>NC_141381.1:29040746-29363642 GCF_017979445.1 Akebia trifoliata
ACCTAGCTCTTCCTTCCAAAGAAAATGAATACCACTGTTTATTTTGTCTAGGAAGTATGGAACCTTAAGCCACATTTATTCTTGAAAAGTAAAATGGATGGAGGAATATTGGTACAGCCAGAAGGGAACATGATCTGAGCCTTCCCTCCCCCCCTTTAAATCACGAGCTTAGAAACATTATAAAAATGATCCTCCGAGCTCCTAATTATCAAGAATATATACAATAAAGGAACCTTTTGTGCACAAGGTACTTTCTTCCTAAACCTAATTTTTCTGATAATTTTTTTTTTACTTGTCAAGAACGGAGGGAAATTGCTTGAAAGGATAATATTGGAAGAAATACCAATTTAGGGCAGTGATAAATAAGGCCTCTAAGGATTGTCTCCATATAATATTTATGGATAAGAGCCTCTCTCTCACATTACACTTTTAGTTCTGATTCCTTCCATTCAAACTCTTTTAAGAACACAACAATATTTTGTAGAAAAAGCGCAACACTTTTGTTTGTTTTTTTTTTCTTGAAAATAAGTTTTGGTTCTTGTCTTGACATTTTGGGTATTTCCAACGCACACACAAAAATTGTAGACTATGTTTTTTAAATAGTATAAATGGTAGTGGTGGGTACGAATGTAGAAAAGTAACCTAGGGTTTAGAGAGGATAAAAGAGAGAGGTGAAGAGAAGAGAAGAGAAGAGGAAGAAAATGTACCTGAGAAAAAGTACTTTTTTAATTCCTTTCATTCCTATTTATATTAGAGACATGATAAGTAGGAAAAGACGAAAAAGGACATAAGGATAAAAATAAACATATGTAATACCATACAACAGGAGCTAAAAGTAGGATTCGAGGAAAAATTGACTTAAAAACAAATATTTTGTTTTATGTAAATCTTTAGGTGTCATATTTTCAACCCACCATCCTTGCTGGGGATTCTAGTAAACTTCGTTTGTCAGTTACCTCAACTTTAAAAATATTGTCCTTTTCTAGATCCCCCTCCAAAAAGAAAGAAAGACAAAGTAAACTGAATAAAACAGGAAAGAAAGATAATGATAAATGAACTTGTTGTAGACAACTTACAGTAGTACCGTGCTGACCTTTTCTTCAAGTATGTGGTAAAAGGCGATGCAGGTTTGTTACTCAGTTAAGTTTTGTATCAATGGATTTATGCATGGCCTGAACCCCAAATAGGCTGTGCAGCTGTGTTTATTTTCTTCAAAGTATTGTTTATGTTGTTCTGTTATTGTTTTGGAATTCATCTTGTAGTTCTTTTTAAAATCTCTTTTGATTGTATGAGGATGGTAAGTTTTGAACTTTTTTTCTGAAACGTTGTACGACTTTCCAATTTTACCTAGTCAAGAGGCTTATTTCCAGTACTGAATTTACTTACCCTATTTTTCCAGTTCCAACTTTGGTGTCAAGTTGGTGATGTCCTCAAAAGAAAAACTTGTTACGGAAAGGGAGGTCTTAGCTGCTGGTCCTCAGACCCGTCCAACAATGGAGACTATTATTGTTACTCTAGCACATGTTGCATTTTATAGTGAAAAGATAGAAGTAGAGGTACTGAAAAATGCTGTTGAGGTTTGATGCATGATTACAACCTTTGGGTTTCTTTAAGTTAATATTGTAGACGAAGCCTAATCTTTGTTCCTATTAGTGCAGGATATTGTTTTTCGTAAAGCATTCTTCTATTGTGCATAATTTTGAATCACATTTTTGTTTTTTAGAGGGGGGGTGGTTCAAATTATACTAGAATTTCTCTACATGTTAATGTAATTAAAGAATTTATGAATAACATAGGAAAATAAGGCCAAGATGGCTTCCTTACAAAAAGGAAAATAAACAAAGTCACTCCCTAACATGGTACACCAATTCCCACCTTAAAAAGGAGTCCTCAAAAAAGACCTTTTGAACTCATTGAAAAGTTTGCACAAAAAAATAAAAACCCTATAATGGAGTTATTTTCCTTAGATAATGCTCTTTCTCTTCAAAGATTATGCTGTTTATTACTTTCCAGAAACCTTAGCAAATAGCAAAAGGAGTTAAAGACCATATGATCCTCTCTTTGTGCGACAATGCCCTAGTCTGCTTACTTTGGAAAAAGGGCTGTAATCGAGCTTGGAAAACACCAAGTGGTGTGGAAAAGATTAAGGAAATGCAACTAGACCTCCCTAACAAAAGAATAGTGAACCAACTGATGATGAACTGATTCTGTATTGGATTTTCATGGAGAAAAAAATTTCACTATGATAGTACTCCTAGCAATAATTTGGTCATTGTGAAATTTGCAACCATTCCTTTATCCGTTTCTCTGAATTCACTTTCATCTCTGTGTCATCATTTCTTACAGTTTAAATAAAATATTTTTCTCCATATTTTCGTTATTTCCGCAATTTCAATCATTTTCTTGTAGATTGTCCGCAGTTCTATCTTCAAATGTTTCTACAAAATATTTCCAGTTTCCAGGCTGACTGCAATAGACATCGAGAATGAAAATTTAAATTTCTCTTGCTTATCAAAAGAAAAAAAAAAAAAAATTCAAGTTTCTCTAGTTAGATTAGATAATACAACTACTTATGTAGCCATTACAAGCCTAGTCATGGTGATCCATTTTATATAAAAATGAAATTGGGAGGTAGATGCCCAGTTTTTTTAAATAACTTCACATAATAATGATGGTATAAGGAGGGCTCCTCCATGACCTGCTGTTTTTTATTTTTCTTCTGTAATAAATTTTTTCTACCTATAAAAAACCTTCTTAATAGCATAAAGATTTAGTACATAGTTCTACACGTGTGAGCTAAAGAGTGTAACAAATTACAGCAACTATTATATTTCATGACTTCGTTATAGAATATTTATTTTGATATTACCTTTTCTTTCATTCTTTATTTCTCAAGGATCTATATTGTTGTTTTCTTTAGTGACATCCTATGGAATTTGCAGGCTATTTTCATGATATGTGTAGCTGCAGCAATCAATCCTTGCCAAAGGTATCATCTTTCGCAAATTTTGCTTACATACAAATCTCTTGGTTTATTTTGATTCCTGTTATTTTTCCACAGGGAACTGGTTTATGCAGTACTTGACAATATTTCAGGACGCCTTGAGTACCCAACTAGGTCAAAGGTGAGAAATGTTTCTTCTCTTTACCAATTTTTTTTGCTTATAGTGAATGGATTGGTTTGGAAACTTTCAGATTTCATGAGACAGATTGAATTGCTGTGTAGTTGGACATATTCATATTCTAAGTACATTCATTTAAAAGTTTTAATCAATAATTTGTGGAAGTTCATGTGGTTGTTTCTCACTGCATTTTGGGATGTTTTGAGTTTTTTGCAGTACTTGGAGGAACTTTTGGGAGTGATTCTTTTTTCTTGGGTCTCTTGCGGTGTTAGCATAGCGGCACTTGTGGAAGTATGTGCATTTTTTTTTCTGGACACTTTCAATTTGATGGTAACAGTGAATAGAAAATTAACAATTTAATGTGTTATGCAATGCAATATTCTGTTATTTATTTATTTATCATGTTGATCATCATTGTTGTCGGCAAACTCTTATCCCCATTATATGGGCTCTGCTCAAGGAATCTTGTTCCTTCATTTTGTTCATCCCCAAGCTTGGGTGTGGATTTGTTCCCTGTGTGGTTATTGAATAAGATAAAACATGTGGTTCAACACATTTTACATATGGGATAGGCTGATATGAAGCTTATTTGTTTAAATGTCTCTCTAAATCTTTTTGAGGCATTATTTCCATTTTGAGTTATAATTCTGTTATCATGTGATGGAAATATTTTACAAATTGTGAAAATGATGAAAAGATTGTGTAAAAAAGGCATTGAAGTTCTTGGAAATGATAATATTGACTAAAAATATGGCTCTAGATAGAATTTAATGGTGAAATTGGATTCGTGTTACCAACCCCAATATCTGGTTTGAGGCACAGATGATGATGACATTTAATGAGAAATGTAAGACTTATTACAGCCTCCATCCACACAATATTTTTAGTCATCATCTTTTTAGAGCCTTCAAATGCGCTGAAACAGTCTTCACTTGTCCTGTCAATGGTCTTAGTTGCACATACCTGTTAATAATAGTCTTAGTTGCACTTGCTTATGCAATCTCAGTCGACTTTGCTTTATATATTGTCCTATGGGTAGTTGGAAATATTTTTAAATTAAAAAAAAAAAACTGTTCATGAATCTTTTGTGTGATTTTGCATCTTTGAGCAGATTTTATGTTTTTTCTTGTGGTGTCTAATAGTTTGCTTGATTTTTGTTATTTGACCATACAACTTATGTTCATTGCAGATACGTAGTCTTTTTGTTCTTGATTCGGAACCTAATTACTTCATGCAATATTGCTGCCCATGGCTTCTTCCCGCACTAGTTTTGAGTGGGAACACCACTAATGTAAAGTGGATTGCCACGGTAGGAAACTTGGACTTCTACATGTACTCTCATCATAGCTTTGGAGCTATATTCTTTATAGTCTTTTACTAAATGTTGGATTTGAATAGAACTGAATAAATTCATTTTTGAGACAATTTTTTACACTATTGAACTCGTGTCTTATGTGAAATATCCTCACTCTGGAGTAGGGATGTTTTATTTTTCTTTTTCTTTTTATTTTTGTAACAGTCAGTATTCATTTCCCTTAGCTCATATACATGTTTCCTTATTGTTGGTGCACTTTTATTTTACTGATCTGTAGTTTATTTTCAATAGGTTGTTGGTCAACCATTGGCAGTTCTTGCAAAAAACCAATTTGTGCCAATTTTTGCAGTATGTATGGCATTGCATTGCAGTAAGAAGCCAGGGAGGGTTAATGGAGCACTGGTACTTCAGGATTCACTGTTACATATTGCAGAAATGTCTGAGCATGAACGAGATAGCCTCATTAAGAAACATATGGTTTGCATTTTCTTCCTTCATAGAATATTTCAGAAAATGTAGAAATTGGAAGAGAATTTTGATGTAGTGCTTAACCATTGCTTTTAACAATTTCTTGCTAGATTGAAATAATGAAGTATTCATTTGAATAGCCCATGTTGTTAGAGTTGGAATTTCTTTTGTGCAAACATTATTATATGCATTACAATAGGAAATAAAATTCAAATAGTTGTACACGTGGTTCTATTGTTTTTTCAAAGAAATTCATTAGAAAGTTATGATGAACGTATCTCTGTTGAAAGAAGCTCACCAAGAGTTCTTGCATCATAGTCTCCTGTTAGTTGTACTGACTGCTAGTCTTCCACTGGCTTTTACATGTTCCTTGACAATTTTCTCATCTTATTGAAGAGTACGAACGATAAATTTAATAAAAATTCTAATTACTAATTAAAAAAAATACAAAAAGGCTAACATATCTATACTGCAATTTTGAAAAGAACACACCATGAGGCATCACTCGTGGTGAGGCTTCTTTTGCCATCTTTTCCGCCCCCAAAAAAGGCTCTATACTATCAAAATATTATAATTCTATTAAGTGTAATTTTGCAATTTTATTCTAGGGTTATTCTAATAATTGCAAAGTTTTCCTATTTTTTGATTTTAAAAAAAATATTTTTTCTATTCTTTAAAGAACAAAAATTTGTGCTACGCTACTGCATATGCTATTCTTTACTAGATTGTTACCTTCCATTTATCTTGTTCATCTTTTTTTCCTGCTGTTGTTTGTAGGTATCGATTGTCAACTTCATTTTGTCACTTTCCTCTTCTGCTTCAGATCCTTCAGTCCCTTTTTTTTCCAGGGATACAATTGTTCTTACAATACAAACGGTCGTTGATGGATTCTTGGAGATGTACTCAAATTTCTCTTTTTCCACTTACAATTTTATATGTATTGGTTGATGTCGATGAAGATCTCATGTTCCAGTGTTCTATTTTACTTGATTTTTGCAGGGATGACCACCCTACAAATGTTGGTATTGTTGATAAAATCAACATATTTCGTGCTGATAGAGTATTTATGGTGATATTTAATTTCCATCTATGAAACGTTTTGTCTTCAATGTCAACCTGCCAACTATCCTTTTATTTAATCCTATCATTGTTATTCATTTCCTAAAATTGGCTACCATTGCCATTTTGCAGTTTATAGTAGAAATGCATTACAAAATTTCTGCAGCAGCTCATTATAGGCACAAATGTCAACGATTATCTGGAATTGAGGTGCTTATCAGTATTCTTGGGCATAGAGCTGCAGTTTCAAGCACTTCTAAGTAAGTAGTTAGCTCAGTTATCCTTCAATCTATTTAATTGCAACCGTGGTTCCAAATTCCATATTTTCTCGTAATGTCACTGTCAAGATGTCTTGGTCTCGGTGGTGACCAAAAAGAGACATTGGACTTTTGTCTCAGGTTTGTCTTGGATTGTCTTTGTATTTCTCATAAGGTATTGAATCAGACACATAACAGTCTTGGGTTTTCCCTTGATTGAAGCAATGCCTTGATATGAGATTTTGAACCATGGCTACAGCCATTTAAACCTTTGAAATTCAAGTAGGTGTTTGTTCTTTCTTTGGCATCTATTGCTTCAGTGTATTGAATAATTTCCAATATGGCTTTTTAAAATATTGCAGTGTTATGCATTTTTTCTTGTCTATAATTTATGTGAATGTATGTAATACATTTGGTACTCGCAGTATGTAAAAAAAGAAAGTATAGTTTTGGCTGCCTCAATGTATTATTTATTCCAAGAACTTGTCAGGTTATATTATATTATTAATTCGGGAATATGTTCTAGACTTTGTTTTATTAATTTTACGCGTACAAATTCTATCCACGATAGTTCATTTTCTATCCTTTTTGTTTTTGTTAGCTTAGTAAGAGGATTAAAAATAGAGTATAAACAATAACCGTCTGATTTTGGTAATTGCTCAGATATTTTGGGATGTTCCAGAAATAAAAGAAACCATTACAACAATCAGTCAATCTACTGACATTTATAATTTTGAAACTTTTTCTGCAATGGTTTGATTTGTTGAGGCTATTGAACCGATTGGCTTGTCATTTTATGATGCGAAATGGAAGAAAAAAAATGAAAATTTTGAGGTTGGGATATGTGGTAAGTATTGCAAGTTTTTAAAAAGTTCAACCTTGACGTCTTAGTTTCTATGAGATGTGCTTGATAGTTATATGGTTGTGTTAGTTTTTAATTTTACTTTTGACATATCTGACTAGTGTATTCTAAAATATTTCCATAACCGTAATTGTCAAATTGATTGAAACAATGCCAGTGTATTTCCATTCACACTGTATATATATATAGGGTAGCGTTCAGCAGACAAGGTTGGGAGAAAAAAATGGTTCTATATGGCTTAAAAGTTTCGGATTGGGCTGATTTTTTGTGAGGATGATCTCTATGGTCAGGAGATCACCCTCACAAAAAATCAGCCCAACCTGAAAATTCTAACCCCATCAAAAGTGATTTACAAATTAATGGTAAAAAAAGGACGGTCCGCAATTCTAAACCACTTTTGATGGGGTTAGAAGTTTCAGATTGGGCTGATATTTTGTGAGGATGATCTCACTATAGAGATCATCCTCATAAAACATCAGCCCATTCAGAAACTTCTAACCCATATAGGACAATTATTGTCTCCCTAATGTTGTTTGTCGAACGGGACCCATATATATATATATATATATATATATGGGGTAGCGTTTACTGGACAACGTTGGGAGACAAAATTTGTCTTATATGGCTTAAAAGTTTCGGATTGGGCTGATTTTTTGTGAGGATGATCTCTATGGTGAAGAGATCATCCCCACAAAAAGTCAGCCCAATCCAAAACTTATTACCCCCTCAAAAGGGGTTACAAATTAATGGTAAGAAATCAACGTCCACAATTCTAAACCACTTTTGATGGGGTTAAAAGTTTCAGATTGGGCTGATTTTTTGTCAGGATGATCTCCTCACCATAGAGATCATCCTCATAAAAAATAGCCCAATCTGAAACTTTTAATATAGGAAATTTTTTGTCTCCCAATGTTGTTTCCCTAACGTTGTCCCCTGAACGGGACCTATATATATATATAGGGTGGCGTTCGGAGCCCCGAGAGCCAAACATTGTGCCAAACATTTTTTGAATGTATGGGTTAGAGGTTTCAGAATGGGCTGTTTTTTTGTGAGGATGATCTCTATGATGAGGAGATCATCCTCACCAAAAATCAGCCCATTCTGAAACTTCTATCCCCATACAAAATTGGATGGTCCACGATTCTTCAACTTGTAAACTAGGGTTAAAAGTTTCGGAATGAGCTGATTTTTGGAGAGTATGATCTCTTCACCATAGAGATCACCCTCACACAAAATCAGCCCATTCCGAAACTTCAAGCCCCTATTTTGAAAAATGTTTGGCACAATGTTTGGCTCTCTTTAGGGCCTCCGACATTTCCCATATATATATGAACTCAATTAATAATATTGGTAGTTTGTTATATTAGTAGTTTACGGAATAAGACAGTTGATGGAAAACCAATTTCATATAGCATGTGGATATGAAACTTTTGAGCGTGAAAGTGTGAATTATTATACTCTTTTTTTTTCCCTTTCCCCCTTCTTTTATGAGTGTTTTTCCTGATTTTTTTTCTATATTTAAAATTATGTATCTATTTAGTTATAAATGCTTATGAGAATTAGAATTTGAGGATTTGGCTAGAGAAATTTCCACACATTAACGTTTATTACCTTTGTCCAGCCAGCCTTGGGGATCTGTATGGCCTGTGGTTTTTTGCTTATGGGATGGGCTGGCCCTGTTGCACTCCAGGCCTGTCCCTTGGGTTCCCTAAAGTTACTGGGATGGCTTCACAAATGTTTGCAGACAGAGTTTATTGATTTACATATTGACTACTTGATTTGTTGTTTTTAGTTTCTACGATTTTTTTAAACATAATTTCTTGATCTTTCAATTGCATAAAAATATCCTTTTTAGAATGGGCAAATATTCTTCAACCATTTGTACGGCATTATGTATCATCTATGTTTTTCTTTTTTAGACCTTCGGGGTATATGTTTCTAGTTATAACCTTGATAAAGAGTTTCTTTCTTCGTTTAACTTCATCATTTAATAATTGAATATTTATCAAAACTATTTTTATTTCTGATAGTATGTAACTGTGTTTGTATTGTTATAATCATTAATCACTAATAAGTAACACAAGTATAGAATGTGGTGTTGTTTACGTGATTTAATCATTATTTTTCAAACGTCAAATTAAACAAGTGTTCTGAATGATCATGTGAAAAAACAACAAAACACACAAGTGTTCTTTGAAATGCTGGATAATTGCAGCTTCAAGTTTTACAACCTACATGAATTTTCCTTGCACCTTCAAGCTTAATACTTCATATATATTTATATTTTTGATACCTTGGGTATCTGAGCATTTAGAGCACCCGACTAATCCCATGGGGCATGCATGTTATATGATTTCAGATTTAATTTTTGGGCTTTTGCAGTTACCTGTTCAACTTAATTGGGCAATTTATTGGTTGTCAAGCTCTACAAGATCAATGTTGTCTTATTCTATCGAAGTTACTTGAAGCTTTTAAAAATAGAACTACAAAAGATGTAACCAGTGTGCTAGGTGAACAACTTCAGGTCTTTTCATCTGCCATTTAGTCGTTTAGAAACTATGCTTTAAGTATTTCTAACCTAACTTCTTAATTTTTTTTTTATATACTAATCGACTGTTAGTTTCTTGTAATGCAGTTTTTGGTATCAAAATTGGTTGCATGTTGCATTCCTTCCGAAAATAGTGAAGGAATTTCTAGCATCCCATCTTCTCAAGTTGTATCTTTGCTTCACCAGTTAACCGTGGATTCAGATCCTTCTATTTATGATTACATCCGGGTATGTTTAGATGGAAAATGATTTCTTTGGTCTTTTTATTACTTGGCATTTGTATGTGACTGTTTATTAGCGTGATCTCTCTGTCTTTCTGAACAAATATAAACATTTTGCACTTCTATTTTCTTAAAATTTTAGTGGCATACTTTTTCCTTTGATTATTACCTTTGTCAGGAATTGGAACCCTTTCCCGAAATTGATTGCTTTGATGGGATACGGAGGTTTCATCAGGAACTTTGCAAAGCCTACTCTCCAAGGGACCACTTTTTGAAGGTAACTAGGTTTAGACATCAGACAAGATTATATCATCTTATCATTTAATGAGGATCATGTTCTTAAACTTTACTATTCTTTACTTTCCTAACTTGCATGATGTGCTCCTTTTTTAGTTTGTCAGGCGAAGTGCTCATCTTCCTCAGAGATTACTTTTGTGGAGGTGCTTAGCCTTTCTTTCTTATTTGATGTGAATTTCAGTATTTATGGATTTGTCATGTAAACTTCAGATTAACATTTTCATTTAATTTGTTTTTACAGTCTTCAAACACTACACAAAAAATTAATCATGGGAGAAATTATTGGGCCGGAAAAGAATGTGGAAGACAGGGTGGGGCAGTTAAATAGTTGGCATTGTCAACCTGAAATTGTATCTGCTGTATGGATTCTAGTCGGCATCTGTGGTTCGAATGATGCGAATAATATTAGAGCATTGGTGTCCGACTTCATTTCTAGGGTATCCTTGTGATCAGTGTTTTACATATTTTATTTATCCTTGCTCTAATGCTTTATTTGTATGCATTTTGGATTTGTGAGGCATCTTTTCTCTTTTTGTAAATTGTGTTTGCAGGTTGGCATTGGGGATCCACATTGTGTTGTTTTCCATTTGCCAGGAGATTTTAGTCAAGTGCCTCTTTTCCAGCTACTTGGTCATGGTGGTTCTACAGAAGTCAGTTTTTATACCGATACTGGCATACCAGAAGAACTTCTGGTTACACTTGTTAGGCTGTTAAAGAAGTATTTATTGGATGATTCTGTTAAGATAATTGATATGGCATCACGAGCTCTTCAAGTAAGTCCATTGAAATGAATTTAGCATTTACCTTCTCTTGTTAGGCTGTTAAAGAAGTATCTATTGGATTGTTCTGTTACGATAATTGAATGATATCACAAGCTCTTCAGTTAAGTCCATTTAAATGGATTTAGCATTGAACTTCTCTTGAAGGTTGTCATAGACTATTCTAATGCTGTCTTCATGGAGCTGTAAAAATTGTGTAGTATTCCTGGTGATTTGGTTGTAAATTAGACTTCTTAATATGTAAATAGAGAGTTCCACTAATTAATAAATTGTGGCATGTCAATGCTACCATATAATTTACTTGCCACGTTGGTCTAATTTTGTATTGATATTTCTTGTTTGATTAGTGAAATAGTTTGACTTTATTTCTTCCCTTCCTTTTTCTAATGTTTTTTCTTCAAGTAATAAGAATGCCATGTGTAATTTGCCCCAGTTCTTTTTTGGTGTTTCTTTCTGTCTTCCTATGTCCACTTGGGAATTGCTTGAGAGTTGGGCCAGTTTGACCTTGGCTTCCCTTCCTTTTTCTAATGTTTTTTCTTCAAGTAACAAGAATGCCATGTGTAATTTACCTCAGTTCTTTTTTGGTGTTTCTTTCTGTCTTCCTATGTCCACTTGGGCAGTGCTTTAGAGTTGGGCCAGTTTGACCTTGGCTTCCCAGCATTCAAGAGGAAGCTGTGGAGTATCATCCCCTTCACTATTTGCTGGAGGATTTAGAAGGAAAGCAATGCTTGGGTGTTTGATGATAGGGAGAGACCATGTTTTGAGACACTTATCTCCGTATTGGGGTTTTATTTTCTTTTGGAGCAAGGTCTTTGAGGAAGCAACGGGAGTTTTCTTTGATGATTTTATGGGGAGATGGGATTGGGTGTGCAATGGAGTGGTGTAGTTGGGTTTTGTGTCCCGGTTGTTTTTGTTTTCTTTGGTTTTTTGTTCTTGTACCATTCACAGTCCTTGAAGTGTATGAAAAGATAACAGTGCATCTTATAGCTAACTCCCTCTCATGGTCTATCAATTAGTTGCATTTATCCGATGACACGAGTTCTTTTATGTAAATGTGCAATTGATGTGCTTCAGTCTCTCTATGACATCCATAACTTTGGCCTGGGTTTATGGCTATAGAAAACAAGCTTATGTTGGTTGAAATTATGATTTACAGTGGTATTTTACTTTAGTATAAATTTACAGTAGTATAAATTTACTATAGGCATTGGGGATGGAAATACATCAAATCTAGGAGTTAGAGGAAACCTACTAGGAATTACATGAGAGGAAGCCAAGCCTTCTACGTATCCCATCTAAATACAAAAACTTCAAATAATATCTATCTATAGTTATTGATTTAACTTTGCCAACTTATACATAACAGCTTTAGTGTTGAGGATAATATCTTGGACTCTTCCACCAATTGAAAATCCTCCTATTTCTCACATTTTGTAAGCTCCAACAAACTGCAAAGTTTTTGTCTTCCTAACGGCCAACCTTCAAGTGGAAAAGCAAACATGGACCAGCACTAGAAGACATCTTACGCTGTGAACCCATATAAGAATTAGACCAGACCTTTCCATCCATGTCAGTTGAATAAGGATATGGTCCACAGCTGCTCAAAGGGGAAGGGTCTTAGTATAAAAACCTTCATTACGAGGGTGAATAGGTCTTTGATTTATTTCAGAGAACTTTCTTCTCCTTAGTGATGATTGAATGTTTAAGTTATATTTATATATGTTGGGGGAGTTATATATAAATAATAAGGGTAATGAGGGTATTTCTTGGACTACATGTCGTGTAAATTGGATTTTGGGGTTGGGTGGGGAAGGTGGATAAAGGTACGTGTGCCAACTGCTTTTGTTTCAATATTCGGAAATGGGTCACTAGTTGGATTCCTCCAAAGTTCTAGAGGGTTAAGACAAGAAGATACATTATTGCTTTTTAGTGATTTTAGTTGTAGAGAATTCTAGTAGAATGATGGGCAAATCAGTAAAAGGTGGGTTGATGAAGGATTTTAAACTTTGTGGATTCAGGGTCATCTTAAATATTTTAGCATTTGAGATGTTTCAAAGCAATCCCTGGTCTCTTAATTAAGTTGAGTAAGAGTAAGATCTTTGGGATTTATGTTTGCGGCGTTCTTGGGATGATCAACTGTGTTGGATTCTTGGGATGATCCACTGTGTTGAATACTTCCAAATCAGTCAATCACAAAATTGAATGCTGGTTCGCGGAGGCTTTGTCTGGGAGAGGAGAATTTCTATGGAATATTGTGCTGGTCCCTTTGGAAGGAAAAAAAAAGTAGAATAGTGCTTGAGAGGAGGAGAACATTGATGCAAGAATAATGATGATCAAGACTTCTTTTTTAAATGAAATTTGGGAATTCATCTTTGCCTGATTTCTGTGGTCTTTGCTTCAATGATTTCATTTCTAGATGGCAAAACTATTTTGGGACACTTAGATTTGTACTCTTATTTTATTTTTTTTATCTTTTCTCTGGTGAGATATTCTCTCATTGGATATATTGTTTCTCTGTCTTTATTTATAAGATTTTCTTTTTATGGATTACAGAAACCATTGGCATTCATTTTACGAGTTCCTTACTAGAATTGCATTGCTCATGTTTTGTCTTGCTCCAACCCATCTTAAAAGAAAAACCTTGTTTTATCCTTACGTAGTTTCTATCTTGCATTTACTCCATTTATAGTTTCACCAACCAATGAAATAACGTACACCAAGGGTCATTCCTAGAATGTGAATAGTTAATCCCTCTGTAACTTATAATAGAAAGCATGGACTTAGGACTTGGTTGGTTGCTTTAACCACTGGCATGTATATGTTTTTGAGATTTTTCTGTTTTATAATATACTCATTTTACTTATTGAAAAGAAAAAGAAATTATTTAATCAAATTTGTTCCAAAATTGAAGTTATTCTTGTTAATTTTACTCTGTATGATCCTATATTGTGAAGTCTAGTTGCTCAGGAACGCTTAACAAATGATTTGTTGCCATCAGGGCATACTTTCAACTGAAAGGGGTCAAAAAGCCCTATTATCATTTGATTCTTATGAGAGGTCTCTTATCGAGGTATGTTAACTTTAGTCCATGATCATAAGTCTATTTGTATTATGTTGCCAAGTCATTAGGATTTTCAATTTTTGATCATGTAACATACTAAACATCTTATGAGGACTTTGTGATTGGAGTTATGTTTATAATTTTTTTGTTACATTATTGTAGGTTCACTCGAAGGGTGTTAATATCGAACTAGTTGAGAAGTTGTTATCCAACTCAGAAAGAAAATCTAGTGGTAAACCTATGTTTCTTTAAAACTCCTTTATTTTCGTTTAGTCTTTTTAATAGGTTTAAATTCTTTTCTCTTCTTAATTACATTTTTCTTAAATTCTCATTGCTCGTGGAGCGTCAAACTAAAATAAGAAGTTATATGCAGAGGGTAGCTATTCCATTCAAATGCAACTAGAAGAATGGTGGCAAACTGTAGAACCTTTGATCACAATCGCACTAGGTTTCTTCGAGGGAAAACTGTATAAATTTTCCTTTTTTTAATATTATAAGTAATGAGTAATATCATGTTGAAGCATACAAAATACAAAACTTCACATAGGGAAAATGCGTTCTTCAATTTTCTGGCCATATTTTATTGAAAATGCATCAATGGAACTAAATAGGCTTAGTGTCAAGGTTTATTTCATGGGCCTCCTTTTCCTTGCCATAAAATATTCTAGTATTTCTCTTTCCCTCCAAATTGAGAACATCACAGATTTCAAATTCACTAAAGAAAGATTCTCAAATGTGTTTATCAAGATCACAATGTTGATGATTGACATATTCATCATTGGATTTGCATATATAGCACAATAATAATAATAATATTTTTTTGGATGAATGTAATGATTAACAATAAGGATTTAACCTAAACAGCATTCCAATAAAAAAAAAATTCTTTTGAATGAGTTTGGAACCCTATGCAAAGTCAGCTGGAAACACCATAGTTATAGTACAGTGTAGAAGGTAGAAAGATTTAGCAGAAAAGATATGATCCCAGCTTCCTATTTCATTCCCCTAGAGAAGACATATTTTAATTGTTAATACTATTCAATAGATTGATCTCCCACCCTGTGTTATGTCCTCACCGTTACAAATAACAAAGATCCATGCCGGATCATTTTCTAACTAGTAAGGAAATAAGTTAAAGAAATTGCTAGTTGAGAGAATTTCACCACACCAAAGCCTAGAAGAGCTCAGTTTTGATGCTACTTTTGACGCTATTTGGTCATTCCCTTCCCTTTCAAATGCTGGAAATGAAGATGTTGCTGATGAGCTCAAGTCTGGAGGTTCATTGGTTGTTGTTAGCTCATTGGGATAAGAGGGATTGGGAGAAATGGATGGAGATTAGCTTCTACTTGATGGCTTGCAGATGGATCCGTTAATTAGTTGGGATAGCCCTTGGAGTAGACTTGATGGAGCCAGGTTTGGTTTATTAGCTTGCCCCTCGATCAGTGTATGATTGTCATTCTTAGTGTGAAAGTTCTCACTTCCGTTATGTCCAAAATCCAAACTTTCAGACTTTAGGGTTTATGCTATGAGAATTATTTTTAGGTGGGATCTTATGATCTTGGAGGTAATTGGTGTTTCCTCATATTCTTTTTCTTTTTCATCTTTGACTTTGTATGTTATATGTTATTAGGTAGGTCTCATGCACATAGTTTTCCCTATTTTTAATTTTGTTGAGAATTTGTGCTACTGAAATTTTTTTCTATATTTGGTTGGTTTTCGTACCTTTTTGTGTGTTTCTTACCTGGTTACTGCACTGACTTCTTGTACTTGTATCTTCTAACAAATTTAATACCGGAAGTGATATCAATAGAGGATTCTTTAATATGGAAGACACATGGAAAGACTTATGAGATGTGGATTTGCCCTCTCGTTTACTCACTCATCAATTATAGCAATGATACGGTTCTAAGGTACCATATTCACTCTCAAATCAGCATGTTTAGCAATTTCCAAAAGCCATCATGTGGACTTAGTGAATTATTGGTGTTAGTTTTTTGATTGACGAATTGATTCAAGAGGTCTATTCTCCATTTTCAGATTATGTCAAGATATAGCGTCATTGAAGGCTGAAGTGGCTGAGCTTTTATTCTCAAATGTCCTTGCTAATCTAGCTGGAAGGAAGGATTTGGATGTTAACCTGTGCAAAATAATTTCATCACAGGTTTTATTCACTAGCAATTTAACTAAATTTTTTTTTTGATATTCTGAATTTGTTTCCTCCTCTCCCTTTTTAACAGCTTTATAGGTATCCCGTAAATCTACTCATTATGTTCTGCTTCCTTGTCATATATATGTTGCAATATTCTAGGTAATTATATAAATGGAAAATTGACAGTTAAATGGACTTTGAGGAGTAGGATTTTTTCTCTATCTTCAAAAGTAAGAGCTCATGGAGATATGGCAGTTAATATTTATTCCACACTTCCGTTTCATGCTTTGTTTGTGTTCTTCCATTTACTAAAACCTTGAGTATTTAGGGGCCCATTAAGTCATTCTTGTCCTTAATATATGACATGGTTATTGTTGATTTATTGGAGCTGAAAGATATCCTATATAATTATGAATAAGATTAGAAGGCCTTGAAGCCCTGAAGTCATACTACCATATGGCCATTTCTGCCACTTTTAACTTTAATGGAAATATTAGAATTGGGCCGGGTTCTGGTGACTCATGAGAAAACACATGATCCAGACTCTGTAAATACAAAATCCAACGGTCAAGATTTATATCTATCCCAATAACACACATCTTGGGGATACTTGTAGCAAGGATAAATCTCATTCGTTGGAGTTTTTGTTTAAATGGTTCTAGATCATGTGTTCTTTCCATGAATCACTGGAACCTAACTTTATAGAATTATATCGTATCGTACTGTCTCATTCCTATTATCATCTCTTACTAGAAAAAAATTGAGTTTCTTTCAGTGATGATTTAGTAGTATTCTGCTAAACATCGTATTTTGTTTAATCTGAGCATGAAGCATCATTTAAATGTAAACATTTTTACATTGGCACTGCAGTAGTGCTTCTGAGATATGTTCTATATTCTTCCTTATCATGTAGTATTTCTCATTCCATCGCTTCCCCCTAGAGTGGAGGCATTTGGTTGGTTGGTTGGTCAGATTAGATAAAATCTAAACTGTGGACCACCTTGTCAACCGTAAGATAATTGTTTCAAATAGATGCATTATGTGTGAGGAAAGTGAGGAGAATATGATCCACTTAATCGTCTATTGTTAATTAACTATGGCATTGTGAAGGTTCTTTCCCTCGATGTTTGTATCATTTGGATTTTTCCAGGAGAAAATTGGGGAAGTCTTCTCTTTGTTGTTTGGTGGCCATGTTAGTTTTTAGGACGAAGGTGCCTTGGGAGGTGGGTCCCTACTTCTTTGTTTGGGCATACAAAAGGAGGGATATTGAAGAAATATATAAATTTCATGGCAATTCAATTGTAGATGTTTATGATGGTATTATGATGCTACTGCTGGGGTAGTCAAGCATTCTAAAAGAGTGTTGGGCATTGTTTTAAAAACTGGATTGGACCAGTGGTCCATCCAGGTTCCACTGAATTTTGTTATAAATTGGTTCCGGTCAGTGAACCACCAGTTTTTGTGAATCGTTTTTATTTTTTATAAAAATAAATGGAGGTAGTTTAAGGAAAAAGCTACTTTTATTTTATACTTAACATAGATTGAGATTTTTTGTTGAAGGAAATTGGCATATTTCATGGTTTATTGTGCATTAAAAGTTACTGTATGTTTGCTTAATATACAGGTTCAAGAAAATATCTTTACCGAGTCCAATGAATTGTTGAAGTCAATTCAGGTTATGTTGGATGCACTAAATGAGCTGAGATTATGTCATGTAAAGGAAAGAGCAGCCCCTTCTTCAACATCACTGAGCCGTGAAAGTTCAAAGGTGATTTCATACTAAACAACCTTCTTAAATGTCGCAGATGTTATTCTGCCATCCTCCATCTGCATGTTTTAGTTTGTTCGGTACTTAAAAATGGTGAAATTGACTAATAACTAACAAGATGCACTTTTTTTTTCTTTTTCAAATGCACTAGTTATAATAATTCACTGTGACTTTACTTGTGCTAATGTGTGTTGAGTGTTGTGTTATCCGCCTCTGCTCCCGGGTGTCATGTGCTCACGTATCGTGCCCTAGTTTGACCCGTGACCCTCTTATATTCATAGTTGCACCTTCCCCATTACATCGGTCTTTTGGGGTAAATGATTGTTAACATGGTATCAAAGCGCTAGTTTCATATAGGTCATAGGTTCGAGTCTCCTCGAGGGAATTTCCACCCTTATGGGTGAGGGTGGTGTTGAGTGGTGTGTTATCCGCCTCCTCCCGGGTGTCACGTGCTCATGTATCGTGCCCTAGTTCGACCCGTGCCCCTTATATTCATAGTTGCGCCTTCCCCATTAGATCGGTTTTTTGGTGTAAATGGTTGTCAACAATGTGGCTGGTTAAAGCTTGATGACACTATGACCCTTATGTGTACAACAAATAATTCAACCTTGAATTGCCCCTTGTTCTTGAGTTTTTGTTGGAGTTCAAGGATTTTAACCTGGGGTTTAGGTTGTTCTTGGGGGGTTTGGAAAATGTTTTTTTCAGCTTTGTAAGCTCTGTATTCTACTTAGTTGAGTGCTTCACTCTTGTATTAGCAAGTTGTTTTAGTGATATTGATATATGTTTAAAACCAAAAAAATCTTATGCTAACCATGCTTACACCGAGCTCTTCAAACTTGATTCTACATATAGAACCAAAGGGATTGGCTAGGGACGTCTGTAGCACATTTTCTTTATGTTATACTTGTATTCGATCATGCCTATAAGTGTAGTGAATGTTTTCCAACCTAGTTCAAGAGTTCTCAGTCTAAGGTGGTTTGGTTACTACATTTTGCAGTTTGTTGGATTTGTTGAAAGAAAAGAATGTAATCATTTTGTGTGTGTGTGTGTGGGGGGGGGGGGGGGGGGGGGGGGGGGGGAGAGAGAGAGAGAGAGAGAGAGAGAGAGAGAGAGAGAAGAGGTTTATTTGATAGTTTCTAATATTAATGTCCTCCTCTGCCACTAATTTTTGGTTGTCTGACTTTTTCTTGAGAGTTTTGAATTAGGATGGGATGTAATTGTATATGGTTGGCATCTCATCTTCTCTATGAAATATAGCCTTTGATGCTCTTCTTCTACATTGTATTCTTTGGATGGATCATCTCCTTTAATTTGAATACTTGTAAACAAATTTACTCACCATGATGTCGTTATGCTGTTGATCTACTAAAGATAATAATACCATGGTTGTGCAGTATGATAAGCCTTCCAGTTACAGCTCAAGGTCTCGTTCCATGTCTGAAAAATCTAAAAAACCATCAGCTGTATCAAGAGCAATGGTAATGTCTACTTCATTATGGGAAAAGGTAAGGTTTCTTATATAATATTTTCATTTTCCTGTTTTGATCTTTATCAATTCTTTTAATCATAGTGGTTGTTAATCACTGTAAGAATTGAAGTAATACTATTAGTGGCTTGTTATACTAAAATTCTATGGGTTGGAGGGTTATGCTTTTACAAAAGTAAATAATGACTAGAGAGGACATAAACATATCTTTTCTTTTGATCGATAAAGATGATCTTATTGAGAAAAAAGAAAACAAGGGGGTCGAGAAGACCCACCCAATACAAAGAAAAAAAAAAACAAGAGAGCAAAGCACGAAAAAAACAACAATAAAAGCACGACCAACAATTACTCTCGCGACAAGGAACACACCCTATTCCATCTCACAATAAAGTCTTCAAAGAAGATCCCCTTGAATTCCTTGTAAAGTTTGCACCAAGAGAACATAAATTCCAAAATAGAAAGAACTAGTCCTTCCAACGTGGATACTTTCCCTTCAAAAATGCATTGGTTTCGCTCTTTCCAAATACCCCAACAGATCACAAATGCAGCCAAGAACCAAAGAATCCGCTCAGATAACAAGAATGAACCTCCCCACGACAACCAAACTTCCAAAGTTGACTTGACGGAATGAGGGAAACAGCCCACTAGACCGAATAAAGACATGAAATGCGACCAAATGTGATGAGCTACCCAGCAATGAATGAAGAGATGATCCACTGTTTCCGCCTGAGAGCCGCACATACAACACTGATTCGGAGAAATAAAGCCTCTTTTGATTAACTGATCCAACGTTGCGAGTCTCTCCAAAGCCGCCAACCAAAGGAAACAAGATATCTTAGGGGGTATCATACCACCCTAGACAACTGAGTGAGGGAAAGTAGATGCGCTCTTTGGAGCAATACCATTGTACAACGGTTTAACCGTGAACCTTCCATCCTTAGTACCTTCCCACAATCTCTTGTATAACCCATACCCAAAGGTAGCCCCAAATACGTGGTTGGAAGAGCCCCCATCTGGAACTCGATCAAAGCCGCCACTACCTCTACCCCTTCCTCTACGCCTACCGCAAACAACTTGTTTTTGCAAAGATTAACCGGAATACCTGATATCGCCTCGAAACACCCAAGAATGCCGCTTATGAAGCTCAATTGTCTCGGCGAATACTCCAGAAAAATTAAAGTGTCATCTACAAACTGGAGATGAGAAATCATAAAGCCACCCACGCCGGTAGTAAAACCTGTAAACTCCCCCTCGACTGCTGCCTTAGACTGCATTCTTTCCAAAGCTTCCATGACTATCACAAATAAGAAAGGCAATAGCGGATCTCCTTGACGTAGGCCCCTAGTACTTCTAAAGTACCCAGTTGGAGATCCATTCATCAAGATCGAAAATGTAGAAGTGGAAATGCATTTCATGACCCATCTAACCCACCTTTCCCCGAATCCTATTCTCCTCAAAAGATACTTCACCAGATTCCAGTTCACATGATCATAGGCTTTTTCTAATTCAACTTTGCAGACTAGCCCTGGATTTTTTACTTTTCTGTACACAATACATTCATTTGCTATAAGAACCCTATCCAGGATTTGTCTCCCTGATACAAATGCCCCTTGAGCTGGGCCAATGATAGTGCTTAACACAGTCTTAAACCTAAAGGCCAAAACCTTTGAGATGATTTTATAAACTAAACTCACCAGACTGATCGGTCTAAGATACATAATGTTTTCTGTACCCGATACTTTAGGAATCAAGGCTAAGAAAGTACAATTAGAACCCAGATCTAAGAAACTATCTCTGTAAAAGTCCTCGATAGTTGCCATCAGATCGCCTCTCACAGTCCCCCAACAAGCTTTAAAGAAACCTAGAGAGAAACTATTTGGCCCCGAGGCCTTATCGCTGGCTAACCTGCTCACCACTCCCCACATTTCTTCTAACTCAAACGGTCTTTCAAGCCAACTCTGATGTTCTAGGGAGATGCTGTCAAAATGTAAGGAATCTAACGTGGGTCTGACCACATGATCCTCCGTATACAGATTATTATAGAACTGAACCACCCCCTCACACACCTCCTAAACGCATAACCAGACATAAATTATACTACCCTTACTATAGAGACTTCTAAATGTTAGGAAAAGGCATCCAGATTTATAAACCAATGAAATTGTCTAAACTAAGAAATGTCCTAGCATGCTTTGAGGCCACACCTACATTTTTCACTAACACTTTCATTTTTTAATTATATCTTTCTTAGTCCATGTCAACATCCCATTTTTGCTACAAGCATGATATTAACTTGTTTTTTGATTGCTCAATGTTCAGCGCTATAAAGCATAGCCGGTCTTCCTGTCATCTTATAAATTTTTCCTTTTAATTTGATTAGAATGACTTGGTTGAATAGCATGCCGAAACATGTTATCAGATAGAGATTATTTTTATTTTATTATGTTCATCCTTTTGAGACTTTTCCTATTTATTATGTATCTCTATTAATAGGATTGAAAGAATAAAGAAATGTTACTAAAAAGGACATGAACATAATAAATAAAAATAATCTCTATTTGATAACAAAGCATATCTCCAATTTAACCTTCTAGCTCTAAATCTATGGACAGCATCATCTCAATCTTTCCATCCTTATGGGTTACAGAACCAAGGTAACTAAAATGGTCGTTTCAGGGTATTTCTTGCCCTGTCCTTGCTATGGGTTTCATCACTAAAGTTGCACCCAAGATACTTTGTCTTGGTTGTTCTTATTCTAAAGCCCTTGGACTTAGAATCAGCTTTCCAAGGTTCTATTTTGTGTTGATTACCTCCTTCATCTAATCAACTAACGCTATGCCACCTACAAATAACATACATCAAGAGACCAACTCATTAATGTGAGCAACAATGTTATCTATAACTAGAGCAAACAAATAAGGAGTCGAAGTCAATGACAAATGTAAACCAGTTGTGATTGGGAACTCATTTGTCTCCTCTACATTGTGACTTTTTCCCTGATCCCTGAAGAATTCCGGTTGTACTTCCAATTATCAATACAAAGAAGTTTAGCGATTGACTTTTGAGTTCTCTGCCAGTTGAATGATTTATATGATTATTGTAACTGATTAAGGCCAAAATTATTGTTGTAGGTTCTTTTTTTCCTGATTCTTAAAAATCGTTTACATATTATTTTTAGTTATCAAGTAGTATTGAGTTTTATTTATTCTTAAAAGTTAATATTTTGCAAGGTGTATTGGCTTTCCATCGATTATCTTCTGGTTGCTAAATCAGCAATTGTGAGTATCAAACTCTAACCGCTGCATTTGTATGCCCTAGTATTCTTGGTTGGCATGAGATGTATATGATAACATTTTCTCAAGTTGGATATATTTAATTGGCAGCATTGTGGCTCCTACTTTACCTCCGTTATGTATGTTGAGCATTGGTGTGAAGAGAAATTCAACAGCCTCTCTTTGGGAAACCCTGACTTTTCTCCTCTTGAAACGGTAAGTATAGAAGCTAAATGCATAAAAGAAAAAGTTTAGAAGCTAAATATTATTTATTTTGGTACAAAAAACATCTAGAGAGATTATCGAGGAATTAGATAATTGAACTAGATGGGAAAACATGACAGCTTATTGTTTTATATTATCTTACCAATTTATTTGAAAGAATGATTGTGTTAACTACCTCCTGTTTGATTTTTCCAGCTATCACCTCAAATTGAAATACTAATTTCAGCAGTCACACAGATCAATGAGCCTGACAGCTTATATGGCATCATCCAATCACATAAGGTTAATCCATACAATGCTGTAACTTCTTATTTACTTGTGGTCACAGTTGGCTGCTGCCAAATAGTTGAATACAGTTTTGTGATTGATTGACTTGGTGCAATGATCTTTCGCGTTGAAATTTTTGAAATATAATTGTGGGACATAAAGCTTTATGTTATTATTATTATTAGAATAATGCTGAAGTGACCTCAACGTTGTACCTCACATCGCACTTTCCTGACGTGGAAGTGTGTAGGAACCATAGATGCTTTTCATCGAGATACTAGTGAAAAAGCATCTATGGTTCCTACACGCTTCCAGGGCGGAGCTAGGATTTTCTTATAGTGGGGGCAAACTATGGTTAGTTGTATAGTTGAAGAACATGAAGATGAATGGTTTTAGGGAGAACTTGAGAGGTTTTTGGTTAGAAGTTGATGAAAAGGATATTTAGGTCATTTTCAATTAGTATATGAGAAGGCCTGGTCAAGAGGCAATGTCATCAACAAAAAATTGAAGGGGGGCGCCGGGGGGGGGGGGGGACTGCAAAAATTGTAGGGAGGTGAGGATGGGGGGGAAAATGGGGAGAGAGGTGAGGGAGTGGGGACAAATAGGGCATGTTATTAGTTGAAAATATAGGGTATCTCAAAGTTCTGTGGGGGCAATTGCCCCCACCAGCTCCTTACTAGCTCCACCCCTACACACTTCCACGTCAGGAAAGTGCGATGTGAGGTACAATGTTGAGGTCACTCCAGCACGACTCTTATTATTATTATTATTTATGTGATTCTTAAGAGAGTCGTATTTTCTCTGAAATGGGGAAAGTACATCTAAGGTGCAACCCAACCTAGGCCGGATTTGGGCTGGTTTGATGCCTGATCTTTGGCCCTGTTACTCTAATGACACACCCTAGGTACAGACACTTCATGAGCGACTGGATGTGCCTCTATCATTCATGTTTATTTCCTGTGATTCAGTGGTGTACGCTCATTTATTTTGCTCCCTCATAAGCCTATAAATGGATACAGACATGCATATTTTATGAATGCACACCTTATACTCTTGTGGTAAACCTTAACTTGTGAGATAATATCTGTCTTAGTGCCTTACTATCTGCCTGTTTATTGTGCCTGCTTGCATCTTTGCATGTAGAAAAATATGTGTGTGCCAAGGATATTCAAGAGTACATGCCTCCTTTTATGGTGTATCTTTTTTTTTTTTTCTTTTTGAGGGGGGGGGGGGGGGGGGGGGGGGGGGACTTATGGCTAATGATTGTGGCTGCCCTTTCTTTGTTTAAAATGGAAAGGTAAGATTTTACTTCATTTCTTCTCATGTTTTAGAAATAATCGTGATACAAAACGTGTTTGGATATTTCCATGACTGAACATTTTCATAGAATTTGGTTCTTTTCTTGGTTTTAGATTTCATAATCTTCGAGATATTAGAAATGGTTATCCTTGTTTTCGTTTGTTTTTCTCTTCTCCAAAAAGTCAGCGTAAGTTGAAAAATCGATCAAAGTAGCTTCAGGCATCTTTTGGGTATGCAAAGGCAGTCCAGGTTCCTCTTCCTGGTTTTGTGAGATTGAGGAACAAAAGTAAGCAGATCGACTGGAATAATCATACCATCATCCATGATAATCATTTTCTGTTTCAAATTTCCTCAATACAAATTATTTTGTGAGAAGTTTTGCCATATTGATTAAGATCCTTATATAGAACTTGTACATAAAGCTTACTTGATTGTGTGCATGAATTATTTCTTAAGGTTGTTTTTTCTGATTTGCTTATACCATTTAACAGTTGCCTTCTCAAATCATTACCTATGAACATGAGGGAAATTGGAGCAAAGCTCTCGAGTATTATGATTTACAAGTAAGATCTGTAGCAGGCGTACAAACAGATGGCATTCCAAGCAATTTGTGCCAGGAAAAATCTCGGGGAACCCATCAAACTTCCTTTTCCAAATCACTAGATGAGGTGAGGCGAAGGAAATCTTACAAAGGGCTGATAAGATCCTTGCAGCAAACTGGTTGCACTCATGTGCTTGACTTGTATTGCCAAGGATTGACCTCTCAAAAAGGCCAGTTTCAGGATGATTCAGAATTCACAGAATTACAGGTTTGCATCATGTTATAACTTATTGCTAGATTAGCTCTATGTTGTCTTTCAATTTCATTGTCTATTTTGGTCAGCTTGGAAATGAAAATATTTCAGTTAACGTAAAAATTAGTACAGTTTTCATGGAAATGTTGTTAACATGATGGAAATATCAAAGATTTTTATTGAAAATATAAGAAACTATAATACAGATCACAATATTATGAGTCATAAACATACAATAAGCAACCATATGAAGTGTGAAAAATAAAGATCAACAATGTTCCATTGCACGTACGCTTAAATATTTGAAAGCCCGAGGTGAGAAGTAACAATATTGTACACAGAAATGTGAAGAATAATGTTAGATAGCCACATGGTCCTTGAAATGTAAAAACGCTTGCTCAATGGACAAACTATTTAGTGCTATATTAAAGTATTATTATGTTTTTTAAACAAAAAAAAAAAAAATTAATGTATCCAACTAATTAGAATGTGGACATTTGTATGTGCCTTAAAATGTAAATACTTGCTTAATGAACAAACTTTTTAGTGCTATATTCATGTACTAAATGAACTATATTCATTGTACTAATTAGAATGTGGAAATTTTTTTGTCTTAATGAACAAATTTTTATTTTTAAATATATATGAGGAAGATATTATTATAACCAACTAATTAGAATATTGACAATTGTATCTACATGCTTTTATGGATTTACTAATATGTTAGCAATACATCAATATAAGATGATTTAGATTCCTAACTCATACTAATTCATTTATAGTATTAATTGAATAGTATGCATAATTTTTAATTAGTGATTTAATAATATTATATTTGTAATTACAAGTGCCTTTTTGCAAGAAATTATGTTTTGTTATTGTTATGAATTTTATCAATTTTTGTAATAAATTTTCAATAATGAATATTTTGGTAAAAGTTGATCAAAATATTTCCACCAAAATCTAGCTTTCAATTTGATTATTTCGTTTGAAATTCATTATTCATCAAAATATTTCGCGAAATGAATAGTGATTTTCACTGAAATATATACAAGAGGAAACTGCCAGTTAAATTCATGTCATAGCTTATGGAAATGGAAATATTTCTGTATATTTCCTGCAAATATGCCAAAATTTTATTTTTTATAAGTAAATAGTTATTAAGGAAGGAGGTAGAGAAGACCTACTAAATTACAAAGGGAACTAAACTAACCATAACCCAAACACATAGGCTCCCAGTTAAGTAATTAACAACAAAATCTTTAAATTTAATACTATTCCTCTGATATGTTTGACATTTTTTTTCCCGTTTTCTCTGTATTATCTTCAGTATGAAGCTGCTTGGCGTGCTGGAAACTGGGATTTCTCGTCACTTAATGTGGAAGTTGATTCCTCATCTTCTAGAAGACACATTAAAAACAATTATTTTAATGAAAACTTGCACAGGTAGTTCCTTCTAATTCATTAGTTTAATATTTTGGCACTGTGATGCTACACATCCTACTTTTGAGTTTTTTCAATGCATGGATGTAATTTCTGGATGGTGAGTAACAGTAACTGCTGCAAAAAGCTTTTAAATCCTGCATCTTGCTTCTAATCAAGAGGGGCTGACATATAATTAATCAACTATAGTGCTGCTATTACTGTTTTTGGCTTCACTTGGCTCATTTGTCATGTTTCTATTCCTTCTTTTTTCATAGGTAAATGCACATTATAGTAACAGTGGTCAAGATGACCAACAAATTACAAGTACAAGAAGTCTTATGAATACCACCCCAACTAAACTAGGACAATCTACCAACCCACTCCCCTCTTCCCCATAAAATCATAAAAAAGAATACACCTTTGAACTCATTAAAAGATTTACTTGGCCCATTTTTCAGTTTTCTGTTACTTATTCATTTAATCTTTTCTATATAAGATTTTATTTCTGTTGTCTGACAATTTAAGCCCCTAACTTTATCCACAATTTTTTTCCTTTGTATAGGGAATTTATTAGAAAAAACAAAAGTATTACAACAAATCCAACCTGAGAGGTCAAGATGGCCTATCAAGGGTGGATCAAAGAAGAAAGCGATAAGCATAGGAGTCAAAAAAACAACTCTACGAAATATCTAAGAATCTACGATCACTTAAACATGAGATCTTTTATGGGAAAAACCATATTCTGAAGAGTTGCTTCATTCTCAGCCTCTAAGAACCCCCAAGGAATAATCCTCCAATGCAGGTGCCTACCATGAGGAAATGACTGAAGTTTTTCAACTCTGAAAAGCATCTAAAAGAAGAGGCCCCATATTCTCTTAGCCAGATTACATTGATGCAAAATATTGTTCATAGATTCATATCTAGCTTTACACATTAGATAAAAACCAACACTAATCCACTTATGATGATCAAGTGATCTACATTTAAGGTTTTATTCAGAAGTGCAGACTACTGAAAAAAACACCGTCTTAGAAGGTACCTTACCACCCCCAGACAGAGGAGTCTGACGAATCTAAAGTAGGAGTGGACTGTATGATGTAGTAAAAAATTCTCACTGGGAATATACTATTCTTATAATAGGCCAAAATCTTTTTGTCTTCATTCAAAGGAGATATGAGAGGACCTTCAAGGAAAGAGTGCAAGCAAAAGTAATCATCTCCCTGAATCATCTCTCAGAGAGAGAGAGAGAGAGAGAGAGAGACTCAAAAAACTCCCCACACTTCTGTTTTTGTTCCGTTCAGGGCTTGGAGGAATGATTACCCTTATTCTTATACAAGGTTGAATGGGATGATCTAGCCATTCAACTGAGGTTTGATGGGGCCATGATTAGTAGACCGTTGATCAAGGCCATGATGAGACTGGAATTATGATTTTAAGGAACTGAATCAAGATTGGCATTTGTGACTGCTGTAGGGAAAATTCATATTTATGTAGGACTAGTAATAGGGACCAAATATTTGCAAAATAAGGTTCAGCTATATTTTATTGATTGTTTTAATGGATTTGTTTTAGGGAAGTAGTATGAAATGAAATCAAGCAGAAATTTGAGTTAAATTTGGAATGGAAAATCAGGGTTGAAAGGAGGTTGCTATAAAACAGAAAAATGGAGTAGAGAAGTTGTAGAAGAAACAGAGAAGGATAAAATTGAATGAAAGATGCTTACCACTTGAATGAGCACCAAGACAGCCTCTATAAGTTTTCTTTTGTTTATGATTTTAAAACTAAAATATAAAATGAAACTATGTTTAGAAAAACTCTTCTTTTCAGATAATCAAACAGATTTATCAGCACCAATGAATGATTATGTGACCACTCAGTCTTATAAATGTTATTAAAAAGAATGTTTCTACTACTGTTATTCTTGTTAACTTGTTACTTATACAACCTTTTCTTTCTTTTCTTTTTTTCTTGAAATACTAGTTGCTTGAGGGCATTGCAAGAGGGAGATTCCAATGAATTTCTTATGAAGCTTATGAATTCAAAGCAGGTGATAATATTGCATTGCGTATTTTTATTTCACTTAAAGGTCTTTTTCTTTGACTAAACACTGTTCTCCTTTAGTTATGAACCCGTTCATATTATATTATCCTTTATGATAGGAGCTTGTGTTGTCGATTCATCATGCAAGCAAGGAAAGTACTCAATACATCTATTCGTCAATTATTAAACTTCAGGTACATAATCTTCGGAAGCATGTAATTGCAAGCCTCTCAATAACTGCTCATGAAATTTTTGGTTGTACTACTTTCGCTCTTTTTGCAGATTTTAGACCATCTTGGCATGGCTTGGGATTTACGTTGGAAGCAATCTCAACAACTAAAATACCATCCAGAGAAGCAAAATATTTTTAATGAACCTGTTATTCCTACCATGGATCAGGTATTGCTTTCAAGTTTATCCAAACTTGCTTTCACTTTTTGGACTTCATTGTAAGATTAGTAACCTTCTCATGTCATGCCAATTTTATAATAATTATTTCACTTCTTGATGTATAACCACATTGATGATATTAACATTGTAGAGGTTCTTGATGATGATTATAAATTATTGTCACTATACTCTCTATTAGTATTTCAAGGGCCTCACTTGATGTGTAGCATTCCATAACCTAATATGATTTTGTTTTTGGTCTATTTATAGTTTAAATGTAAATTATTAATGTCTAGTCTTTTTTTTTTTTAATTTTATTTCTATATATATATCAGGATTTCTCACATCCGTATTGGGATGGTTGCACTCCTTGACCACACAAAGTTTCCCAACGTACAACATGATCCCATTAACTTTTGTTTTGATATCCACCATCCAGGCGAAGACCTAAATATGAAGATGGAAGTGAGTCCAAATTATACCCAAAGTACCTTGCAAAGAATATAAATGTTTGGAACTGCTCCAACTTCGAAGATCTTACTCTTTTTTAAGTTGATGGCCAAACCAGAAATTGCTTCAAAACAATCAGTGGATCATAGATGAATCATAGCTAATAGATATTCACATCTATAAGGATTAGAGTATCAGCTGTGAACCGAAGGTGGGTCTCCATTGGTTCTTTGATTGCTAATGCAGTAAAGCCCCAATTGAATCCACTTTAGACAATAGGCAACTCAAGGCTTCTGCAACTATATTTTTTTGATCGATAAAGCTTCTGCAACTATCACAAATAGAAATGGTGAAAGTGGGCCACTCTCTAAAACCTCTAGAACTTCTAAAATATCCCACAAGACCACCATTGATGAGCAATGGAAAGGAAGTCGACGACACACATTTCATGATCCACTTATCTCCAAAGCCCATGTGACCCACACATTCGAGAAACTCCCAACTCACATTGTCATAGGCTTTCTCTAGATGAATCTTACAAACGATCATGTATGACTATATGTAAACTTTAATTCAATACTTCCGTTCGTGATTGGAACCCTATTCAAAATTTGATGTCCTTGGAGATCCCATGATTATAACCGATGATGCTCAACAAAACCTCCTTAAGCCTTGATATTAGAACCTTTGAGATTGGCTTGTACATGGATTCCACTAAGTTAATTGGTCTTAGATCAATGATATCCTTTGCACAATCCTCCTTTGTGGTCAACGTGATGAAGGTACTATTTTAGCAATAATAAAAAATTCTTTGCAACAAGATTGAGGTCATCATAGATGATATCCTAAGAAGCTTTCAAGAATGCCATAAAATCACTCTGCCCCATGATCTTTTTCCTCATTCATTGTAACAATGGTTTGGCAAACCTCATCAATGTCAGATGACCTTTGCATCCAAGTCTGTTGCTCCATCGAAATCTTATAGAACCCAAGATAGTCCAATGTTGGAGCAATCTCTAATCTAACAATCCTCTAGGAGACGAATTGGAAATATACCAGGTTTGGAACTGGTCAAACACAGAAAAATTCAGCAAACATCAAACTGGCTAAAAAAGATGTTTCAAACAAATTTAGCGATTTCCCAATGGATGGGGAGATTGTTGACTGTTTCACTCCTTTACACCTAGAACAAAATTCAACAGTACACCTGGAACAAAATTCGACAATAATTCTTTTGAATAAATTAAATTATTATGGTAAATATTTTGTGGAAAGAAACAAACCACACAAAGAAAACCACTTTGGACCGGACCTTGGAAGCCCAAGCAATTGAGACCAGAAACCATGCCCAATCATGTCATGTTTATAAGTTTAAGTAGGTTGTATTTTGTATGTATTTTATCAGATTTTGGTTTTAAGATCCAGGTACTTTGTAATAGGTATTGTATCTATATCGTATACTTCTACTTCAGCAGCATCTCTTAACCGTATCTGACATGCCAGACAAGTATCTGGGTTACATAGATTCTAAGTGTAGCAGTGAAACTAATTTCTGTCTTCTATTTGCCTCCAAAAAACAATGATTGCCTGAGTAATGATATTTGATTTGTTAATTCAGTTGGAGTGGCTGAACACGGATTGGAGCTTCATTTTAAAACAAACACAGTTACACATGAATTTGTTGGAACCATTTGTAGCATTCAGGCGAGTTCTACTTCAAATTTTGAGTTGCAGGGACTGCACAGTACAACATCTTCTGCAATCTGCTTCCACTCTTCGTAAGGTTGTCATCACTGTGTAGAAAATGGACATTTCAGAATTCAGGGAAAGGAGACCTCTTCCTTTTTTCTAATATGTTTTTGATAGCTTGCAGGGATCCAGATTTTCTCTAGCTGCTGCAGCTTTGCATGAGTTTAAGTTTCTCACTGCTGGAACTGAAATTCAACATGAAATCTCCTACACATGTTCCCTTGGAAGGGTACATAAAATTCCCTTGTATTTTTTCCATATTACTCTTGAACAGTAAAAATTGCAGTTCTGTTAACAGAATGTATAAGTCATAAGCAGTTATTTGAACAAGTCAACAAGTTATGAGATTCTTTGGTACTTTGGTATTCTAGGTACATGGTAGGTCCATCTGTTTTCATGTTGGGGTAATTTTGTCGTGCTCATTGTCCCAGCCTATTATGGGAATTGATAATCATTCATCTCAATATAAAAAATGAAAAATAAAAATAGACAATAAAAGACATTTTCGGAGCAAGGACTCTTCCGCTTTATTTCCACAAAATACTGAAGAAGTGATAGCTAAGCTTGAAATTCAAACCATGGTATCAGTCTATGTTTACTTAGGTACATCTGATACATGACCAGGGCATGTCATGGACACTGAATTTACACATGAAAATTGAAGTGTGCAAGTAACATAGATATAAACAAACAAGATAGGACTCCAATGACTGGTTTACTGAATCATTGTCTTGGATTCAAGGAAGCTTAAAGTTGTATCCTTCATTCCCGTATTGTCTGTAACTGTATTTGCTCATCTTAATTTGTTCTATAAAATTTTACTTCTGTTACGTAGTATCTTAACCACTCGGGGATCTAGATTCTGTTATTGCTTCCTACATGCCTCTTTTGAGATCTTATTACATCACTCAGGTCACAAGAACAGACCCTTTCACTTTGTTTTCTTGATTATTAACTTAAATATTTTTATAAAAGCAGCTTGAAGAAGCCAAGCTTCTGCGTGCACAAGGTCAGCATGCGATGGCTATCAATCTTGCAAAATACGTCTTAGATCATTATCAGTTGAATGGAGAGGCTTCAAATGTATATCGCTTGGTTGGGAAATGGTTGGCTGAAACACGATCTAGCAAGTAAATTTTAAATGATATTTTACCGTCAATCCCCCATACAATTGTCTCAGAAATTCTAATTTCTTCTCATTCATTAATTATGATGACTGTGCAGCTCAAGAACTATTTTGGAACAGTACCTGAAACATGCAGTGGAACTCGCTGAGCTTAACAAGAGTGCAGACAAGAAGTGCATAGCAAGACAGTGCCAAACACATTTCCATCTTGCACACTATGCTGATGCTCTATTTAGGAGTTACGAAGAAAGGCTCACCTCTAATGAATGGCATTCTGCAATGCGATTGAGGAAACACAAGGTACCTGTTTGAAATAGGAAATTGATAATTTATGGTAATGTTTTGCATTTCATTTATGTGGTTGTTACAAACTGGTACAGACAAAAGAGTTGGAGGCACTCATTAAGCGACTAAAAAGTTCAGCAAAGGCATGTACCATCTTTTTGAGTCACTTTCTTTTGGTGTATCCCCTTTCATTATATACCTACGAAAAGAAAGCATCTTATGTTATTGTGTTTCAATTTGGCTTTTCCCGTTGTGGTTCTTAGGGAGAGAAGACTGACTATTCAGCAAAAATACAAGAATTGCAGAAGCAGCTTGCCATGGACAAAGAGGAGGCTGAAAGATTGCAGGTCTTTATCAGATACATGATTTTACAATTTTGTATTCTTTTACATTTTTGTGTCTCTTTTTGGAAGTTAGCATTCTTTGGAAAATTTATTGTTCATGATAATGATGTGCATTTTGAAAACCATGATTTTAAATATGTTCTAAGAAAACTGATGGCCTGGAACAACTGATGTAAAAATTGTTTTATTTCAGGGGAAACCACCTTTAAGGTCGGACTTTTCTATGAAATATTTCATGAATATATATATATATAGGATGGCGTTTGGAGGCACTAGAGAGAGCCAGACATATTTTCAATGTATGGGTTGGAAGTTTCGCAATGGACTAATTTTTTGTGAGGATGATCTCTATGATGAGGAGATCATCCTCACAAAAAATCAGCCCATTCCAAAACTTCTAACCCCATCAAAAGTTGTTTACAAAAATTGGGCGGTCCATGATTCTTCGAGTTTTAAACTAGGATTAGAAGTTTTGGAATGAGCTGATTTTAGGTGAGGATGATCTCTTCATCATAGAGGTCATTGTCACAAAAAATCAGTCCATTCCGAAACTTCTAACCCCTATTTTGAAAAAAGTTTGGCACAATGTTTGGTTCTCTTTAGGGCCTCCAAATGCTTCCCATATATATGGGTTGGGATCCGTTGATTCCTAAGAATGACTCATGAAAAAAAACACATGATCCCAACCCTTTAAACACAAAATCCAATGGTTGAGATTTTATGAATATCTTGATAACACAAAATCTCGGAGATACTCATCCCGAGGATAAATCTCAACCATTGGATTTTGCATTCAAAGGGTTGGGATCATGTGTTTTTTTCATGAGTCAAGGGATCCCGACCCTATATATATATATTGAGAGAGAAAACAAAAGAATTTTGTATCGTTGTGAGAAATACCTAATCAGTGGTGGATATTATATATACCCCATTGGTGTGAAAAATGAAAACTTGTTAAGCTAAGAAATGTACCTCATCAGTGATAAATTATAGTTACTACTGCGGTATTTAATTAAACTAAATGGTATTTCAATTATGTTAATATTCAGAAATGTTTTGGTGACTTCATTATCCATTCATTTTTATTTTATTTCAATCTGTAATAGATATTGGACTTATACTGCTTTAATGTTTGGTAAAACAAAGTATTGGTTGAAAATTATTTATCTTCCTACCTCTCAGGATGATAGGGACAATTTTCTCAGCCTAGCATTGAAGGGATATCAACGCTGTTTGGTCGTAGGGGACAAGTACGATGTAAGAGTGGTATGTTCTTATAAAAAACCATCTATTCAAGTTAAATGGAAGTATGTTGCAAATGAAAAACAGCATTCAGCAGTGAATACTTTGCCAAAAAAACTTTGGAAATATGGTGTATTCTATGTGTGATTTGGGATGAAATTATGAAATATCTATTCGTGGTATTTAATATTCTCAAATGATAATTTCTTCTGGAAGTATTGGATTTCTGCAATGAATAATAACTGAGCTGCAGTGCCTTGCTTCATCTTTTTCTTCATTTAGTTGGATCGTATAAATATCATGTAAATGGAGGTCTATATGTATTTGCTTTCAGGTCTTTCGACTTGTTTCCCTGTGGTTCAGTCTCTCTTCTAGAGAATCTGTTATAAAGGGCATGCGCATTGCTGTAGATGAAGTACGTAATGAATCTACTATATTGGCTTTTTTATTGATATTCAAGATTGAACTTTAGAAATCCATTTTAAATTTAAATGGATAAATTTTTAAGATTCAAGGGCTTCTTTTATGTTGTATATGATATTATAATTGTAATTTAAATTTTATTTTCCGGTCTTAATGTATTTTCAGATTCAATCTTACAAGTTTATCCCACTGGTGTATCAAATTGCCTCAAGAATGGGTAGCACAAAAGATGGGAAGGGTCATTTTCAGGTACAAATGTGAAGATTTCTTTGTCTCCTTGAAAGAAGAAATAGGAAGTTTTGATTAAGATATCTCTTGGTTTGTGCAGCTTGCTTTGGTTACTCTTGTGAAGAAAATGGCCATTGACCATCCATACCATACAATCTTTCAGGTATCGAAGTTAAAAATAAAATTAAATAAATTCAACTTACCTCATCTGAATCTGATAACTAAGATCATAGATGCTATATAATGCACTGCCTGATTTCTCACCACCCAGGCAGCCTGCTTAAAGTAATGTTCAATTGAACTTTAACTTGAAATAAACAAATAAAATGGATGATGAGAGTGTTCCATAATCAAGTAATGTTATATCTGCATCATTTTTGTATTAGCTTTTGGCTCTAGGAAATGGTGACCGTGTTAAGGACAAGCAGCGTAGTAGAAACTCGTTTGTGGTCGACATGGATAAGAAGTTTGCAGCAGAAAATCTCTTGTGTGAATTATCTTTACGCCATGGAGCTGTAATAAGACAGGTACTTTCCATCATCAGACATTTTAGTCGTTTTCATTCTTCAGGAACTCCATTGATCACATTTACTTCAACAAAACTGCCTTCTTGATTTTACAGATGAAGCAAATGGTGGAGATTTACATAAAACTTGCTGAACTAGAGACAAAGAGAGAGGTTAGTGAAAGAGTTATTTCCTATCTGAAGTTGTGGTTGGGTGCTTTTCCTTCTTTTTTTACTGTCTTGATTATGTCATTGACTTATTAATTTCAACTACCAATGATCTGATGTCGAGTTTTCTTGTACCCCAATTATCTAACCATATTATATGAGCAGGATACTAATAAAAGGATATCGCTACCAAGAGAAATCCGCAGTCTTCGTCAGTTAGAACTTGTAAGTGCAACCGCACCCTCTATAATGGAAATTGCAACGCTATATGTTTATAACTATAACCAATGTTTTGAGGTAATATTGGTTAAAATCAGGAGTGGAGCCAGGGGGCAAGAGGAGGTGGTTGCCCCCCCACCCTCTCAATTTTAGTGTCTAAATCACTCCTCATTTTGCTAGCATACCCCATTGACTGTGTTGCCCCCTTCTCCCTCTCACCCTAAATTTTTTGGCTGATTTAAACACTCCCTCTAGCATTTGGTGAATATTTTATATATACTGTGTTTTCAAATTGATAATCTGCCCCATTTGACCTTGTTTGCCCATCCCCTTCAATTTTTTTTTGGGTTATTTAGACACCCCTCATACATTTTGATGAATACTTGAGATACTTCTGTGTATTCTAACTAATGATATGCCCCCTTTACCCCCTAATATTTTTTGGGTGATTTAGACACTCCTCTACATTTTGGTGAATATTAGAGATATCTTCTATGTTTTTAAACTGATGACATGCCCCCCCTTTGACCTTGTTCTTAAAATAACCCAAATACCGCTATTTTCAATCTTTAACCAAAAAACCATAATTTTTCTTCCTAAAACCAGTCATCTTCAAGCTCTTCAATCTCTATGATAAATTAATTTTAATCTATTTAACCTCATCTTCAATTCATCATTTGGAACCTCACCTTAATCCCTCGTAGAAAATCCTAGAATTTTCTTTCAAAAAATCTCATCATCTTCAACTTAAAAAATCCATCTTGATTTTTAGGTTTGAAGGTTAAGCAGATTACTAAGGTTGAAGGCTAGGGTAAGAGATTTAACCCAAGACATTGAAGAAGATTGATTTGGGAAGATAAATCAAAGAATTTTTGGTCTCAGGTTAAAGTTAGGGTAATGAGGTCATTTTGCCTTAATCTATTAGAAAAGACTGAGGTCAAGGGGGCATGTAGGCATTTTGGTGTATATTTGAGGTAACCAGTGTTTTCAACTTGAAGACATTACCCCCATTCTTAGGTATTCTCTTGTAGACTAATGCAAAATGACCTAAATGTTGGTCATACTAGTTAACTATAGCGCCCCCCACCCCCCACCCACCGTATCCACCGCCACTAAGAAACCCTTGGCTCCACCCCTGGTTAAATTATAATATCTAGAATGTCTCAATCAAATTTGACTTGTCCTATAACATCTGATTTTTTTATTTTCATAATAAAAAGAACCAAACATTAAATTTTATGACTTACATCTACTATTCAGGTACCTGTAGTGACAGCTACATTTCCAGTGGACCGTAGTTGTCGGTATCATGAAGGATCTTTCCCACACTTCAAGGGGTTGGCGGATTCTATCATGTATGTGGAAGTTATAAAGCAAACATTCTTATCTTCAGTTTTTGTTATTGGTCACTACTCAAAATCTTCATGGTTAAACTTTTCTACTCATTGTTTGCGAGTTCTGCAGGGTAATGAATGGTGTAAATGCTCCAAAAGTAGTTGAATGCCTAGGGTCAGATGGTCATAAATATCGCCAACTTGCCAAATCTGGAAATGATGACTTGCGACAAGATGCTGTATGAATGCAAACTATGTCTTTTCTTATTATCCTTTTGACAGCATGCCTAGTTTGAAAATGCAACAAGGTTGAAATGTGACAATGGCTTGTCAAAAGTCATTTTCAAAAGTTAAAAACTCTAATGAAATTTTACTTGGTATATTTTCATAATATTGCTTCTTCTTTTTTTTCTTTCTTTTTTTTGTGTGTGTGTGTGTAAGTGTGCTACAAAGAAGCCTCTTGGATATTTAATAATTATCACGGATGGATGGTTATGCAGGTAATGGAACAATTTTTTGGTCTAGTTAACACTTTTTTACAAAATCACCGTGATACATGGAAAAGGAGAATAGGAATACGTACATACAAGGTATCTTCATTTCTTCAGAAGTTAACAAAAACGCATTCAAATTAAAGTCTCAGTTGGTCCGTTTTTGGGTTTTTGATTCTGCAAACTTAGCAATCATTGGGTTTTTCAATGTTGCAAGAAAAGCTAACCATGTATTCTATAGCTTGGCTAACCATTTTGTCATATGGTTTTCCATTTCATGATATGACAAGTATGCTTTGATGGTTTTGTATCTATTTCTATGTTTTTTTTTTCCGATGAATTGATTTATCATGTCTAGAACTGAATGTGAGATTTTTAACAATTTAGAAGTGTCTGATAGGGCCTAGCCCATTGTTCAATTGGTTGACATGTTATAATGCAACTATGAGGTCATGGGTTCAAGTCCAGTGTACCTATCGAAAAAAAGAAGTATGTCTGATGTAATATTTTGATTGATTAAAATATTAATGAATTCCTTCTATGAATTACAGTAATAGTAATTTTTTATATCATAAATGTTTCTGAAGGACTGAATTTTACAATCAAATTGAGTCTTGATCATTTTGTGGAATAGAAAACCCATCAGCTAATGCCATATGGCTAATCCTCCAAACATCAGAATGAAGCAAAGAAAACAAAAAAGCCTTTTATTCAGTTGTAGTGGATAGGAAATTCTAGCATGTTTAGCCCATCTAAGATGGACATTTTCAAGGATTGTGAGTTTTCTACGAAAGTAATATATATAGTGTGAACAGTTGGAGATCATGGTAGAGAAACTAAAAGATTGGGAAGGAGAGAAAATGGGAACTATCTCACAAGCAAGGGATAATAAAATCCATTTATTACTCCTTTCTTTCTTCACTTACTTCTTTTTACCTTTTTTTTCTACTTGTCTTTCTTGCCTTTTTTCCCCATCTCAACATAAGAGAATGAGGGTAATGCCAAAAGCAAATGCTGTTGTAACTGAAAGCAGTGGGAGAAGTCTATGAGGAGACTCCAGGTGTCACCTCAAGGTGTGACATCTGTCTTTTGGACTATCGGCGAGATGCCAGGAATCTTCACAGGGTGAAAAGTCTAAGTCATCACTCCTTCTGGGGAGGTATGGAAAGATGTTATCATTGCCTCAAAGAATTGAAGGATGCCCTGAAAATATAAAAAGGCATGATAAGTATCTGTCTGAAAAGAAAATGGCACAAAAACAAAGAGATACGCTTAACTAAGGGAATTTTAGAAGCACCTGAACATTATCCTAGATTCTTGATAGGGGGAAGTTTTGGTGACAAAAATATGATTTTATTCCCAACGTACAGTGTCATCTGGATACCCATTTGGTGGAGACACCTGACCAGTTAAACACGTCAGTCAGCAAGATCCTGTAGTCAAATGTGCATGGATAACAGGAATAGTAACTTAACCACAAAAATTGAAGGATCAGATAAATATCTCGAGGGTCATGGAAAATCCCTCGAATAAGAATTCAAATAACAAAAAAATGCATTCAATTTTTCTTAAATAGACTGTAATATTGTATCATTCACTGTCTAATTGGTGTATTCGAGGACTTGCAGAGTTCTAATCTTGGTTCATGGCACATTTCATGAGGTGTGAGAGAAACCTAGATCTCTTCCCTTACTATTCTAGGTTTCTCTATAAATTCCCAATGCACTTCATAGAAATTTTTGACATTTTCTTCCATTTTCAGAACTTGTAGGTTATTCTATAGTTCAACTGGTCCCAGTAGAGTTGGTGTTGATTCTAACAATAAGTCCATAATAGTAACTGGTGATGTGAGAGCTTTTAGGTTATTCTTATGTTCAGTATGTTGGTTGCATGCAGCTGTAAATTTTTTAGCAGAATTAGCAAGAATTTACCTACATCATTTTTCCTCAAGGAGCACACATCAACAGTCAATGGCGCTTCATTCTCCCTCCTTTTAATTCTTGTTTTTGGCTTATATCTCTAAATATCAGGCAAAATGATGAAAATTTACTTTATTTGTTAATACCATTTCTCTGCACTCAATCTGGTTTCAGCCTCTGGGACATGATAAAGCATCTACCAGATTTACTTAGAGGGATGAAAATTTTCCCGATCTCCATCTACCAGATTTACTTGGAGGGATGAAAATTTTCCTGATCTCCATCTCAATGTCTTTGTTACATACTTGAAATGTGTGTTTTTGAATGAATTTGCCTACACTTATAAATGAGTTGACTCTTACAATTTGGCGTATAAACATGAATGTAAGATCCATTTTAGTTTGTTGAGTTTTAAACATTACTTCCTTTTTTCTGAAAGTAAGACTTTCCTACTTCTTATTCAAAAATTCAATTATGGTTAATGCATAGAAGCTTTTATAACACATTGCAATTATTGGTTGACTTCATCATTGCGTAGATGTTTGTTGGCAAATGCATTCAGAACATCCATTTTTTGGTTTTGTAGATTCTTATCCCCTCCCTGCGGTTTAGTTATTTTTTTCACTGTTAATGGAACAGGTTGTTCCTTTCACTCCAAGTGCTGGTGTACTTGAATGGGTTGATGGAACCATTCCACTTGGTGAATATCTTTTAGGAAGGTAAGTCAAATCTCAAGAGGTTACTGTTAATGGAACAAGTTGTAAAGTGAATTTTTTTTTTTTTTTTTGAGAGAGTTGCTTTGAACACATTACTCACGTCTTCATCTCTTTCAGCTCACGGAATGGCGGGGCCCATGGACGTTATGGTACTGGAGATTGGCCATTTCCTAAATGCCGGGATTACATGACAAAAGCAAGTGTATGCTTCTGTTAACATTGGATAATTTCAAGAATATAAAGTGCAATAAACAGAATATAGATTTGGATCAGACATCTCTAATACTTCTCAACATCCAACGAATATGTCTCCCAGATTTTCTGGAAATGGTAAAACTTAAAAGAGTATATTGCTCAAGCTTAGCAAAACAAAAAAAAGTCAATATTGCTCAAAATGTCCAGGTGGGGCCCCAAGATATTAGAGCCCCTTATTGTTTAGGGAAAATGAAATACAAACCAATCATTAATTATCCTAAGCATATAATCATTTAAATTTTAATGTTTATCATACAATACAATTATATACATGGATACACCCCAAAAAGTAAATATTTGAAAGAAAAAAAAAATCTTTTCTTTGTTTCTTGCTCAAAAATGCAATTGCAATGCTGCCTGAGAATAGGCTGAGTTTGTAGGACTACTTGTATGCTTTCAACCTTGGTGACCGATACCTGAACAAACCACAAACATCTGTTTCCAACCTAAATTAATCCTCGTCACCCAAATCTGTCTGGTGGAAACAGCAACAACAATAAAAATAGAAAGAAGAAAAATACTTTTCTGTACCGAGAATTGTTTTGAACTAAAAGGAAAAAAGCTCAATATTGACAATGAAAACAAATACCCAAATGGCAGACAATGCTCTAAAAAGATAACTTCTGACTTTAAAACCCAAATCTAATGAACTAATCGTAGGTTTTCTGAATCCCATTTAGAGCAAGAAAATACAAACCCTCTTCTACCAGGGTTTTACATACTAAAAGTTAACTAACAAGAATAAGGTTCACTGTTGGTTACATGATATTCCTACAAATGATCTTTCATAAACTTAACTAACATGAATAAAGTTCACTGTTGGTTACATGATATTCCTACAAATGATCCATCATTAAACTAGACATTAAAGTTACTAAAAAAAAATGACAACTCAATCCAGAACATGAGGTGAGAAACAGTTGGCTCAGTCATGATGATTTCCGAAAGACCCTGCAGTGTACAGTCATGATGATTTCAGCAAGAAAAAACTGTCAGAAAGATTGGTCCATACCCCCCCCCCCCCCCCCGGCAACCCTGCACCCCCACAAAAAAAAAAAAAAAAAAGGCATCAGAATGCAAACCAAAAAAAGGGAGCTGAAAATAGAATGTCCCGGAGGTTTTATTTTTCACCTTCATAAATCATATTGATGTGTGATTTTGTTTCATACAGGGAGAGGAAAAGTGCAAAGCATACCAGGAAGTCTGTGAGAACTTCAGGTTTATCTTTTTAGTCTACTTTTCCATCTAGTAGTGTGTATTGGTATCGGCCAAGTTCGATGCAAAACATTGAATCGGGTATGTACCGAAATGTATTGGTTTGTATTGGCCGATACCATATCAGTTTTTTCAGAAGCCAAAACATTCAATCGATACGATATTTTAAACCATGGGGGAGGTTCGCTAGAATTAGTTCTTTAAGTTATCACAATTCATGCAGGCCTGTCATGCACTACTTTTTCTTGGAGAGATTCCTGCAACCTGCTAATTGGTTCGAGAAGAGACTCTCTTATACACGGAGTGTAGCAGCTAGTTCAATGGTTTGTGTATTCTTCTTCTTTTCTTGTGACATTGACCTCTAACGCTGCACTTTCCTCCTGGATGGTTTCCATCTTTTGTTTCAGCATTCATGAATTGTTATCCTGTTCTGAAAACATCAATGTTTAAAAAACACGGTTTCCTCTTTGAATCAAAATGCACACCTTGTTAAATGGTATTTTTTTCATTACATTAGGTAAATCTCTTTGTATGTTGTTTGTTTTACTTTCGTTGTGTCCGATTCATTAGTGCATTTAAGAAATTTCACAACCCACAACCATCCGGGTTTTTTGTCCTCTTCATCGGGGAGTTGGTCTGGCAGACATTCAGAACTGCAACCATTGTTCTAGAACATGGGCTGTTGAAACCTTGAACCAGTGTATTAGTTTGCTACATATTAATTTGACGTCCTAAATGGACCTGAACTTCTGTAACTTAATATTTTCATGGATAGCCCCAGTAGTTGCAGATACCTTTTCAGTATAGAAATTCCAATTTCCTTAGTCTTTCCCACCCAGTTTTTATTTTTTATTTTTTTTATGACTAAGTATGTAGCGGTGCTGCATAACTAACTCTAAGTCACTCGTGACTCATGAATATTGAGATTATAATATGGCTGCTGGGAAGTAACTGTAATACTGCCTGTTTCATGAAATCAGGTGGGTTACATAGTCGGACTTGGAGACCGACATTCCATGAATATTCTCATTGATCAAGCCACTGCTGAAGTTGTTCATATTGATCTCGGTGTTGCCTTCGAACAGGGATTGATGCTCAAAACACCAGAACGGGTTCGTTTATTCTATGCTTTTGTTCCCTTTTTCATGTAGCACTTGATTTCCTTTAGATGATAGAGGAGTTCTGCGGATATAAGAAAGCTTTCTTTTATTACTTGATGAATTATTCTGGACATTTTTGGCAGGTTCCATTTAGACTGACGAGAGATATCATAGATGGTATGGGAGTCACCGGAGTGGAAGGTGTCTTCAGAAGATGTTGTGAGGAAACCCTCTCTGTTATGAGAACAAATAAAGAAGCACTTCTAACCATCATTGAAGTATGATAAATCAACACGTCCTTCCTGAACAAACTGAAGCATATGTTCTTGTTTCCTAACAAATCTAAACTGCACTGCAGGTTTTCATTCATGATCCACTTTACAAATGGGCGCTCTCCCCTCTGAAAGCTTTGCAGCTTCAGAAGGTATTTCTAAAAGTTTATTCATCGATGTCATAATATCACCAATAAAAGTTAATTGCATATCTAACATTCCTTATAAATTTTTTTCAAATTCCATTGACGGGTTCCCTTTTTCATCATATCGTTTATTCTTTCTGCAATTAACCCATGAATATTGAAGATAATCTATGGTTTTCTCAAGTTATCTATTGATGATTTTAAGTCATGTAAGCCATATCCTTATTGTGTGTCTTCTAAATTTCCCACTGATTATCTATTAAATGTATCATCTTGGACACATGGTTTTGAGTATCTATTTTGAGGAGCAGAGCACGATCTCTGGATATTGATATGTTTTATTGATCTCCTGTATTGATAAACATTCTTGACCGACACCCTGTATTCTCCATATTCACTTATGTTTTAAAAAAAAATTGAAAATGACATAATGACACAGACAAATGTATCTAACTTATCTTCTACATATCAAAAGTAATTAAGTTGTTAGACAGATTAATGCATCATCATCTATGCCTTAGCCCAAATATTGGGGACAGCAACTTCAAATCAACTTAGAAACCCTACAAAAAAAGATCTGTTGAAACTACCTTGGTATGTGATTTACATGGATGTATTGTACCCATGCACCATGAAACAAATGATGCACTCCAAAACTGGTGTATTGAGCTATACTACGAATGATGCATGAAATGTTTGAATCAAATTATATGTTTACACACTGCCAAATTGCTTCACATATGCAATCCATTGTCACAGGAAACGGATGATGATATTGTGCCAATTTTAGAAGATTCACAAGATGTATATGAAGGGAACAAGGATGCTGCACGTGCACTGATGCGTGTCAAACAAAAGCTAGATGGTTATGAAGAGGGTGAAATGAGAAGCGTGCATGGTCAGGTAAATGTTCAAGTTTGCTTATATCAATGCATAATTTTCAAGTTTGTGCATACATATTTCTACTACTGTTGGGCAGCTTTGACATGGTGCCAGGCCATCTCAAGGCAATGTTTTGGTTGGGGATAACTGAGACAGTCTCTACTGAAACATATTCCGAGACATTCTGAAACATTCTAAGACAATCTGAAACACTCCTGAAATGTTCAGTGTTTTGGGTCTATGTTTTGTTGCAGTCTTGGATGGAACTTTCCAAAATGATATGAAACTTCAAACCATGGTGCTAGGGACCAATTGGTTGTGTACCCTAGGCCCTAAGCTATGGTACTTTTTATGGCTATCTATGTAATTCATTCAAGAAGACCATCCAAAATGGTGGGATGAGCATACTAATTCAGGTATGTTCAAGGGGTGCAAAACCAGATTTGCACAGATCCTCATCATCCACTCGAGTCTGACTTGTATCGCTACACACAAACAAAATGGTGTTAAAAAGTTTATTTCACCACAATGCCACTTGATTTATCCAACCTGCATGCATCATTTGGGGTATCTTAAGACCTATAAATGGGTCTCTAAAACATTTTGTGGTATTTGCCAAAGAAATAAGTAGACTGTGGCACCCCCTGGTCTGTCACCACTGCTACATATACTGGTTCGGATGAAATTACCATGGATTTAGGCCTTCCGTTATCTCAAGGTACAAGTGTCATTTTTTTTTGTAGTTGCGGATAACCTTCTGAGGTATGCAAAGTTTGTACGCTTCTCACATCCCTATTTGGCATGAATCATTGCTAAAAAATTTGTTGACCATGTCTTCAAACTGCATGGTATGCTGCAATCCTGCATTAGTGATCAAGATGCAACCTTTGCAATTCATTTTTGGAAGGAATAATCTTTCTACTTTATGGTACACATCTCCATTTGAGTTCAGTTTATCATCCTCAAATTGATAGATAAACAAAAGTGGTGAATTGATGTCTTGAGACAAACAATGGGCGGTGGTATGGTATGATATGAGTCTGGTGTGGCAGCAGATAAGGATGTGCAGCTGATCTCAAGAGTCCTTATCTCACTTTTTTCAAACTGCAAGAGTCCTTATCTTCTTTATGATTATATAGAGTTTTAAAATTGTTACAAGTTTGAATAACAATTATCTCATGTAGTTGAAAACTTGAATTTGAATATAAAGAGATGAAGATCATCATCAAAGAATTGTGATTCAGTCAGGAGGTTGTTCGCCCTCTTAAGGGAACTCTTTGATGTATTCATTTACATCATAATTCCATACATCCGTTCTACTTTGTTTAATTTGTGTATTTATATAAGGAACCTTGTTGTACATGCAGGTCCAACAACTCATACAAGATGCAATCGATCCAGAGCGTTTGTGTCAAATGTTTCCTGGGTGGGGAGCTTGGTTGTGATTGCAAGCATAATCACCTTTAGCAGCTACGGCACCCAAACACAATGTAGAGGCGGGGGGGTTTTTGGGGGGATTTTTCTTTTCCCTCTACTGTAAATTGAGACTGTTCTTGGATGTCGTTTTTTTCCTTGGTGTGATATTCTGGCATAGTTTAAATGTATATATGTGAAGCATCCCGTTTAAAAGGGTAAAAATATTTCTTAACCTAATATAAGGATATCATACACATCTGTTTATCGTCCCATTCTAGTCACAATTTGAGGTTTTGTCCATCAAACTGGTGGTTGAGATAAGAGGCAAAAAAATTCTTTGAGATCAGATCTTATTTTTTAGTGATCTTGGGAATCCCTAGCATCTCAACTGTCAGTTTGGTGGAGAGCCTCAATCGTGGATTATAGAGGCTAGTGTTTTCCTGTTCATTGATACACGGAAAATCCTAAGCTGACTTCATACGTCACTGCACTCGACACTGTGTTGATGTGGTAGCGTACACTTAACAATAGATTTTATTTTTCCATCTCCAGAAAAAATGTATAATGATGAATGCAAGCTGTTATGGTATGTGGCTGACGTGGCAAGGGCATGGAACTGTACATCTTTTTTCCTGTGTATCTGATGAAAAAGATCTATGGTAGAGTTGTGATGAATGCAAGTGGTTTTGGTACACGTCTGACGTGGCAAGGACACATAACCATAGATCTTTTTCATCAGGAAACACAGGGAAAAGATGATCAGTTCTGTGCCCTTGCTACGTCAGCCGCATACCAAAACCGCATGCGTTCATCATTATTCTTAGTTGCAATGACAACTGAAACCATTTATTTTTAAAATTACTTTTAAGTTTATTCATGACCTGTAAAATTTGAAAATTTTGCTTATAAATTTTCAAATTTGAAAATCCACTCTGCTGTTTAATATGTTGAGTCATGCTGGAGTGAACTCAACCTGGAACCTCATATCACACTTAATGATGTGAAATTGGATAGGAGTCATAGATGCATTTTCACGTCATGAAGTGCAATATGAGGTTTCAGTTTGAGGTCACGTTAGCATTATTCTCATATGTTAGCAAAATAACAACTTGATTCGTTTATTTCTGTAAGCTAATTTGAGTATTGATGGTTCACAAATATTAAATATTTCTTCGTAATGAACACTGAGAGCGTTAAAAAGACATTACTTAACGACGTTATCTTAGATTTGTCATTCTAATATTTTGAAACTGATTTTTTTTTTTATTTGAATTTGAATTTGAAATCATTATTTACCAATGTAATTATAACATCTATGACACAAATCTAATGTGTGCTAAGACATTGGCATGATAGGGACCACAAACATGATCTAGAAGATCTAATTTAATCGAATCCGCTAACTGAATCCATATTCATATAAAAAATTATGGGCATTTGAAAATCACATTTAATTTTTTAGAAATTTTGACTTAGGTTCCCACGACGATAATGTAAAAATAAAACTAGAGGTATTACAAGAAAGCAGTTCTTGTTGTGCATGCACGTATCATGTAAAATTAGACTAACATTTTTGTTTACACGCGTCACGTGGAGGGAAAATCAACTATAACCGATCATTCCACATACCAAGTGATTGGCCATGTCTAGTTTCCCTTCCACGTGACCCACTTAGAAGTGTTGGTCAGGCTAGGATCCTAACTAACATTGTAACAAAGAATGAAAATTCAACGAGCCAAAGCCTTTGAATTTTAAAAATCAAATTTGGACCGTTTAGAGACAATGAAATTCTGTGTTCCCTTGATTTGACAGTCAAGAGTTGTCAAATTTCTCCCATCCTCTAATAATTTGACTGATTTGACTTTCAGAAAAAAATTTTTGACACCTTGATCCGTTAAATATGAGTTTTTTTTCAAATTGTGAAAAATATTGCATATTTACCATTTATTTTTCATCTTGATATCATAACAGTTTTTTTATTCTCTGTATTTCAGGTTTTGACCATAAAAAGACGACTCCTTAGTTCCAAAATTTTCATAAAATTAATCAAAACTTAATCTTAATTAAAGAAGAGAAGCAACATTGATTAAAGGGAACTCTAGTAAATTCATTTGCTTCAAATTTATTAACAATTAAAATTTTAAATAAAATATGAAATTATTCTATCTCATTTATTCCGTGGACCCGAGAGAACCAAACCTTTACCTAATGTCACCGCTACTGAAATAACACATAGATTGCTGTTTTGGGGAGCGATTGTTTGCTCACTGGCCCACACCATTTTTTGACATGTGGTGTTGATGACATAGACCATAATAAAAGAATTTTTCTCTTTTCTACCTATGATAAAAAATTGAAATTTTCCTACAAGATCACCTTGTGGCATTCAAAAATATGATTCAATACAGCAGTGTTGTAGTGGATAAAATTCTATGAATTAAAAAAAAAAAAAAGTTATTTTTCACCTATATAATTTAATTTTAAATTTGAGTGCTTGGTAGTCATCCATTTTCAACATCATTGATGAAGCTAGAAAAACTCTTTTTTACCGTGAGATTTTTCATGAAATCGTGATGGCTGTTGTGTTAATTTGCCAATATGATAGTCCATGTGGATACCATAATAATTTTAAAGATTAGAAATTTAAAAATTAAGATTGCTAGACATTGGATGTGTGGGCAGGAGAGACAAATTTCTCTCTTACGTCATCAGCACACATGTCAAAACAGTGTTGGGCTGTGAGCAAACAATCACTCCCATCTTAGGTCCACTATGCCATTTTGGTGGACCCACACATCAAATGATCAGTTTGATCGGAGATCATTAACCCTTACAAGTTTTACAGTTCACCATCTTTCACTCTCTGATAACTAGCGGCATGTTCCTCCGTTGAAAAAACGTTAATGGCTGTCTAACTCGAATTCCAAGGAAATGTAACTGACGTTACTTTTTCCCATTCCTGAGATAATCCACTCTACTTAAAACCCTAAACCATCAACTAGTCCTTCTCATTCTCATCCTTAAAAGCTCAAAGTTCTTTTTTAGCTCTCTTCATCTTATTTTTTCACTCTTCTTTCTATTATTTTTCATTTTAAGTTGCCTAAACTCGTTTAGAACACCATTAGAAAAAAGAGAAATCCATCTCTAGTTCTAGTCCGAATAAGCTTCAATCCAAAATATGTACTGTGTTTTTATATATTTTCCATTTTGTACAAAACCCACTCATCGATTTATTTTTTTCTTTTATTCAATTTTTTGCTCCATCGTCTCGATCATGGGCACTATAGTCAACTTCCTTCTCTTCACACATTAGAGAGGAACCGATTTAACCGACTAGTCCAAATAAGGAGTAAAGAAGCTCGATTGGCTAAGATGGTCATAGCTATATGGTTATGGCTAGGAGAGATCGGTCACCACAACTTGATCAAAACTGTCTTCTCCAAATCTGATCCTATGCTTGATGCAGCATTCAATGAAACAGTAATCTGTCTCAACTGTTTATCATCGGATGATGCGACGCAACATACCGATTGTAGCAAAGATAGAAAACAAAGAAGATAAAGCAGATCAGTAGAAAGTTATGTGCTTCAGCAATACAGTCTACGTGCACAGGAGAAGAGAGAGGAGATGTTCTTATTCATTGTGTCTCTGTTTTTTTTTTTCCTGTTACAATTAAGAATAAAGCCAAGAGTTCTATATATATATATATATATATTACAATTAGGTTTCCTAAGAGATCGGAAACCTCCTAACCGTGTTCGTCAAACAAGAAAACCTCATAACCGAATAGAAACAAATCTTCCTTGATTTCCTCTCAACTCCAATACTCCCCCTCAAGTTGGTGTGAAGATATCAAGAACACCCTACTTGCCAATGATATCTTGAAATGAAGCAGCTGGAAGTCTTTTGGTAAAAATGTCAGCTAGTTGTTAATGACTTCGAACAAAGGGAGTACACATGGTGTTGGCTTGAATTTTTTTTCAAACATAGTGACAATCAACTTCAATGTGTTTTGTTCGCTCATGGAACATCGGGTTAGAAGCGATATAAATTGCAGCCTGATTATCACAAAACATTTCTAATGGTTGGGACGACTCGAAACCCAAATCCTGTAACAATGCACAGAGCCAAATAATTTCACTAGTAGTTGCAGCCATGGCTCTATACTTTGCTTTAGTACTCGAGCGTGCAACAATACTCTATTTCTTACTTTTCCAAGTTACCAAATTACCTCCAACAAATTTGCAGTATCCAGTTGTAGACCGTCAATCAATCGGACATCCTGCCCAATCTGCATTAGTGTAGACCATAATTTAACTATGACCACTCTTTTTCATCCATATTCCTTGTCCAGGAGATCCCTTCAAGTACTACCAAATTCTTGTAACTACATCCATATGATTAGTTCTAGGCGCATGCATAAAATGACTAACCAAGCTAACTGCATAGGAAATATCAGGGCGAGTAATTGTAAGATACATCAACCTTCCTACTAATCGTTGGAATTGGCCAAAATCAAACAACAAGTTACCATCCAAGTCAATTTTTCCTACTCTTTCAGTAGGAGTGATTGCAAATTTTACACCCATTTTTCCTGTCTCATATAACAGGTCCAACACATATTTTCTTTGATTAAGAAATATACCTTTTTTTTTTACTAAACAATCTCTAAACCAAGAAAAAACTTTAGAATCTCCAAATCCTTAATAACAAATTGCTTATGAAGAACAACCTTGAGTCTGAGATTTCAGTTTGATCATCACCTATAAGTACTATGTCATCAATATAGACTAGAACTATAGTAATTCCTAAAGTAGTCTTTTTGATGAACAATGAAGAATCGATGCCATTTTCGTAAGAGCCCACTGCTTTCAAGTACTTGACTGAGCTTAGCGTACCATGCTTGAGGTGATTGTTTAAGGTCATAGAAGGCATCATGTAACTTGCAAACCAGTCCTACACGAGATTTTTGAGGGTGTCTACGAGAAATACTCATATACGCTTCTTCTAAATCTCCATGCAAAAAAAGCGTTTTTAACATCTAACTGGAATAATTTCCAATCATTATTCATAGCTAGTGACAATAAAACTCTGAAGGTATTCCTTTTTGCGATTGACGTGAATGTTTATTTGTAATCTTCTAAACATAAGTTGGAATAAATCCTCTTGCAACCAACCTGGCCTTATGTCATTCAAGAGTGCCATTATTGTTGTGCTTTATCTTTTAAATCCAAGGACATCCTACAGTCTTCTTCCTAGGAGGTAACGACACCATAGACCAAGTTTTGTTCTCATCCAATGCTTGGAGCTCTTCTTTCATGGTTTGTTTCCATATCGGTTCAAAATTAGCTTTTTGAAAATTTTTAGGCTCTTCACGACTCGATATAGTACTTAAAAAGGCTAAATGAGATTGAGTTACATGATCATAAGTTATACGGTCTTGTATAGGATAGGCCATAGTATGATAAGTAAGATAGTCCTTCAATATTCCAAGAAGACTAGTTTCCCTCTGAGTTTTCCTCTGAACTACTTTCTTGGATGAGGTAAGATCAATGACTACAACTTCAGTAGGGGCTGAGTTAGGATTAGCCACCATAAGATCATCTTCTTCTATGTTATTAACCTCATTGACGGAGCTAATGATCGTTGAGATAATGGTCGGAAGCGGTACCAAATCTGTCAAATACTCCCCTTTGGATCGATTCCTAGACTCAAGTTGAAAATAAGGTTCACCTTCATTAATATGCATATCACAAAAAATCCCCAACTTCTTAGAGACAGGATCATAGCATTTGTACCCTTTTTGTGTAGAAGAGTATCCAATAAACACACACTTGATTGTCCGAGCGTCAAACTTTCGCGAGAGTAGCCTGACGATGGACATAACATACACATCCAAAAATCTGCAAGTGGGAGATGGTTAGCTTACGAGTCAACAAGATCTCTAAAGGAGATTTGAAGCCTAAAATGCAACTGGAAAGCCTATTGATGAGATAAGTTGCTATTAATACCCTGTAAGACCAATATGGCTTCGGAACGGTTATCTGAAACATTAAGGCTCTTGTAGTTTCCAAAACATGTCGATTTTTTCTCTCTCTGTTGTGAGGTACCCACATAACTAGTCTGATGAATAATTCCTTGGTTGTGAAAAAAGATAGGCATTGGACCTTTTGCAAATTCAGACCCATTGTTAGAGTGAAATTTTTTAATTTTCGTATTAAACTGATTAGTCAACATATTATGAAAATCTTGAAAAATAAAGCACACCTCATCTTTAGATTTTAAGAGATATATCCAAGTAGCACGAGACTTATCATCAATAAATAACACAAAACATATGTAGCCATCATAAGAAGTGATTGGGGTAGGGCCCAACAAGTAAGAATAAATCAACTCAAAAGGTTCAGCAGTAACTAACTTAGAAATAACAAGTGGCAAACGAGTTTGCTTTGAAAACGGACAAACATTACAAGTACTAGATTCAATAGAAAAAGAAGGAAATAAAGATGTTAAAATATGGCTGGATAGATATCCAAGCCGTTGATACAAGAGATGACTCTCAGACATATCACTAGTATGGTAGGCTTTATTGATATGTTTAAGCAGATAGAGACCATTCGAATAGAATCCTTCACAAATCTTCTTCCCTGACACTCGGTCATGAAAAATAACAGTTGTAGGAAAAAAATGACATCACAGTTTAATGAGTTAGTTATCTTCCCAATTGACAACAATTGGGTATAAAACAATGACACAAGAAGGGATTTAGAACTGGGTGAGCTAGAAAAAAAAGTTATTTTCCCAATGTCTTGAATAGGTACCATGGTTCCATTAGCTACGAAAACTATTTGATTGCTAATAACTGTTTAATTGTTAATATCTTCTCCTATAAAAATCGTGAGTCATTTGATTAGTGGAGTCAGAATCAATGATCCAAATATTATTATGAGAAGAAGTAAGAAAGGCATGAAGATTACCTGACGCATGAGTACTAGAAGAGGGATCAGATTCTGAGGGAAGATTCTTATTGAGTTGTTGTAGAAGATGAGTGAGATGATTTAATGAGATAGAGGTCTTAGTGACTGCTATTTGCTCTATTTTATCAGTATTTTTGTCAAAAGTTTGACGAAGATGAGGGTGAAATTGCTAACAACGATCCTTGATATAACTTGTTTTTTCATAATGATTACAGCGATAAGTATCTCGCTTAGGCTTGTGTCGGTTATATTTTTTTCCTTCATATTAAAGAGTTTCTTCCTGTCATCTTTTCTAACAAAGAGAACACTTGCTTCAGCTTTATCAGTATGAGGATTTGATTTATTGGTAATAGCTTTTTTTTTTAGTTTCTTCTCACTGAATAGTAGAGTAAACATTAGACAGAGAAGGAAGAGTCGCATTCATGAGAATATTACTTCTAAGATTCTCATAATCAGACTTGAGACTATTAAGCAAGGAGAAAATCTTATCTTCTTCAACCCTCTTCAAGAGAGTCTTAGCATCAATAGTATGCGAACGATACATCTCCAACTTGTCCCACAATTTTTTAGATGCCCAAGATGTTCTATAACAGTTTTTTTTTTTTTTTTTTTGCCTTGTTCTGCCGTAGCAATTTCACCATTTAATTCAAAAATGCGTGCAACATTATTTTGATTACCATACAGTTCCGCCATAGAGTCCCACAGTTGTTTTGCAGAATCTGAGAAAGTGAAGATCTCTGTTATCCGTGGCTGCATCAAGTTGAAAGCCAGGATTTCACAAGTTGATCGTGTAGATCCATTCTTTAAGCTTTGGATCTGCAGCAGTCGAATAAGCAATCTTGACGTTAATATACCCAAGTTGTTTTTTTCACCAAAAGACAAGGACACAACTTTAGACCATGAAATGTAGTTGGGACCATTCAATAACATAGATGTCAGTCTCCAACCAAGTTTCCATTTGAGTCCACCATTGTTGAATAAAAAAAAATCTCAAAAAACAAAAAAAAAAAAAAAAAACAAATCACCAATAGTGAACAGATTCAAACACCCATTCTAATACCATGTAGTAAAGATAGAGAACAAAGAAGATAAAACAGATCACAAGATAATTACGTGTGTTAGCAATACAGCCTACGTGCACAGGAGAAGATAGAGGAGATGTTCTTATTAATTGTGTGTTTTTTTTTTTTTTTTGTGTTCTTTGTTTTTGTTATAATTAAGAATATAGCCAAGAGTTATATATATATATATTACAATTAGGTTTTCTAAGAGATAGGAAACCTCCTAACCATGTTTCCTAAGAGATAGGTGTAGACATCCCATTTTTGCATATGCCTAATTAGACAATTTGTCCCCCAGTTGTAGTGAATTCCTAATAATGAGTGCAAAGAACTCGAAGGCTTGTGAGTGTTGTCCCTAATTTCTTCCATTTCTAATCCTTTCACCTCCCTTACTTGTTACGACTCGACATAGAAAATTACGCACACTTAGAATTGCTACACCTTACACTCGATTGAATAAGTATGTAAACTTAAATTTGCTACACATTTCGATAATCTAGAGACTTCACGATGCTAGAAAAATGTGATATTGAGACTTAGAAATAATCACGTTGGGACTGAAAGAAATCTCATACCAAAATTCATAAAAATTTACAAAAATCAATAAAACGACAAAAATACCCCTCATAAATTTAGGACTTTTGAAAAATCTCGAAAGTACTTTAATTGTATTCATAATATGATTTCAAGTCTAATAAGATCCAGATCGAAGAAAATAGAGAAATTTATGAGAATTCACAAAAATGACCGAAACGCCCCTCATTGTCTAACTTTGACCTAGAGACCTTGATTCTTAGGAAAACATGATAGAAAATTATCAATAGGATTACGAGCATAGAAAATTCAAATTTAATCAAAATTTAATTAAAAATTCAAATCAAAAGTTAATCAACCAATAAATTCAAAATTAAAATTCAATCGACCAATTGAATTAAAATTCAATTGATCACTTGAATTAAAATTCAATCAACCAATCAATGTTAAAATTAAAATTAAAATTAAAAAAGCTAACCAACCAATCAAATTGAAATTCAAATTAAAAGTTATCAACCAATAAAATTCAAAATTAAAATCCAATTGACAAAATTAAATTAAAACTAAAATTCAATTGGCCAATCACAAAGTCATCAACAAGGGATCATCAACGGAGTACGAGTAGCATGGGCTCACCACTCCCATTCTCTTAAAAGAAAAAAAAGGAAAGAAAAAAAAGAAAGAAGAAAGAAAAAAGAAAAAAACACATGTATAAAAAAAGAGGAAAGAAAAAATAGAAACATTTTGATTATAAAGGCTCTCTTTAGCTATTCTCTCTCTCTCTCTCTCGGTTCTTCATGTTGTTCTCTCCTATGGCATGCTGGGTCCTCTTCTCTTCACGTCTCTACTCTTTAATCTCTCTTTGCCCACGTTCTTCTACTCTTCTCTCCCATTTCCTTGGATAATCCACACAACAAAGAAAAAAGAAGGGTAAAGGAAAAAAATAAGAGAAGAAAAAGAAGATTAAAAGAGGAAGAACCACTTACCTTATTTATAGTACGAAGCAGTCCCATGACCCACCTTCTTCCCCCTCTCTTCCATTTCATTACAGCAGACCCACCTCACAACAACATCACCATCTTCTTTTCCCTTCAATCACAAACAATAGCCCTTGAACCCATACTTCACTTTCCTCTTCGTTTTTCAGCCCAACCGAACATTACCCAACAACAGCCCCAGAAACGTCCTCATTTCAGCCATTGAAACAGCCCCAAAGCTCACACATTTTCTACCATTAAAATTGACCTCAACCCTCACGTTTTCTTCCATTAAAATTGACCTCAACCCTCACATTTTCTGCCTTCCACTTCCTCACATTTTTCCAGCCATCTTTCGGCTTCCTACTCACTTAGCATTTTCTTGGCCCTCTTCTCTTTCTTAACTTCATTCCCATCATCTTAGCAGTCATATTCTTGCATCCCTTCCATTACAGATTTAGCCAAGGCATATCACTTCTCCAACAGCAAAATCACGATTTCATTCTATTCTATTTTGTTACCTCTCTCAAGCCGTTTCGCGTCGCATCTGAAGGAGTCCACCGCAGCCACCATTCTGTCGTACAGGTAAGTTTGGTTTTATTTTTGTTTATCATCTTATTCTTCTTCTCCTCGCCTTCGTGTTGATGATCGTCCGACATTCACTAACGTGTTCATAATGGTTATCACATATACATAACTTTTTTTTATTCAAGAATCTATGCATATATATATATGAATTTTGATTCACTGATTTGACATATGTTTATCACATTTAGATTCAAAAATTTCGCACATATTTATGAATTTTGATTCTTTGATTTGCCACGTGTCCATGACGTTTTGATTCAAGAATTTTTCACATATATATGAATTTTTAATTCACTGATTTGCCATGTAACCCTAATACTTTGATTTTAAAATTTTATATATACGTGATTTTTTGATTCACTGATTTGTCATGTGTTCATAACATTTTAATTAGAATTTTATGTGTATGAATTCTTGATTCCTAGGTTTGCTATGTGTTCATGAGGTTCCCAACTTAGAAATTTGACGTGTATGAGTCTCCAATTCATCAGTTTGTTAATATGTTCATAGTTTTCTTGATTTGATAATTTTACATGATTTTGATTTTTACTACTTTTGAAATTCATGTATGTTCATAATTTTCCTAATTTGATAATTTTACATAATTTTGATTTTTGTTAATTTTGGGATTCATGTATACTCATATTTTCTTGATTTATCAATTTTACATGATTTTGATTTTTTTCTAATTTTGAGATTTATGTATATTTATATTTCATTAATTTGGTGGTTTTATACGATATTGAATTTTGCCGATTTGTTGAGTTTCCATGTGTCCATAATTGCCTAATTTGGAATGTTTCATATTCATAATTTCTATCTTGAAGAATTCATTTTTGAAATTTTCTAATTTGAAAATTCATAAATTTCTATTTAAAAAAAATTCATATTCATAAATATGCAATTTAGAAATTTCACATTTTTTTGTGATTTCTAAGTTGGGAGTTTTGCATTTTTCTTATTGAGAAATTTCATGTTAATGAAAATTTATGACTTTCTAATTCAAAAATCTCATGTTTTTTTAGTAATTCTCTAATTTGAAAATTTTATATTTATAAATTTCTAATTTGAGAATTCATCCCATATTTGCAAATTTCTAATTTTAAAAATTTAATATTCCTAATTTGAAAACTTCATAAATTACCAATTTAGAAATTTCACATTCATAATCTTTTAATTTAAAAATTGTTTACAAATTCTTGATTTGGAAAATATTTGCATATGTAGATTTTCAATTGAAAATATTACCATGTGAATTTTAGAAAATGAGGTGAAATTAGGGTTTTTTCTTTTTTTGGAGAAATTCGTGAGATCATGTAATGATTGGGAAAATTTTAGTCGAATGATTAGTTTAGCAAATTCAATATAAATTGATGATGATTGAACCATAGTTTAATTTGAATCTTTGCATGTCGATTATAGGATAGTTTGGGATCGTAGTAGAGACCGATCACCTCAATTAGGCGAGTTCACTGCCTAACACCTTCCGAAATTTGTAATCTAATCCCTTACTAATTTCTTTTACTCGTGGATCAACCCGGTCCATTTTTGGAGTTATCTTTGGTTCCTAGACCTAAACTAGGTGACAACTCCCAATTCTCAGAAAATCCTCATTTGACAATCGGACCTTTCTTCGTTATTTAGAGACGATTTCAATGGTGACTCCACTAGGGATATGACCATGTAACAGATTCGACTCGTTTTTACTAAATAGTACAAATAAGTCTGATTGGTAAATGGGGGGATTTTCTAAGAATTAGGTGTTGCTAGGTCTTGAAACCAAAAATAACTCCAAAATGGATCTGGATTGGTCCACGGATAAAAGAAATGGATAAGGGGTCAGATTATGGGTTTCAGAAGGTTTTAGACACTGAACCCGCCTAATCGAGATGATTGATCTCTAATACGATCTAAAACTATTATATGATAAACATACAAAGATTAAAGTCAAATTACTAATCATCATCAATTTATATTGGATTTGCTAAACGAATCTTACGACTAAATTTTTTCCAATCATTACATTATTTTTCAAATTTCACACAAAATGAAAAAAACTTTGAAAAAATCGTAATTTCATCTCGTATTCTAAAGTTCATGACAATATTTTTCAATTAAAAATCCACATATGCAAATATTTTCCAAATCAGAAACTTGTAAAACGTTTTCTAATTAAAAGATCATGAATGTGAAATTTCTAAATTGGCATATTATAAAGTTTCTAAATCGAAAATATAAATTTCCCAAATTAGAAACTTGTAAACATAATTAATTCCCAAATAAGAAATTTATAAATATAAAATTTTCAAAATAGAAAATTATCGAAAAAATATGAAATCTCCGAATAAAAAAATCATAAATTTCCACGAAGATGAAATTTCTAAATAAAGAAAATGCAATACTCCCAAATTGAAAAATCACAAAAGAAAATGTGAAAAGTTTAAATTAGATATTCATGAACATGAACTTTCCGAAGACAGAAAATTATGAATTTTCAAATTAGAGAGTTCCAAAAATAATTTTTTCAAAATAGAAATTATGAATACGAAACTTTTCAAATTAGGTAATTATAGACATACGACAACTCAACAAATCGACAAAATTCAATTTCGCACCAAAACCACCAAATTAATGAAATATGAGTATACATGAATATCAGAATTAGCAAAAATTAAAATTATGTAAAATTGTCAAATCAAGAAAATATGAGCATACATGAATCTTCAAATTAGCAAAAATCAAAATCATGTAAAATTATCGAATCAGGAAAATTATGACCATCCATGAATCTTGAAATTAGCAAAAATCAAAATCATGTGAAATTATTAAATTAGAAAAATTATGAACATGTTAACAAATTCATGAATTGGGGATTCATATATGTCAAATTTCTAAGTTGGGAATCTCATGAACGTGTATAGCAAATTAGTGAACCGATAATTCATACACGTAAAATTTTTGAATCAAAACGTTACGAACACGTGGCAAATCAGCGAATTAAAATCCACATATATGTGAAATTTTGAAATAAAAAAATTAGGAACACATGGAAAATTAGTAAATCATCAATCCATACACACATGCGAAATTTTTGAATAAAAAATTCATATCTATACGCAAAATTTTTTAATAAAAAACAAAAAAATCAGGAACATGTAACAAATCAGTGAATAAAAAATTTATGCATATTTATATAAAATTCTTGAATCCAAAAGTTAGGAACATGTGATAACCCTTATGAACACGTTAATGAACGTTAGACAATCAATACAAAATACACAACAAGAAAAGGAGGAGAAAGAAAATATAAAAATAAATAAATGAACAAAAATAAACCAAGCTTACCTCCCCGATAGAATGGCAATCGAGTATTGTTCCTTCAGACTCGACCCGAAAGACTTACAAATACTGTGGTAACAGCGGAAAGAGTCAATACTGCTGCTGTTCGACCGTTCCAAAGAAGCAAAAAATTGAGTTGACGTTGTTGCTGTTTGATACTTTAATAGAAGGGAAGAGAGATGCTGCTGTGAATGATTTTGGCGTTGAAAAGAAGAAAAGGGAGATGCTGCTGCGGTTGCTGTCCAGGTAAGATAGGCTCTTCCCTTTTTTCTTCTTCTGCTTCTCTTCTCTTTCTCCTTCCTTTCTTTTGTTTTTGTCTGTTTTTCTTTTTTGTGTTTGTTTTTTAAGGAACAAGAAAAAGGGAGAGAGGAGAACGTGGAGAGTGAGAGAGAGAGCTGGAGAGAGGTTTGGGGACGTCCAGAGAAGAGCCAAGTAAGTCCCTCTTCTCTCTTATTTTCACTTCTCTTATCTTTCTTTCTTCTTTTTCCTTGCTGTCCAGAACAGAGAGAGTGAATTTAAAGAGAGAGAGAAAACAACGTTGAGGAGCAAAAGGGCGTGAGTCCAGTAGAGAGGAAAGGAAAAAACATCGGCCACTTCAAGAAGAGAATCGATGGGTTTTTAAAGCATTTAAATTGCTATTTTCGTCATTTCTATTTTTTGTTCGATTTTTATGGGAACGTCCCATAAAGATTTTTTTCTTCTTTCCTTTCTTTTTTTTCTTTCTTTCTTCTCTTACGCTGCTTTCTATTTTATTTTATTTTTTATTTATTACGTCCTTATTAAGAGTATGGGAAGTGATCCCACGCTACTCACCTTGTTGATGGTCCCCCATTGATGAATTTGTGATTAGTCAATTGAATTTTACCTTTAATTTGGTTCTGTCGATTGGATTTTAATTTTGAATTTTATTGATTGATAACTTTTGGTTTGAATTTCAATTTGATTGGTCGGTTGATTTTAATTTGAATTTTAATTAGATTTTGATTAAATTTTGTTGGTTGATCGAATTTTAATTTTTATTTGATTAGTTGATTTAATTTGAATCTGAATTTTTAATTTATTAGTTGATTAACTTTTGATTTAAATTTTAATTGATTGATTAATTTTTAATTTGAATTTGAATTAGATTTTAATTAAATTTTAATTTTTAGATTTTTGATGCGCATAATCCTATTTATAATTTCCTATCTTATTTTCCTAAGAATAAAGGTCTCTAAGTCAAAGTCGGACATTGATGGGCGTTTTGATCATTTTTGTGATTTCTCATAAATTTATCTGTTTTTGTTGATTTGGATCCTATTAGACTCAAAATCATATGTTGAATGCAATGAATGTATTTTCGAGATTTTTTGAAGGTTCAAAATTCATGAGGGGTATTTTTGTCATTTTGTTGATTTTTGTAGATTTTTACAAATTTTAGCGTGAGGTTTCTTTTAGTCCCAATGTGATTGATTCTAAGTCTTGAGGTCACATTTTTCTAGCGTCGTGAGGTCTCTAAATTATCGAAATGTATAGCAAATCTAAGCGTATGTACTTGCTGCATAGGGTGTAAGGTGTAGCGATCCTAAGCATGCGAAATTTTCTATGTTGAGTCATAATGGGTTAGGGAGATAGAAGGACTAGAAACGGGGGAAATCAATAACAGTACTCATAAGCCATCAAGTTCGTTGTGCTCATAATTTGGAATTTACCATAATCGAGGGATGAATTGTTAAATTAGGCATATGCAAAAATGGGATGTCTACAAATATTCCCATTTGGTAGAGGGTGAAAACAAACTAGATGGCCAATCTATTGTTATAGATAGTGCGACATCCGAATGCAAGAGCCAGTGACAGCTCATTTTACAGTCTGATTCGACAATTTGTCAAGGAGTCTAGATCCTTGAGGGTAGGCTCTCCTTGGACTAAAACTAGTCAAATCCTTGAATTTTGAAAAATTATCCTTGACTAATACAAATGTAATGAGAGTGCACATGTGTGCAAGAGGGTAATAATAATTTTGAAAATGTGTGCCTCCATTCTGTACATTCATGATGGTAGGATAACAAAATTAATAGTGAAAAAGTGAGTAAAATATAGATGAAACTTGAGAAAAATTAAAATTAAACTGAGTAAAACTTGAGAAAATTTGAGTAAGGGTCTAGGCATAATTTGAGAAAGGGTCTAAGTATAATTTGAATGCCCTACTCTACTTGTTCGGGGTGAAAGAGTAATGAACTTATTTTTTTGGAGTCCTACTTTACCTACTCGTGGTGAAATAGTATTGAACTTAATTTTTAGAAGTCTTACTCTACCTGCTCAGGGTGAAAGAGTAATGGACTTATTTTTTGGGGAAACTACTCCACTTGCTTGGGGTAAACAAATAATCACGATTCATGTTGGGATTGGCCATGTAATTAATGCACCCAAAAAAAAAAAAAACACCATGATTTAAAGAAAAGATTTTGAAAAAAGGCCATCGGTCAAATTTATATTTTTAAAATGACTTTAAATTTTTTTTCTAAAAATATTACGCAACCAACCGAATTTGGGCGACAATGAGGATGCTAATGGATAAGGTGGCGTGATGAGAATGACTGCTATGTTGGGGTTATTAGAAAGGGACAAAGGGTTGTGGTGTAGTTAGATAGAAGAGAAAAAAAAAAACAAAGGAAAAAAGATAATGGGGATTGGGAGGTTCTGAGAGTCTGTGAATGGGAAGGGTCTAGGCTGGCCGAGAGATTGAATGTAGTGAGGAGAGATATCTACTATAACATGGGTGAGAAAAGAAATCTCTTTTTTTTTTTTTTTCTTTTTCTTATAATTCTTCTCTCCTTTTTTAGTTTTTATTTTTTTCTTTCTTCTCCCCCCTTTCGATTTTTTTTTTTTTTTGATCGATGCCCTCTTATACATTGTTAGCTCCCCTTTATATATTTTCAGATTTCCAATTCTGTCAACATGCGTTTTAGAATTAAATATCTTTGGACAACAAGGTGCTAAGATTTGTTATGGATTTTATTTCCACGATTTTCCATTCATAGGTGAATCGTGAGGTGTAGAGGATATGTGATTTTCTCTCTGATCTCTTTCTCTTTTCATCTTCACTTTTTTTTTTTTGCTTAGGTGAACTAATGAAATTTCCATTTCTTCTTTTGTTTCCTTTTATATTTTTATTTTTCTCTTTTACTCTTGGCGGAATCACGAGTGTCCTTATTTTTTGTTTCTATTTTTTTTTTTTTTTTATTGAAGGACCATGTGCGTGCATGGAGGGGAGATCCTATGCTTTCCATGCACCTATATCATTTCCTTTTTAACCGCATCTTAGCTGTTAGGTCGTCAATATTGACGATTTGATTGGTTGATTTTTTTTTTTTTCTTTAAAAGATTGTTTTGAATTTTCAATTGATGAATGATTGTGGCTTTATGGTTTATGGATAATGAGTCTTATCGTATGGTTTGAAGAAATACTATTGGCACCTGCCATTTCGTCTCATGTGTTTTTGTCTTTTAAATTTCGATGTAACAAATAAAAAACTTTAAAATTTAACTGATGAGAACTCAATGCGACCAATTTCAATTTTTAAAATTTTCTTTGAAATTAAAGTTTCAATTTTTTCGGTTTAGGATTTTTTTTTTTAGTTTAATTTTAATTTTGGTTCTAAGTTAGGATTTCGATTTCTTGACTGTGGCTTAAATTTCACCATTTCATGTGATTGAGGGCTGTTGTTTTATGTTGTAAAATGGTCATTTCATATGAATTTTATTGTCATTTTCTATGGCGAAAATGTATCATTCCGTACAACAGAAATCATCATTTCATGTGAAAAAATTTCGTTCTTCCAAGTGCAGGGTCTATAAATTTTCTCAATATACATGAACATTGTCGAAAGTTTATTTTCGATCATGTTTTTCTAGAAATTGAGATTTTCGAACGTCAAAAGACATTTTGGTCATTTTTGTAATGATTTATAAGCTTCTCTGTTATCATCGATTTTAGTCCCGTTAGACTCGAAATTACATTCCGAAAGTAATAAAAGTATTTTCAAGCCATTTCAAGGGTGTGGGACCCATGAGGGGTATCTTTGTTATTTTATCAATTTTTATGAATTTTGACATGATGCTTCTTTTAGTTACAATGTGATTATTTCTAAGACTCAAGGTCACATTTTCTTATAGTTGCAAGGTCTCTAGCTTACCAAAATATATGGTGAACTTAAGTGTACGTACTTGCTAAATCAAGTGTAGAGTGTAGCGATTCTAAGCGTGCGTAATTTCTACGTCGAACGTGCCGAGAAAGGAAAAAAAATAAAATTCCGAGGACCAGAAAAGAGTTGGAGAAAATCAGAAAAATACCTCTCATAAGCTTTTGACTTTTTGCATATTCTACGCTCATCATTAAGAATCCATAACAACCGGATGACGAATTATCAAATCTGGCAAATGCGAAAATGAGGTGTCTACAATTAATAATCTCTACCCTTGAATGTTGAAACAAACCATAACTTCATTCAATGCTCTGAATTCAGCCCAATTATTTGTCCCAATCACAAAGACTCAACTTGCAGCCTTTATCAAATTGTGGTGCTCATTTCTTAGAATGGCACCTCTGCTAGAAAGCTCTAGATTACAACTTGGAGCACCATCAACGTTAAACTTCCACCAACCAGGCTGCGGATGAATCCAGATCAACTTTAATACCTTCTTAGGCTGGGTAGTTGTTGAACGCCAATATTGATTACCAACTGAGATTCCTCCACAAAAATTGCTCTCTTATAAACCAACACCTTTTCCAACTCCAACAACCATTTCAGCACCAAGGAAATAATCGCTTGATTCGACTACTAAAAGACAACCTCATTATATTACCAAAGTTGAAAATGATTGTAGTAATTGATCGGGGGGATGAGCTCCATGAGGCTCCACTTTCCTAGCAACTTAGGACCTTACAGAGATGGAAGAAGTACAACAAAGAGATTCAAAACTTTCCGTTCATGACCGTACTTGGATTAAAGTGTCAAGATTCACATCACTGCTTCTCACACTAATAAGGATGGGTCATCTTCCAACAGAGCAAGTGGTAGTGGAGATCAACCATTTTTCTTGCATGCGCACGAGTGATATTTTTTTTTCAGGATTCATTCGTCTGATTTTGGAATTGATTATTCCTTTGAACGATAGCCAATTTTATCATTATTGTGACATTTCTATTTTACTATATTTTGTGAGCGACTTATTTAATTTGACCTACACACCATGAAAATATATATATATATATATTTTTCCTCATTGTTATTGAATTCGTAAGTATAGAAAACGTTAAATATGTTACTTATTTCGATGTAATTAATGCAACAAACAAAAAAAAAAATGCATGATTTAAATAAGAGATTTTGAAAAAATTCCATTGGTCAAATTTATATTTTTAAAATTACTGCTAATTTTTTTCTAAAAAATATTAATCAGCCAACCAATTGAATTAGTGTCAAAGCTGGTTGGACAATTTTGGCAAACTTTCAGATCCAATTATTGGCTGAATTTTTAAAACATTACTCACATGCTTTCATGGCGTCTTCATCCAAAGTTTCATGACTTGGATACATCTCCTCAACCCAGAAAATTTTGGCTCCCATATCTCTTCTTTCGAGAAAATCAACTCTATATAAACCCCCAGCCATCAACAACTCTTCTCACTCTCAATTTCAAAGTTCTCCCAAAAATCTCTAAGAGGGGTTGTTTTTTCTTCTTTTATCTGTTTTCCTTCTCTTCTCTTTCTGTTATTATTTCCAAATATTTGCGAAAATTCTTTTATAACTCTTCAAGATCGAGATGAAATATCTCTCTCTCGCTGCACTTCTACTGATTTTGATCTTCAAACTGTAGATTATTTTGTAGCAATCATGAAACCTAAAACTGTTTCATAGTTGTTTGATTTCATGAAGATCGTTATGAACTCTTCCCAATGATAAGAGGGAAACCGAAACTCTAGTTTCGCTTAAAAACACTCTAAGAACAAAAAGAAAATGATCTATGGTTCTTCTTCTAGTGGTGTTTTATGTTTAAATTCGTAGATCCTTAAATTCATTTGTAGACGTGTACTTGAACTCCGGTTTTTCTTTAATTTCCTCAACAAAAAAAAAAAAATTTTAAAAAAAATCTGTATTGAATCCCGTAATTAGTTTCAGCTTTGTAGCAGGTTGTGTTGCCGATTGTAGTTTTGTTATATTTAATTTTCTCAAGATTGTAGTTTTGTTTATGAACTTTTTAGGTTTTATTATTCTTTTGTTTGATTTCATTATTCTTCAATCAGCTAAGATGGAACCTAGGATTGCACCAAAGTCTGCATTTTCAGCTCTAATTGCTGAACTTTCGAGTCTAATAGATCCTTTGGCAACTAATTTGATCATCAAATATGAGCGTGATTACATAGTGAGTGTAATTTTTAACTTATCTTAAATCACTGTGTGTAGTTGCAAAAGAAGACATGGAATAACATACACACTGCAAAATAAAATAAATGTTTTAGAGAGATTTAAGAGGGTTACGTCCTTGGAGTTGTTCGATCAATCGACTCACCTCAAATATTAGAAAGGGATTCATCATTCTCTCCTCTCTCTCTGGTTTAGGTCTGCCTTAACCCAGATAATCTTTTTTAAAATAAAAAAAAATAAAAACCTGTCTCTAAACATTATCAGAAAACCCAATATTGAAGTCAGGAATTTCTACTTTGACCTGATTACATACTGAGTTGGGTTCCATTGACTCAAGCAAGCAACACACGATCCTGAACGTGTAATCACAACATTCAATGGTTGAGATTTTATGTGTATCTCAATAATAGATATCCTTATGATACTTATCTCGGGGATAATTTTCAACCATTGGACTTTTTGTGTTTTTACATGGTGAAGATGGTGTGTTATTTCTTGAGTCATTTCTTTAAGTTAATTAAATCCAATCCATATGAATAAACAATATTCACCGAGTCCCAAAAATGGTTGGGGATCAAGGACTACAACCAGAAGGAACGACGTGAGCTCAACAAATTAACCATAAATTAGATGGAGTCCTCCAATGGGCGTTATCAAGATGAACACAAATGGATCTGTCAGAAAATGGTGCTGGATTTGGTTTTATAACAAGAAACAATAACGGAGAAATGGTCATTGTTGGTTTTGGTCGCTTGAATCATACAGATATGATAGCTTTTGAAATGGATGCTAATCGTGTAACTATTTAGATTGCAGAAATGTAAGATTGAACAAATAATGAGAATAAACTTTGGGAGTAATATTCGTTTCACAAGGACAATGGAAATTCAATTTTTTTTCTTTGAATTGAAACTAAAATAGAATTTTAAAACATATTAGAAGAATTACAACTAATAAGTGAATTAAAAACTCAAATGAAAGCAAGAATAGATATTGAAAATAATGTAGGAAGGGTTTAGAGAGATCAAATTAGCCTTTGCAAGTCATCCTAATACTGAATAATTCTCATTTTAACTCAATTCACGAAACTATTAGTTTCAATATTTTGGCAAATTAATATAATTTATGGCTATTTGGGACAAATAGAAATTTCATTGTTAATCATCTTTGGTGTAATGACAATCCCAAAAAGTGATTTTACGGTACCTTATCAGATGCAATGCTCAAAGGCTTGAATCATCTGAGTATGAGAGGGTACTCGGATATATTGTAAATTTAGATTCACTAGTTGTTGTCCAAGGGATTAAGGATGAATGGAATACTCCATGGAGATTAATTAATCTCGTTAGAGAGATTAAAAATGCAATGCGGAGCTTTAATTCAATTGTGCTGGAATTTTCTTGGAGAGAATCAAATAAAGCAACTAATTGGTTAGCAAGAAGAGAAGCTTTAAGTGATAACTTGTGTATTTTAGATTCATCAAATGTTCCCGTGGATTTGTATAATATCCTCATTGAGGATCTCAATGTTTGTTATCTTCGTCTTTAGCTGCTTTTAATATATAAGGGTGGGGTCCTTTATAGCCTCCGCTTATTGATAATAATAAAAAAAATATCTTAATCACATACTGAATACAAAACACACTTCTGATCAATAATATATGTTTGCATCTGTGAAATAATATTGATATATAAATGTATTTTCTTTTCATATTATATAGAAGTTGCTGCAAATGTGTATTGTAGGCAAATAAAATCACCCCACAATATTTTCTTCATATGGTGAGGCAGAACGTCGAAGACCATACCTTGCAAATGATCAAAAGAAGTTGAAACAGGGAAATGATGCCGACTCCTTAAGTAGTAGACCCTGAAGTTGCTGGGTCGTCATCTTAGATGCACCAAAGTTCTTGTGGTGGGGTTAACATGTCTGGTACTGGTGTTGTTAGAAAAAATAGAACTTGAAAAAATTGCTCTGAAGCACGTAGTTATCTACTTTATAGACAACAGACGCCCCCACTCCGATTGAACACGAAGATGCAGATAGGTTGCTGGTGAACTTGTCTTCAGGATACAACAAAGCCCAGTTCTAACACAATTGTATATTTCCTCAAAATTTGTACTATTTTGAGAAAATCTGTCACACAGAATCTCGGATACACGAATGCCTCTTTTTGTAGAAAATTTTGAATTATTTTATTTTAACAGAATTGATCTCCATGAAATAGATAACAATTATAAAAGTCACACCCATTCATAAATGGTTTTTGAATCTTAATAGGTATGAAACCCATTGGAACCACTAGGCACCTATTCGGATCAAGGAATCCGTTAAGCACCCTTAGGCCCCTTCGACACCTTTCGGATCGGCCTTGGTGTCTATCCAAAATTCGACGGCCCTATTAAATATTTAATTTCTCTCTCTCTTTTCTTTCTTTCTTTCTTATTTTATATATATATATATATATATATATAAATAAAATTAAAAAGAATTATTAAATTTCCATATAGCTTGAAGCCATTAGGAGCTCTCAAGGAGAGAGTCTTTGGAATGAAGAAAGAGTTGAGAATATGTTCTTATTTATAGGTTTAAGAATCCTTCCAAAACATTTAAAAAACAATGTGGGATTTACAAAAAATTTGAAAAAATGAGCTAAAAGAACTTTTACAAATTTCAATCCATGTGAAATGATATCAACCAATAGAAATGTTCTTTTTAAAATACTTACTTTTCTTTAACAAAAAGTACACCAACCATAAAGTAACTTTCAAATATCATTTTAATATAAACTAAATTAATTTTATTTAAATCAATTTTTAAATAAATATTAATCAACATTTATTTTAACAATCCCCCACTTTATTCAAAAAATAATTAATTAATAGAGGCAAACTGGATGTGTATCAGAATGATCATAATAAATATAATCATAGGTACCTAACGGTTTGATCCTTTGGTTTATATATATAATTCAAAGTTTATAAGATATTTAAGTAGCTTATAGCTTTGAACTTAAATTCTATGTAATAAATCGGTATTATATATACACTTATATAATCTAACTCATTAGTGACAAGGAATAGCGCTCTGCAGTCAAGCGCTTAAATCCTGATTTTCATGAGTATTTCAGAGAGATGACTAATTCTCTGTTTAAAGTAGTTAAACTTTTATACTCATATAGGTGAATTTGACATGAGTGCTCTTGTAATTTGTTTAACACCCAAGCTTAAAATAGCCTATAAATTCATTAAGAGTTTAACTCATCATTTTCACATTACAAGATATGTACACTGAATAACATCATAGGGATAGCCAATATAAATATTGTGTGCACTTACAAAGACAGTAAAGTAGCTTCTTATCTCTTTGAACTTAGAAAATGGGATCTCCAAATCTACTAAGTTGAGGTTCCACTACTCTGTCTTTATGGATATAGGTTTTAGGCCCATCCCCCTCGATGTTCTCAAAACTACCTCTTTAGGTAGTGCTTTTATTCACGAATCCGCTAGCATTTCTGAAGTTGGTACGTACTCGAGCACGATCACCCCATCTGTCGAACAATGTTATATTTAAGGCCTATATACCTTGATTTACCTTTATATTTTCTATTTCCTGAAATGGCTAACACAGCTTTATTATCACAATAAATAGTAATTGCATAATCCTGAATAGGAGTTAATGGAATAAAATTAATAAAACTTCGAAGCCATTCTGCTTCTTTTACCGCAGTCGATAATGCTATGTATTCTGATTCCATACTTGAAGCAGAAATACAAGTTTGTTTCTTTGACCCCCACGATATCGCTCCTCCTACTAAAGTATAAATCCAACCACTTGTAGATTTTGAATCATGAGAATCAGAGTTCCATCTAGTATCTGAGAACTCTTCTACTAGTTCAGGTTTACTATTATATTGTAAACAATAATTTTGAGTACCTTTTAAATATTTCAGAACCCTTCTAATTGCTTCCCAATGTTTAGGTCCTGGGTTACTTGTAAATCTACTCAATACCCCCATTATAAAAGTTATATCGGGTCTTGTACATTGCATTAAATACATAAGACTACCAACTATTTTAGAATATTCTAATTGAGATTCTGTTCTATCCGTATTCTTAAATAATTTCTTACTTGGATCACACGAAGTAGGAGAATGTGAACAGTCAAACATATTATATGTTTTCAACATTTTTTCAACATAATGTGCTTGAGATAAACTAATGGTTTTATCTTCTTTTATGATTTTTATTCCAAGAATAAAGTCTACCTCTTCAATGTCTTTCATATCAAAAGATGATTTAAGATAATTTTTAGTTTCTACAATTATATCAATATCTGTACCAAAAATTAACATATCATCTACATACAATGACACAATCACATAACTTTAATTTATAACCTTACTAGAAATACATCTATTACACTCATTTGATTTAAAATCAAATTCTTTTATTTTCTTATCAAATTTATCATGCCACTGTTTTGGTGATTAATTAAGACCATATAAAGATTTATTCAATTTACAAATCAAATTACTTTTATTTATTTCTACATAACCTTCTGGTTGTTCTAGGTAAATTTCTTCATCTAAATCACTATTTAAAAATACAGTTTTTACATCCATTTGATGTATATATAAGTTATGAATAGATACTAATGCTAAAAGAACTCTAATAGAGGTTAATCGAGCAACAGGAAAAAATGTATCAAAATAGTCTATTCCTTCTTTTTGCCTAAAACTTTTGGCTACTAATCTTGCTTTAAATTTTTCTATACTACCATCTGGTTTTAGTTTCTTTTTGAAAATCCACTTATGTCCTATAGTCTTACAACCTGGAGGTAAAGATACTAAATCCCAAGTTCTATTAGATTTAATGGATTCTATTTCATCATCCATAGTTTCTTTCCAAAACACACTATCTAAAGATGTTATGACTTCTTTGTAAGTCTTAGGATATGTTTCTAAAACATAGGTGTAAAAATCTGGACCAAAATTATAATGTGGATTATTTTTTGGTCTCTTACTTTTCCTAAGTTCTAGTTCTCCATTTTCTTGTCTTTTTCCTAATACTTGTTCAGAATGGGTTTCATTTTTAAAATCAGAAACATTATCTTTATGTTGAAGATTTTCAAAAAATTGTGCTTCTACAGATTCGATAATAACATTATCATTTAAGTTTAAAAATTGATAAGCTTTACTATTTTGAGCATATCCTATGAAAGCACACTTATATGTTCTAAAGCCTAATTTTTTAATCTTATCATCTGGTTTTCTAACATAGGCTAAACAACCATAAACTCGCAAATATTTTAAATTCAATTTTCTATTTTTTCACAGTTCATATGGTGTTTTGTTCACTTTATAATACAGTACTATATTTAAAATATGACATGCAGAATACAAAGCTTCACCCCATAAATTCATGGGTAAATCAGAATTTATTAGCATAGAATTTATTATTTATATTAATGTCCTATTTTTACGTTCCGCTACACCGTTTTGTTGAGGTGTTCTAGAGGCAGAAGTTTCATGTATAATTCCAAAATTTTCACAATAAACAATAAAATCGTTATCAAAATATTCCCCTCCTCTATCACTTCTTAAAATTTTAATTTTCTTTTCTAATTGATTTTCTACTTCTGCTTTATATAATTTAAAAACTTTAAAAGCATCATTTTTGTTTCTTAACAAATATATATAACAGTATCTACTACAGTCATCAATAAAAGTGATAAAATATCTTTTACTACCTCTAGTTAGTATCCCATTTAATTCACATAAATCTGAATGCATTAATTCTAAGATAGTAGAAGTTCTCTCTATACTACGATGTGATTTCTTTACTATTTTAGAGTGAATACATATATGACATTTATCATTATTTTCTTTATTAAACTTAGGTACTAAGTTTAAATTCATCATATTCTTTATAGCTTGAGAATTTAAATGTCTTAATCTAGCATGCCACAAATCAAAAGATTCAACAATATAAGCAAAAAAAATTTCATTGATTACATTCAACTTAATCATATTGTTTACAACATACCCTTTACCAATAAAAATATCATCTTTGGTCAAGATCAGTTTTTCAGAATGAAAACTAACTTGAACCCATTTTTGTCTAACATATAAGCAGAAATTAAATTCTTCTTAATTTCTGGAGCATGTAGAATATCCTTCAACAAGAGAATCTTTTCATAAGTAAGTTTGAGTTCCACAGTACCGGACCCTGCAATCTTGATGGTAGAAGAATTTTCCATGTAAAGTTGTCATTTATCTTGAACTTTGTATGATTTGAAAGCAGATCTATCAAATGACACATGTTGTGTTGCACCTGAGTCGATCCAAATGTCCTTTCGTTTCAACCATATTTACTTCAGACACAACGGCAACCACTACATCTCCTACCATGTTAGATTTGGTTTTCGATTTTTTACCTTGACGTTTTCTACAATCTCTTGCAAAATGTCCTTTTTCCCACACACATAACAGTCGCCTTCATTCTGATAAATTTCTTGAATGATTTTCTATTGGTAAAAGGCTTGTTGTATTTTTTTCTTTTCTTGAATTACAGACTCAACTATATGAGCCTTAATTGATTCAGAGTGATCATCCTTTTTATCTCCGATCTTATTTTATTTTTCTATTTTTAAACCTTTGAAAATCTCATCTAGAGTTTGCAAATTTTTATTATGAGACAGGATTTTTCTATAGTCTTTCCAACTGGGTGGTAATTTGGAGATTATTGCACCCACTTGAAAACTTTTGGGAAGTTTAATATTTTCTTCCTTCATCTCAGTAACAATAAATTGCAACTCTTGAACTTGTTCAAGAATAGGTTTATTTTCTGTCATTTTAAAATCAAAGTATTTAGAAACTAAAAAAAATTTTGTACTCGCATCTTCGGTTAAATACTTCTTCTCTAGTGAGTCCCATAATTCTTTAGCAGTTGTGTACTTGCAAAACGAGTTGAACAATCTGTCAGTCATTGCATTGAGTACATGATCTCGACAATCCAGATCATCATCTTGCCATTTTTGTTGAGCGTCGATTTGTTCAGAAGTTGCATACGTTGAAATAGTTGGACATGTTGTTGTAAGCACATAAACGACCTTAAATTGACGGAGCATAAATAACACCTTCTGTTGCCATCATTTGAAATTCGACCCATCAAAACAATCAAGTTTTACAAGGTCTTGATTCATAAACTTGATGTTTTGTGCTATTAGAGCAATAATCTGTTGTCTATAAAAACAACGTAGATAACTACGTGCCTCAGAGCAATTTTTTCAAGTTCTATTTTTTCTAATAGGTGTGAGATGTTTTGTTTAGAGAAATACATGAATAAATTGAACTGGGTCAATTATTTAGTTGCTAATAATACTGTTTGGATTTTGTTGGATGGAAAATGTTTGTAGTATGGTCTTCATATAACTTAATAAAACCTCACACTTATATGGCAAATGCTGAACTAACTTCCTTCGACGCTGCACTGATGTGGCAGTGTTGAGAGAACCATAGATTTCTTTCGTTCTCTCAACATTGCCATATCAGTGCAGTGTGGAAGGACACCAGTTGAAATTTCGATATTTTGCATCATTTTGTATCATGTATGTATAATGCCAAGACCATAGAAATCATGAAAACATCAAAGACTGTACACTTCACTAATTACTTCTCTTTGGGAAAAGTTCGACATTGAAGATTTGAGAAAATTTCCATCTCATGTGGATGTTGCCAAAGGAAAACTTTTATAAAAAATATTGTCAATAACAAACTTGGATCCATCAAATCTATAAACAAGTATTTGACGCAGAAGTAGCAGCGCCTAATGTTGTGTATAAGGGAATTTCTAGTGTCAAAGACCATTTCATTTACATCATAATTCCTTAGAACCGTTCTACTTTGTACTCCAATCACCAGCTGGCCCCACCTGTTGGGTTAATTTAAAGAACCAACCACATTTGGTAAGTTGGTTTTTTCAATATCAAGGTAAATTAGTAGAACCCCCCCTTTGAAACCGAATAAATTAGCAAAAAGTGTTAAATTTGGAAACATGATACATGTGGTGAAAGCGCACCAGTGTTTTATCTTTCATATTTAAATCCTATGGATATGGGAAATCATGTTAGTGCAAGAATTTTCACAGCCAGTAGGGCCCACTTAAGATATTAATTCAAGGCTGATTTACAGTGAAGATGGTCTCATTGCCCTTGCGAAAGATCAAGCATCTGTTCATTTTTAAATTTTGGTGAAAGGGATGGTCAAATCTTATTTCTTCAATTCCACCTTTTGATAATGATAATGATCATCGAATTCTCAAGAACACACACACACACACACACACTTGGGAAGCATTCCAAAAGAAAGCCAAACAATTTTAAAATTAAGGGTTCAAAGTTTCGGAATGGGCTGGTTTTTTGTGAGAATAATGGTCTATGATGAAGAGATCATCCTCACCAAAAATCAGCTCATTCCGAAACCTCTAACCTAGTTTACAGGTTGAAGAGTCGTGGACCATCCAATATTTTTTAACCACTTTTGACGAGATTAGAAATTTCGGAATGAGCTGATTTTTTGTGAGAATGATCTCCTAATCATAGAGATCATCCTCACAAAAAATCATTCAGTTCTGTAACTTTTGACCCATAAATTGAAAAAATGTATGGCTCTCTTTAAGGCCTCCAAATTCCATACTCTCTCTCTCTCTCTCTCTCTCTCTCTCTCTCTCTATATATATATATATATATAGAGGGTCAGGTTCAAGGGCCATATGAGAAAACATATGTAAAAACTTTCATTTTTAATAAAATTTTAAAATATGGGTTAGAAATTTTGGATTGAGCTGATTTTTTGTGAGGATGATCTCTATGATGGGAAGATCATTCAAAAAAAAAAAAATCAGCCCAATCTGAAACTTCTAACCCCATTAAAAGTGATTTAGAATGTGGACCGTCGATTTTTTACCAATTTTTATCACTAATTTGTAAATCACTTTTGATGGATTTAGAAGTTTCTGATTGAGCTGATTTTTTGTGAGGATGATCTTTTCATCATAGTGACCATCCTTGCAAAAAATCAGCTCAATCCAAAACCTCTAACTCTTATTTTGAAAAACGAAAGTTTTTTTATATGTTTTCTCATATGGCCCTTGAACCGCCCCCATATATATATATGGGAAATGTTCAGCACCCTAAGTTTTACCACACACTTTAACAAACGTTTTTTGTCCTACATGGGTTAGAAGTTTTGGAATGAGCTGATTTTTGGTGAGGATGATCTCTATGATTAGAAGATCATCCTCCCCAAAAATCAGCCCATTCCGAAATGTTTAGCCCCATGTTTACACGTTGAAAAATCGTGGACCGTCTATTTTTTGTAAATCAATTTTGATGGGGTTAGAAGTTTTGGAATGAGCTGATTTTTGGTGAGGATGATCTCCTCACCATAGAGATCATCCTCACCAAAAATCAGCTCATTCCGAAACTTCTAACCCATGTAAGACAAAACGCATTTGTTAAAGTGTGTGGTAAAACTAAGGGTGGCGAACGGGACCCTATATATATATATATAGGGAAATGTTCAGCAACAAACATTTTGGCAAAACATTTTTCAAAACATGGGTTAGAGGTTTTGGAATGGGCTGATTTTTTGTGAGGATGATCTCAACGGTGAGGAGATCATCATCACCAAAAATCAGCCCATTCCAAAACTTCTAACCCCATCAAAAATGGTTTACAAAAAATGGACAGTCCATGATTTTTCAACTTGTAAACTGGGGCTAGAAGTTTTGGAATGGGCTGATTTTTTGTGAGGATGATCTCCTCACCGTAGAGATCTATGCTTATGTCTACACTGCCACATCAATGCAGTGTCGCACAAAGTCAGTTTAAAAATGGCCCTTTATACATTTGTTGCAATGACAACCGGAACCATTTATCTTTAAAACTACTTTACGTAATCATGGTCAGTGAATCATTAATTGGGAAGTTTTGCTTATTTGGAAGTTTTGCTTATAAATTTTCAAATTTGAAATTCTACTCTGTTTGTTTAATATGTTAGCAAAATGACAACTTGGTTCATTTATTTCTTTAAGTTAATTTAAGTATCGATGATTCACAAACATTAAATATTTCTTCGTTATAAACATTGAGAGCATTAAAAAGACGTTACATAATGACGTTATCATAGACTCGTCATTCTAATATTTTGAAACTGATTTTTTTAAAATCCACTCTACTATAAAACCCTGAACCATCAACTAGTCCTTCTCATTCTCACTCCCAAAAGATCAAAGTTCTCCTTTCTTAGCTCTCTTCATCTTATTTTGTCACTCTTCTTTCTATTACTTTTCGATCTGAGTTGCTTAAAATCATTTAGAACAAAGAGAAATCCATCTCTAGTTCTTGTTCCAACGAGCTTCAATCCGAAATCTGTACTGTGTTTTTATAAAATTTCCATTTTGTTCAAAACCCACTCATCAAGTTTTTTTCTTTTATTCGATTTTTCTCTCCATCGTCTCGATTATGGAACCATCTCATCTTCAAGTATTCACCATGGGCACCATAGGCAGCCTCCTTCTCTTCCACACATTAGAAAGGAACCTCTTTAACCGACTTGTCCAAATAATGGGTAAAGAAGCTCGATTGGCTAAGATGGTCATAGCTATATGGTTATGGCTAGAAGAGATCGGCCACCACAACTTGAATGAAGCCATCTTCTCCACAACTGATCCCATGGTTGATGCAGCATTCAATGAAACGGTAATCTGTCTCGACCGCTTATCATCGGATGATGCGACGCAGCATACTGATGCCAACGACACACCCGTTCTGGAAGGATTTTTAAATGAGCCCTTCAACAGTGGATTCTTCCATTACCATGAAGCCATCGCGAAAGCTGGTATCGTAAGAGTAATAAATAATGTTTGTAACAAAATATTTGGTGATAATGCAGCAAAAGAAGTTGTTACTGGACCATTTCACGAAGGATCAAGTGGGCCTGATGTACTATCGGGATCGAATGATCACAATGGTGTAGTATCACGGGCTTCTTTGGGACGATCAATGCTAAATCCAGAGGCAATACCATTCTCACCGCACCAAGTACCAGCGGATCAGAGATCTATGTTCCTTACATTCTCCCGAGGATATCCATTGGAAGAGGAAGAAATTATAGAATTTTTCAGCTCAAGATGGGGAGATGTGATAGAAGAAGTGACCATTGACCGTACACATCGAGCCACAACACCTCTATATGGTCGAATTGTATTCAGCTCGGCACTTGTAATTCCGCTAGTTCTTAATGGCCAACAGACAGCAAAGTTTTATGTAAAAAATCGTCATTTATGGGCACGTATATATGTGCCTAGGAGTAACTAAGTTGTGGCTGATCTTCCAGTTATTTCTTGGAAAACTATATGTTTCTTGGAAACTTGAATGAATAAAGTTCAATTTGTTGGCATCCTCTTTTGAATTAATATGGTCAAAGAGGAAAAAAAATAAAATTGGATGGGTATTATTGAGGAAGGGATAAAAAAGGAAAGACAATAAAGTTGTAGGCGCATTCTAGTCCAGGGAGGAAGAAGATGAATGATAATAAAGTTGGAAAGCATTCTTGAAAAAGAAAAATGAGGAAAGATAAAAAATATAAAATAATAAAAAATAAAAACTTTAAAAAATTTCTCAAGATTCATACGAGTATTAATTCTAACCCCTCTTTATGCAATGGGAGTGGTATTATTGAAAAAATGGTAAGAAATGAAAGATAATAAGGTTGGAGGGATAGTCTTGGAAAGAGAGGTAAAAGGGAAAATAAAATAAAATTGAAAGGGTATTCTTGAAAAAAAAAAATGAAGGTAGAAATTTTTTTTTTAATTTACTCAAACATTCATGTGAGTATATCCAACCAACCTCTTTATATGGAGAGACAATAAATTTGAAAGCGATGAAATGGAAAGACAATAAAGTGGGTAGTGTGGACCCCACTTCACTACAGTTGGACGGAACAATTATCTCTCACAAAAATATAGTTGAGTGGGACCCACAATTGTATTTTATTACATAAATAGACTAGAGTTCACATGTGCCTACAAGCACAATAGTGGGGTCCACTTATGGCGGATAAGAGTCTCTTCAACTACAGTGGTGCCTTTCTTCTTCACCCCCTTCAACTTTATTGTCTTTCATCTCTCTCCCCTCCCCTCCCCTTTTTCAATAATATCCTTCCAATTTTACTATCTCTCCTCTTCTACCCTCTCCAACATTACCATCTTTTCCTATTTTACCCCAAAGAGGATGTTTGTGTCGTACGCATGGGCACTCTAGTATATAAATCATTATTCCCACTATGGATAACGTTTTAGACATCCAATCGCTGATAGACTCATTTTCCATAACAAGGGGAGACAAGAAACATCAAGTAAAACTAACAAGCATCTATCATGTAAAGAATGGTTCGCCAAAGCAACTGCGGTTGAGTTTCGTTCCCTCCACGAAAGTTGAATCTCCCAAGTAACTCTAGATAAAGCTATTCTAATACGATGCATCTCTGACTCCAACTGCCAAGGAAATGATCCACCTCTAAGTGCTATAATCAGAAAATCAGAAGCCGACTCAATTAGTAATCTCGAGCTTTGAATATTGAAACTAACCAAAGCTTCATTCAATGCCCTTAATTCAGTCCAATCATTTGTCCCAATCCCAAAGAACCAGCTTGTAGCCTTTATCAAATTGTGGTGCTCATCTCTTAGAATCGGGCCTCTGCTACCAAGCCCTGGATTACCGCTTGCTGCACCATAAACGATAAACTTCCACCAACCAGGCTGCGAACGAATCCAGATTAACTTTAATAGCTTATTAGGCTGGGTAACTCTTTGTTGGACGTCAATATTGACCACCAACTGAGATTCCTCCACAAAAATTGCTCTCTAATAAACCAACACCTCATCCGACTCCAACAACCTTTTAAGCACGAAGGAAATTATCGGTTGATGGGAAAGAATGTGTCCTTCAAAATGGCCTAATTTCTCTCACTGAACACACTATAAAGGCAACCACGACATCATGAATTGTAATGCCTTTAATTGAGGAGAAAAATAATTGCTCCATTCCAACAAAGTTCTAACTGACTCCTTTCTCAATTCGCATAAAAAAATATTAAACTGAAATGGTTCCACACCTTCTTTGCTAGAACACATTGAAAAATAGATGATTTACAGTTTCCTCCCTTTTAAAACAAAAGGGAGATCGAGATGGAATAGCTAGACCCCATTTTTGCCAACAGAATCAATCAGACATGCACGATGAATGTTTCTTAAAAAAAAATGAGGGCTTAACGTTTGATTCGACTACTAATGGAGAACCTCATTTTATTAACAAAGATAAAATTAATTGTAGTAATTGACCGGTGGGGACGGGCTCCATGAGGCTCCACTTTCCTAGAAACATAGGAACATACAGAGATGGAAGAATGTACAAAAAATAAATTCAAAACTTTCCGTTGTTGAGATTCGCATCACTACTTCTTGCACTAATAAGGATGAGCCATCTTCAAACCGAGCAAGTAGTAGTTCTTGCATGCATATGAGTGATATATATATATTTTATTTTTTTTCAGGATTCGTATAATTTCGTCTGGTTTTGAAATTGATTATTACCCTGAACGGTAACCCATTTTATCGTTATTGTGACGTTTGAACCCAATTTTTAACTTCTGTTTTACTATATTTTGCGATCGACATATTTAATTTCATCTGCACACCATGAAAATACATATTTTTTTTTCTTCGTTGTTATTGAATTCATAAGTATAGAAAACATTAAATATGTTACTTATTTCTATTATTTCGTACAATTTAAGGACAATTACATTAACCATCATCGTTGAAAATTTATGCCGTATATATGGGATTGTTTAAAATTATATATCTTGTTTCTCCATTCAATTCTAAACAAATAATCCTGATACATGTTGGGATTGGTCATGTAATTAGTGCAAAAAAGAAAAAAATGCATGATTTAAAGAAAAGATTTTGAAAAAATGTCATTGGTCAAATTTATATTTTTAAAATGATTTTTAATTTTTTTTTCTAAAAATATTAAGCAGCCAACCAAATTTGGGCGACAATGACGACGTTAATGCCTATGGTGGCGTGATGAGAATGACTGCTGTGTTGGGGTTATTAGAAAGGGAGAGAGGGTTGTGGTGTAGTTAGATAGAAGAGAGAAAAGGGAAAAAGGAAAAAAAAGATAATGGGGATTGGGAGGTTCTCTGTGAATGGGAAGGGTCTAGGCTGGCCGAGAGATTGAATGAAGAGAAGAGAGATATCTACTATAACATAGCCGAGAAAAGAAATCTCTTTCTTTTCTTTTTTTTTTTCTTTTTCTGATTCTTCTCTCTTTTTTTAGTTTTTTTCTAGCTTCTCCTCCCTTTCGATTTTTTTTTATCGACGCCCTCTTGAACATGCAAAGCTCCCCTTTATATATTTTATGATTTCCAATCCTGTCAACATGCATTTTAGAATTTAATATCTTTGGACTACAAGGTGCTAAGATTTGTTATGGATTACCAACCGGGGTTGGGCTTGATGGTAAGACTGGGTGTGCTCCCCAGGTCTTGTCTTCGAATCCCCTTCCCACCACCCTGTGTGGCACTTAAATGGGTTTGGGTTAGTCCCCTTAAATCTCGTATGGGGTTGGTCATGCGGGTGTAGAGGATACAAAAAAAAAAAAAAGATTTGTTATGGATTTTATTTCCACATTTTTCCATTCATGGGTGAATCATGAGGAGTAGAGGATATATGATTTTCTCTCTGATCTCTTTCTCTTTTCATCTTCAATTTTTTTGCTTAGGTGAACTGAGGAAATTTCCTTCTTTGTTTTGTTTCCTTTTATTTTATTTTTTTATTTTACTCTTTTTCTCTTGGGCGAATCACTAGTGTCCTTATTTTTTGTTTCAAATTAATTTTTCAAAAAACTTCTTATAACTACATTTTCGATAATATATATATATATATATATATATATATATATATATATATATAGGCTAAATGTTTTTTTTTGCTCATTAAAAATCAATAATATTATTTATTTTTCCTCCAAAATTTTGACCATTTAAAGTCCTTATTCCTGCTCATGATTTTCCAGTCGCAACTTGAGGTTCTGTCCATCAAACCGACGGTTTAGATAAGAGGAATGTTTTTCTTCGAGATCAGATCTTAGTTTTTAGTGTTGGGAATCCCTAGCATCTCAACCATCGGTGTGATGGAGATCCTCAATCGTGGATTATAGAGGCTAGTGTTTTCCTGTTCATTGATACATGGAAAATACTAAATTGACTTCATACGTCGCTGCACTCAACACTACCTTGATGTGGTAGCGTGTACTTAACCATAGATTTTTTTTTCCTTTTATCTCAAGGGAAAAATCTATGCTTATGTCCACATTGCCACATCAATGTAGTGTCATACAGAGTTAGTTTAGAATGGCTCTTTATACATTAGTTGCAATGACAATTGGAACCATTTATTTTTAAAACTACTTTACGTAATCATGGTCAATGAATCATTAGTTGGGAAGTTTTGTTTATTAATTTTGAAGTTTTGCTTATAAATTTTCAAATTCGAAATTCCACTCTGTTTATTTAATATGTTTTTTTTTTTTTTTGGTCGATTAATGGGGGATTAGGCAGACCCCCAACCAGAAAGAAAAAGATTACAACCTATCATAGGCTTGCCCAGAAGCATCCTTACATATAATGTCTACCAACCGTTGAGGGAGGTCTCTATGCTCAAGAATAACTCTGCCTAAAGAAGGAAGGAGTGAAGTAAGAAAGTCGGCAGCTTTGTTGCATTCTCTATAACAGAAAGTGAAATCGAATCTTTGGAAGTGGCTCCCTTTTGTCTTAATGGCTTTAACAAGCCCTCCTCTCTCCATGGGATTGTTCCATCCCCCTTAATGCATTCGATAGCCACTTTAGAGTCAGCTCTGACCTCTAACACTTGGATGTTTTCATGTTTTCCTCTTTCGCCATTGTCATTCCCTTGAGGATTGCTTGAAGCTCATGGTATAAGACTGTCCCTCCTTGGTTTTGCTCCGCTAGAGCTTTCACCATTTTTCCGTTGCTGTCTCTGATAATAACCCCTTTTCCTCCCTTATCACCTCTTAAAGACCCATCAGTGTTAAGCACAAACCAATGCTCCGAAGGCTTGATCCATATGCATTTCAAAGGCACTCTAACCATGTACTGAGGGCTTAGATTCTATGAGTCATTAAAAGCTCTAGAATAAGGGTTGTCTTCCACAAAGGCTTTGATGCTTTGAAGTCTCATTTTAACATCTTTGACTATCATAGTCTCTATAAGCTCAGAGGGGTTGTAGTTGTCTTCGAAGACCCTCCTACATCGCTCAGCCCACACATTTAATATGTTAACAAAATTACAACTTGGTTCATTTATTTCTTTAAGTTAATTTAAGTATCGATGATTCACAAACATTAAATATTTCTTCGTTATAAACATTGAGAGCGTTAAAAAGACGTTACATAATGACGTTATCATAGACTCATCATTCTAATATTTTGAAACTGATTTTTTTTAAATCCACTCTACTATAAAACCCTGTACCATCAACTAGACCTCATTCTCACTCCCAAAAGATCAAAGTTCTCTTTTCTTAGCTCTCTTCATCTTATTTTGGCACTCTTCTTTCTATTACTTTTCGATCTAAGTTGCTTAAAATCATTTAGAACAAAGAGAAATCCATCTCTAGTTCTTGTCCAATGAGCTTCAATCCGAAATCTGTACTGTGTTTTTATATTTTTTCCATTTTGTTCAAAACCCACTCATCAAGTTTTTTTTTCTTTTATTCGATTTTTCTCTCCATCGTCTCGATCATGGAACCATCTCATCTTCAAGTATTCACCATGGGCACCATAGGCAGCCTCCTTCTCTTCCACACATTAGAAAGGAACCTCTTTAACTGACTCGTCCAAATAATGGGTAAAGAAGCTCGATTGGCTAAGATGGTCATAGCTATATGGTTATGGCTAGAAGAGATCCGCCACCACAACTTGAACGAAGCCATCTTCTCCAAAAATGATCCCATGGTTGATGCAGCATTCAATGAAACGGTAATCTATGTTGACTGTTTATCATCGGATGATGCGATGCAGCATACCGATGCCAATGACACACCCATTCTGGAAGGATTTTTAAATGAGCCCTTCAACAGTGGATTCTTCTGTTACCATGAAGCCATCGCGAATGCTGGTATAGTAAGAGTAATAAATAATGTTTGTAACAAAATATTTGGTGATAATGCAGCAAAAGAAGTTGTTACTGGACCATTTCACGAAGGATCAAGTGGGCCTGATGCACTATCGGGATAGAAATATCACAATGGTGTAGTATCGCAGGCTTCTTCGGGACGATCAATGCTAAATCCAGAGGCAGTACCATTCTCACCGCACCAACAAGTACCAACGGAACAATGATCTATGTTCCTTACATTCTCCCGAGGATATCCATTGGAAGAGGAAGAAATTATAGAATTTTTCAGCTCAAGATGGGGAGATGTGATAGAAGAAGTGACCATCGACCGTACACATCGAGCCACAACACCTCTATATGGTCGAATTGTATTCAACTCGGCACTTGTAATTCCGCTAGTTCTTAATGGCCAACAGACGGCCAAGTTTTATGTAAAAAATCGTCATTTATGGGCACGTATATATGTGCCTAGAAGGAACTAAGTTGTGGCTGATCTTCCAATTATTTCTTGGAAAACTATATGTTTCTTGGAAACTTAAATGAATAGAGTTCAATTTGTTCGCATCCTCTTTGGGATTAATATGGTCAAAGAGGAAAAAAAACAATAAAATTGGATGGTATTATTGAGGAAGGGATAGAAAAGGAAAGACAATAAAGTTGTAAGCGCATTCTAAGACGAGGAGGAAGAAGATGAATGATAATAAAGTTGGAAGGCATTCCTGAAAAAGAAAAATGAGGAAAGATAAAAAAATAAAAACTTTAAAAATTTTCTCAAGATCCATACGAGTATTAAATTCTAACCCCTCTTTATGCGGGGGATGATGGGAGTGGTATTATTGAAAAAATGGTAAGAAAGGAAAGACAATAAGGTTGGAGGGATAGTCTTGGAAAGGGAGGTAAAAGAGAAAAGAAAATAAAATTGGAAGGGTATTCTTGAAAAAAAATGAAGATAGAAAAAAAATTTAAAATTTACTCAACATTCATGGGAGTATTTCCAACCCTCTTTATATAGAGAGATAATAAATTTGTAAATGGGTGAAATGGAAAGACAATAAAGTAGGTCGTGTGAACCCCACTCTACTATAGTTGGACGGAACAATTATCTCCCACAAAAATATAGTTGAGTGAGACCCACAATCGTATTTTATTACATAGATAGACTAGAGTTCACATGTGCCTACAAACACAATAGTGGGGTCCACTTATGGTAGATAAGCGTCTCTTCAACTATAGTGGTGCATTTCATCTTCACCCCCTTCAACTTTATTGTCTGTCATCTCTCTCCTCTCCCCTTCCCTTTTCAATAATATCCTTCCAATTTTGCTATCTCTCATCTTCTACCCTCTCCAACATTACCATCTTTTCCTCCTTTACCCCAAAGAGGATGTTTGTGCCGTAGGCACGGGCACTCTAGTATATAAATCCTTATTCCCACTATGAATAACGTTTTAGACATCCAATCGTTGATAGACTCATTTTCCAGATCAAGGGGTGGTAAGAAACATCAAGTAGAACTAACAAGCATCTATCATGTAAAGAATGGTTTGCCAAAGCAACTGCGGTTGAGTTTCTTTCCCTCCACGAAAGTTGAATCTCTCAAGTAACTCTAGATAAAGTTGTTCTAATATAATGCATCTATGACTCCAACTGCCAAGGGAATGATCCACCTCTAAGTGCTTTAACAAGAAAATCAGAATCCGACTCAATTAGGCCCCGTTTGATTCAGCTGCCTGAATCTGCTGTCAGAATCTGCTGTCAAAAGCTGAAACACTGAAAAACTTGTTTGTTACAGCTTCGTAATAGTGCTGTGCTGTTGACCAGAATTTGGTAATTATTGTTTGATACAGCTTCTAGAATCTACTGTTTAGGATAAAATGACCAGAATACCCTTAAGGTTGATAGAACACTCAAAATGCATAAAAATTTATCAGAATACCTTTATAAATATATAATTACATTATATATATATAATAAATTTATATTAAAAATTTATAAAAATATTTATTTTAATTTTAAAAAGTTTATAATTCTATAGAAATTTCGACAGCATCTCCTCTTAAAAATGGACATATAAAATTTTTCTGATAAACAAAATACCTGCATAATACGCAATCCAACCAATAACAAAAATGGAAATAGGAAATGACAACTTAGTAGAAAGGAAACACAAATTTTAAGTGCTCTGGAAGACTTCCGACCAATAACAAAACGCATGACTACCCCTCCATCCTTAAGTATCCTTATTGCGTCACTTGCAAACCACAAGGATGTGTTAATAAACCGTAAAAATGCAATGTGCAGATTTTTTTTATATATTTATTTATTAATTCTAATGAAATCTAGAACTCAAAAGCTTGTCCCCAAGTAAATCTCATAAACAGCCAATAGACAAAGCTTGTTTAATGTGGTAATGTGTACAAATTTTCTAACTCACATTAACACAAGATGGAAGAACACAAGCACTTATGCATTGTCAATCATTCTTAATTAGGGAAAGCATACCATTCATGCATAAAAGCACCTTCCGAACCAGATACTTCAATTTGAAGCATTGGCCGAGGAGATAAATATGTCAACTCACCCGCCTCATATGAAATTCTTATTATAAAGTCAAATAAGTCTTAACACAGGCCAACTTTTAGTCACATGTCATCCACCCAGTCAAAGTTCCCATGGGAGAGTCAGGGTAACACTCAGGTTAAATAATCTTTTGAGATCTCAAAATTGGAAGAAAAAAATTTATAGGGCTGCAATTTTGATAACAGGTCAACATTATAATGCATCACTTATATGGACACATTGCAATTTTCAAACACAAATCGAAGCACCCTGATGTAAGGGTGGAACAAAATATTATGTCACACCAAAAGCACTAGATAAAAGAGTCATAGTAAGTTTAGAAAGTTTCTATTTAGTCGATTCATTGGATAGTCTTGGTGAATCAGACAAGAACAAAAATATCCTTGTAAATCTAAATTTAAAGACCAAAAAAAAAAAAAACAAAAACACACAGAGATTTAGCTACAAAACAGAGTAATTCAGCACTATGCACATGGATCCCTTAGTAACAGAGGCAAAAATGAACAAAACACAATAGAATATTCAATATTTTTCTAAAATATCAGATCAAAAGTTAACTATGTCATCTAAATTTGCTGAAAAAGATAAAACAGAGAGATCCAGAGTCCAAGAGTCGAATTCAAGATCAAAAATTGCGAAAGAAATCGATAAACTACTAGTTCATGGATCAAAATAACTCAAATGAAATTAATCTGAAACTAACCAAGAGATTTAATCGAATTTCAACTGAAAAAAACTACTAAAGTTGATGCAAAACGAGATTAAAGTCTTAAACATATCAAAATAAAAAACTCTACCAAGATCCAGAAACTAAAATGGAAAATTGGAGAAGTAGAAACGATTAGAGTGCCTTTGGAATACAATCCTCGAAGAGAAAACATGTATTTTTTGTCCTTGATTTTAACGATTTCGTTGGTCACCAACTCTCTCCATCTTCTTTAATAGCAGTCGTAGTCGACACTCGACGCATTTGATTTTAACGATTTCGTTGGGAACGACATAAAAAGTTAAAGAACACAACTAATAAAAATAATATGCTATGTGATCACCCTTTACTATGCCTTGACACTAAGCAAAAGAGAGACAAAATCTTCCTTGAATAAAAGCAACACAAGCAGCCCCCCTTACAAGCATACCTCGTATCTTACTTGCCCGTGTATCCACAAAGTTGTGTTAAAAAAAAAATTGTTTCTTTTATTCAAAACAACAACGCTACCAAGAATTTGGATTGAACTCAAACCCAAATTTTACTCTATCAAAGAAAATCTAAAATGATCTTCACTATGAACATAATTATTCCCAAACAAAGAACACGATTGATTAAAAAAAAATTGTTTATTTTATTTAAAACACCAGAACCACCTAGAATTTGAATTGAACCCAAACCCAAATTTTACTCCATCAAATAAAATTCAACACAAATTTAACAAAACCTTCACTACGAACAGAATTATTGCCAAACAAAGAACATGATTGATATATTTATTTTTATTTTTAAAAAACCAACTACAACTACAACAATATTGTGTTAGAACAATTGTGACTTCAAACATCAACACCACCAAGAATCTAGAATGAACCCAAAAACCTAAATTCTACTCTATCAAAGAAAATTCAGCAAGACCCTCACCATGAATCGAAATTATAAAATTGAAACCCAATTCTTTCCAACCCAATTTAGCATCATCTGCCGAATCTTGATAAAATACCGAAATCGTGATAAAAAACAACCAAATCCATGAATCTGACAAAGAAAACAAATCAAAATCTGTAGAAAAACTTACTAAAACTATTTTCAACAAGATCATTGAAACTGTGACCATCGCAGTTGTAGGTAACCCGAAATCACGGAAGAATGGAGGTATGAAAATTATCAGAGCTCGAAATCTTACCTATTCGCAAAGAAGTTGAAGCTCATCTTCCATCAAATACTGACCTTCTTAAACCTTTGAAATCCACAGATCCAGATCCATGGCGCGTGAGAGAGAGAGATAAGAAAGGATTGAGATGAGAAAGATTTAGTTCATGAGATGGAAAGATATATATAGAGAGAGAGATGGATGAACTCAAGTGGAGATAAGAGAGAGATAATGAGATATGGTGCAGAACATAGAAAGATGGAGAGAAGAAGAGAGGGAGACGAGAGATGAATTTCCAAGCACAATAGAGACGAACAGCTGTGCGCATCTGTGTGCGATTTGTGTCGATAGAGAAGAGAAGAAGAGAAGCGGAGAGAGAGAGATCTGTGAGGGAGAGAGAGAGAGAGAGGTGTGCGAGAGAGAGTTCTGTTCTGTCGATGGAGAGAATAGAGACGAACAGGCAGGGGTAAAACGGACATTTCAATCGAACCGTTTTTCGGTGTTTAGCTTCACCCGCAAACGCGAAAAAAAAAAGCGGGTTTTAACGGCTTCTCGTATTTGCGTTTAAAAACGCAGTTTTTAGACGCAGCTTCTTGTAACAAACGGGGATTTTAGACCGAACCGCAGATTTTCAGCGCAAACGCACTGAAATCTGCGTTTGGAAGCGGAAACAAACACCACCTTAGTAATCTCGAGCTTTGAATATTGAAACTAACCAAAGCTTCATTCAATGCCCTTAATTCAGCCCGATCATTTGTCCCAATCCCAAAGAACCAGCTTGTAGCCTTTATCAAATTGTGGTGCTCATCTCTTAGAATTGCGCCTCTGCTACCAAGCCCTGGATTACCACTTGCTGCACCATCAACGATAAACTTCCACCAACCAGGCTGCGGATGAATCCAGATTAACTTTAATACCTTCTTAAGCTGGGTTTGTTGAACGTCAATATGGGCCACCAACTGATATTCCTCTACAAATCAGCCAACCAAATTGAATCAGTGTCAAAGCTGGTTGGACCATTTTGACAAATTCTCATATCCAATCATTGGCTCTATTTTTAAAACATTACTCACATGCTTTCATGGCGTCTTCATCCAACGTTTCATGACTCTTAAAAACACTCTAAGACCAAAATAAATTAATCTATGGTTCTTGTTCTAGTAGTGTTTTACGTTTAAATTCGTAGATACTTTATCATTTTAGATGCAGACTTGAACTTCAATTTTTTTTCTTTAATTTCCTTTTTTTTTTTAAGTCTGTTTTATCGGATCCGGCCCATAATTGGTTTCAGCTTTGTAGCAGGCTGTGTTGCCGATAATTTAGATACACTTTTTAGGGTTTATTATTCTCCTTATTTTATCTCAAGATTGTACATTTGTTTATGAACATTTTAGGTTTTATTATTATTTTTGTTTGATTTCAGTATTCCTCAATCGTCTAAGATGGAACCTAGGAGGGCACCAAAGTCTGCATTTTCAGCTCTAATTGCTGAACTTTTGAGGACTATAACCTGAGGGAACGATGTGAGCGCAACAAATTAACCATGAACTAGGATCTTAGTCACAAACTGAATACAAAACACACTTCTGGTCAATGATATAAATTGGGGGACTATGATAGTGGGTTGTTGTGGTAGTCCTCCCCGAGATTAGTCATGGTGCTCGCAAGCTGGCCCGAACACTCGGTTAGCCAAAACTAAAAAAAAACACACTTCTGGTCAATAATATATGTTTACACCTGTGAAATAATATTGACATATAAATGTATTTTCTTTTCATATTATACAAGAGTTACTGCACATGTGAATTGCAGGCGAATAAAATCACCCAACAATATTTTCTTCATATGATGAGGCAGATTGCCGGAGACCGTGCCTTATTAATGGTCAAAAGACTTCGAAACAGGGAAATGATGCTGGCTCCTGAAGTAGTAGACCCTAAAGTTGTTGTAGGATATTATGATTCTGGTTTGTTGAAATAATAAATTATAAGCAATAGTATATTGTAAATAATTCGAAGAAATTGGAAATACTTATCGGTGAGTGAGACACGGAGAAGTCGTTGTCCTTAAAATCAATTTCGCCCCCTTAGGGATGAATCCTCAATGCAGTCGATTTCAGGCGTCTGGTTTCTAAGATTCAACAGTCACTGTCTGCTAAACTGTGCACTCGAAAATAGTAGATCTTCAACGAACTCAATTAAATTGGACTTCAGAGAGAACAGGAAAGAAGAAGAGATATTAGAACGTGAGGCTTAAATTTCGAGATTTGCACCCCCCCTTGCGCTTGCATCGTATAAGCACACACGTACTAAGATTTTCTGCTGGTTGGCTCCAAACACAATGGGCTACAATCCCACAGTACTTTGGGCCCCCATGTGTGTGCGAGGGCCAGTCTCTTTCTCTTTCACACTCAAACAAAAAAGAGAGAGGGGTCATTAATAAATTGAGAACTTTTCTTGTATTTATTCGATGTGGGAATAAATAATTGAGGAATTGTCTTGACAACTCTCATAATAAAAAAAACAAAGAAAATCTTTGACTTTCAACTTAAATAAAAAAATGATAAAAGGAAAAAACTCTTTAGTTTATGTTTCACCAAATAAGGAAAATTCTACTTTTTACAAGTAACACTTAAGAGTTCTTGAGTTCAAACCTTATCCTCAAAATATAGGAATAAACCTATGAATTTTACACTTAAGATACACCAAAGTTCTTGTGATGGGGTGTCTTACCATGTCTAGTACTGGTGTGAGATGTTTTTTTAGAAAAATAAATGAATAAATTGAATTGGGTTAATTAGTTAGTTGCTAATAATACTGTTTGAATTTTGTTGGATGGAAAATGTTCAAGTATAGTCTTCATATAACTTAATAAAACCTCACACTTATATGGCAAATGCTGAACTGACTTCCTTTGACACTGCATTGATGCGGCAGTGTTGAGAGAGCCATAGATTTCTTTTATTCTCAACATTACCACATCAGTACTGTAGCGTCGAAGGACACTAGTGAAATTTCGATATTTTGCATCATTTTGTATCATGTATATATAATGCCAAGACCATAGAAGTCAAGAAAACATCAAAGATTGTGAACTTCACTAGTTAATTCTCTTTGGGAAAAGTTCAACAAGAAAATTTTAGAAAATTTCCTTCTCATGTGGACGTTGCGAAAGGGAAACTTTTATGAAAAATCTTCTCAATAACAAACTTGGATTCATCAAGTCTATAAACAGTATTTGACATAGAAGTAGCAGCGCCTTATGTTGTGTATAAGGGAATTTCTAGTGTCAAAGCCATTTCACAATGATATTTTTTTTATTATCAGTAAGCTGGGGTTTGGAGGGCCCTCTCCTTTTAGTATAATCAACTAGCGAACATAATTGCATGTTACATCATCTGTTAGTGTATTCGCCAACTCTCGAGGAATGGATGCATCCTCAATTAAATGAAAACCTTCATCCTAAGCGTAAGGTGAACTAAAAAAATCTGCTGCCCTGTTCGTTTCCCTCCAATAAAATCCGAATGAGGTTCTTTTATCAAGGTAATTGTAACCATGTTAATTTAACAATTCTTTGGTGGGGTTATTTCGGTTCAATATTTCACATAAACCCCAAGAAGTTTTGGAAAAAATTTGGGAATTATACAAATGATATTTTTGGGGTTTTTCTGCAAAACCCATCAACTTCAACATCATTAGTAACCCTATCTTGTTCTTGTGATTCGATGATCAAAATGTTAGAATCTTGAGGTTGAAGAGTTGGGGTGGGGACGAGGAATCAGCAAATCCATGAATTATTCATCATCACTTACTGGAGCAAAATTTGATGCCAAGCCCGGCGCAGATGAGACAAATGCATGAACAATAGAAAACATTAATGCCAATTGAAAAGGAAAAAGAAAAAACTGGCACACAAAAATGAGGGATAACCTCAGATCAATCTTTTTTTTTATTCGTAAACTCTAAAAGAAAATTACATTTGGCAATAAATAAAAAACAAATTTAAATCTACTCTCAGAATAACTTAAATCTGTCTCCATTTCTATCAGAAAACAATTGTTCAAAGCAAAAAAACCCTTCACTTGCAGGAACTTAACATGCAAGTCAACTCCGTAAACAAAATAAACTAATCTGTCGCAAATTACAACTAAACGTGCAAGAAATTAAAGCAGAATAAAGTTGAAATGGTTCTACGTGGAGACTTTCATCAAATTTTCATCTCAATCATGTCGTCCCGTTCTATGAACATAAGCATTTATGATTGATGGTAAATCCATCCAAATTATATTCGAACAAAAAAAATGCATTTATGACTTGCAATGTAGTACAAATGTTGTGTAAATGTCTTGTATGCTATTGTGCTAAGCAGAGTTGCGGTGGCAATCGTTGGTTTTCTATTTTTCAGAGTTCTTACTTGGAGAGATTTATAAGTTTTGATAAATATCAATTTTATAAATAGAGATATCTAAGGCTGTAAAACAAAAAGAGAAAATAGTGGTTGTTCTTGTTCTTGTTTTGTTCTGTGGAGGACGTTGGTGATAAATTTGGGGGTCCAACTCAAAATCAATTGACAATGAGTGAAGAGACCCAAGAACTTATAATGAGAGAGACAAGGCACCGAACCACGTAAATCCTTGTGTTTGTGTGATTTCTGTTTTCTTTATTATTTTGATTTTTCAAAAAAAATGGTTATAAAAATATAAGTAAAAGAAAAAGAATAATAAAAAACAAAAAAACAAAAAAACAAAAAGTAAAAGAACAATATGAACTACATTGACGAGGTTTTAGATTTTTCAATCAACTAATAATGCACTCATATAAGAAAGTGCATAAAATTCAAAGATGCCAAAATTTAAAACAAAATCCATAGAAGCATCAATGAGCCTAAAATCCTTTGAAGTTCGAAGAAAAAATACTTTAAAATAATGAATGACGATAAAATCAGAGAAAAGCTCCCTAAACACATCAATGAGATTGAAATTCTCTAGTTATAGTGTGTGTGTGTGTGTGTGTGTGTGTGTGTGTGTGTGACACTATCAAGGCATCACATGCATGCATGCAAAATTTTGTAGTCAATTATGAATAAACCCTAAAAATCCAAGCACTTTATGTTGTGATTTGTGGAGCCTGGTAGTATTGATCAACAAGAGGGTTCAAGCCACACATTCATGTTGGTCAAGCTCCGCGGTGAGCTTGTTGGGGGGTTTGATGGGGGGCCAGCAGCCCTCCCAAGAGGATTGAAGGGAGCAGATCCTCCGAAAGAAATTTTCCCAATAGTATTTTCAGGAACATACCTCAATCTAAAAGGAACCACGTAAAATCTCTATGTTTCTTTGTGTAATTACATCTTGTAAATGATTTTTCAATTTGTTTTCTTGTTTTTATTGCACTTGTTTTCTTAACACTTTACACCTCAATAGAAAACCCATCAAATGCATGTAGAAATCTGATCTCATGTTCTATAAGGTACATGATTGTCTAAAATTCTGATTTGTAGAATTGGAAATAAAAATTCTAAATTCTAAACTTATCTCTTTAAACCAATTTGGATGATTTTTCGTGAAGATTAGAATGTGATTAATAATAATTTATTTTTTATTATGATTTACTTCAGTTATTTTCTATAAAAATAAGTTCATGTAATTTAATATTGAATTAATAGAATTCAATTCCTCTTTGGAGGGATGTATGTGTTAAGGTCTGTGGAACTCGATGATACTGGTCGTTAAAGGTATTTTGTAATTTTATTAATTCGTTACAATTATTTACGGTATTTTTGGGAGAAACATTGTAACCTTTTTTTTTTTTTTGGCCTTTGAGCATAATGGAATGATTGTGGTTCCGTGGTTTTTACCTGATTTATGATTTTCTATGTAATAAATCTTATGTTATGATTAATTTTTCTTTGTTTATTGCTTTCTTAAATTATTTCGTGTCGTCGTCGACGGTTGGAGTTTTTTCAACAGTATACTTGCTGACTCCTTGGATATTATGGTTAAAGGCTAATGATTTTCTGACTCGAGTATTTTCACCATGGTAAGGGCACAAAACCATTGATCAGTTTCTTGTGTATCCCGAAGCATCCTGAAAAAACTGATTAAAAGTTCTGTACTCGCCACATCAGACCAAGTGAAAATACTCGAGTCAGAAAATCACAGCTGGATGGTTAAATCAAGCTCCATTTCTAAAGGAAATGAATTTATTACTCATCAAATCCGAAACAATGTTATGGTTGGTTGGATCAATCACCACATTCAACAAGTTATGTTAAAAAATATATAAAAAACTTTGTTGAAATGGTCATTAAGCACTGGATGCACAAATTCAGGTCGAAACTCGCACGAGTTATTCTCCTCATTATTTAGTTAATTTGACACGTCTCCTAGATTCAAAATTTTAAAACTTTCTCCCTTGACCATTGACTCCTAGCAAACTCCACAGTCCATACCACCAAACTTTGATAAACTTCAACCTTTTTTTTTTTTGTTTTTTTCTCTGATCCAACAACTCTTTTTCCTTAGAAAGAGGTAGGTGTTTTACATTTTATTAAATTAGGTTAAGTCAGAAGTCAACCAGAAGGAAAGTCTAAACTTACTAAGCCAAAAAAAAGAAAAAATATTAAAAAAAAGTGGAGGTTGGGGAGCAAGTCTAAACCTTTTTTATATCTAAGAAATCCCCACTGAATTTACCTTGAACGTTAATTTAGGGCTGTCAATGGGTTGGTTTGGGACAGACCAAGTATAAAGAGTAAGGCTAGCCTTACAAACTTGGTAAGATTTCAAATCTTACTAATTAAGGGTTGTTGAGCTTACCTTTTTGACATTCAAAAACATGATCTGATGCCACAAAGTTCTATTAACTTTCAAAAAAAAAAATTAGAAAAAAACTTATTTTTCATCATTAATTTTAATTTTAGGAGTTCTGTAACTGTCCATTTTCAAAACCTTGGATAAAGCCCCAAAAAATTATTTTTTTGACTTTTTTTTATTTCTAGATCTTAGTTTTTCCATGAAATCTAAAAGGCTATGGCGTTGGATTGCCAGTGTAGTTTTCCATTTGAGCTCAACGATCCTTAGTAAGAATTGAAATCTTACTAAGTTATTAAGAAAAGTGTTTTTCAATAATAAAATTACTAGCCCTGCTCACCCCGAACATATTCCATTTCCTAAATGGGCCTCTTACAGTACCCAAATCTGGTCCATGTCGGGATGGGCGAACCTGACCCATTGGCAGTCCTATAAATTACTATCTAGTATAATCATTAGTGACGTATTAATAGTTGGTTATATAATATTATAAGTTGAGCTATATAATTTAATTAATTAAAAATAAAATTACAACATTAATTTGAATTTAAATTTGGATTGATCAATTTCAATATCTATTTATTAATTTAGAAAATCCTACATAAAACACTAAATAAAGAACCAATCAATTTGTATGTAAACGCTAGAAAGATCGTAACCAACTCATCGAACTTGGATGCATAGCATTACAGATATCTGATTTACTTGAAGCATGGTATAATAACATTTTATGTTGAGCTATATAATTTAATGAATTAAAAATAAATATTACAACATTGATTTGAATTTAAATATCTATTTATTAATTTAAAAAATCATATAATAAATACCTAGTTCATTTTCACTTAGAAACAGATAAATTAATTTGTATGAGAGCTCTCGTATCCAACTTGAATTATCATTAAATTTGGACGCATCTTTAGCATTAGCGATCCAATTTAGGTGAATCATAATAATATTTTCTCATCTTCATATTATTTTATTCTCTATTTTTAAATTTGACTATAGTGACAAATTAGGTTGTAATTAATGCTGTGATCACCTATAATAATTTGGGTTAAAATTACTTAAAGCATCTTGATGGAGGGATTTATTTCTAAATAGTCTCTAACTTATGCGTAGTAACTTTATAGGATATTTTGTAAATTTTTTATTTCTTAACGGTCCCTCATTATTGGCAAACTCACCGCTTCTTTATTTATTGTCGAGCTCACCACTTTTTATTTAGCATCAAACTTGACGTTTTTTTATTCAGTATCGAACTCATCATTTTTTATTGTTGAATTCATCGCTTTTTATCTACTGTCAAACTCGACACTTTTTATTTACTGTCGACACTGGTGAAACTCACCTATATTCAATTTTCAAGTTTTTTCAATTAAAAACATGAAAAGGTAGACAAAAAACTTTAGATACCAACTTGTTTAGATGATTTTAATCCAAAAGAACTATTCTTAATCAATTTTCATCCAAAAGTCAAGAATTTTTTTTTTTAATCTTAATTTTTTATATATATCTTTAAAATGTTTGAAAATGATTTTTTCTTCCTTCTTAAATCCTTTCTGATGGAATGGTGTCCTTGAAACTCAATTGAACTATTAAAAATTCAATTTTTTAAATGAAAACGAGAGTTCAAACGATTAAGACATTTAATCATGAGAAATATGGGAGATGAGCTCCAGAGACTATTAAAAAAAGAAAAGTTTACTAAATAGACTATTAAGAAATCACCCAGACCTTAGGGATTACTTAGAAGGAAAGAAATCCCTCTAACAAGTCTTTAAGTAATTTTTCCTTTTAATTTGTTAAAATAATACTGTAGACACCCCATTAATGGCCACCCCACTAATTTATATCATCAGGTCAATTTCTTGCAGAAGTTGCACAATGTGGGCCCAGTAATCCAAAACAGCTACTTAGCACCCAAGCAAGTGGAGAAGGTTCTAAATCTATAGAACAAAACGTATGTTTATGGATATCTTCGTTGACCTTCTCGAATATTTTGACTTTTATTGGAGCTTATCAGCTTATTTCATCTATCGGTCTTCTGTTCTCGTGTGGTTGGCAGAACATTCGGTAAAGAGTTGGATAGTTGACTTTCGTTACGGGAATTCATTATCCCTATTCGATATATGACTATTTTTGTCCTGGAATTGGTTATCCCAGTCTCGTATCAATCTATTTGAGTACCAAACTAAAACCAATCAAATACCGAGATTTTAATACATGGAGATTTAATTAATGAATTTTATTTTTCATAAGAATTCAATGAATAGCTTCAACGTTGATTTTCAGATACTGCAAAGGATGGGAATTATTCTTAAGTGATTCCAGAATCCCTAATTGATTCCATCAAAGTAACCAAGTCAGATTCAGAAATTATACGACGGGCCAATTCAGCTAATTCAAATAAATCTCAGGAAGTTTCCTACAAATATGGGAAATATCAAGGATTATTCAAAGGGACCAACTAGTTGCACATTATTAATTATTGGTTGCACCTCAATATTAAATAAATGTCTTTTTTGTGTTTGTGTTTTTATACCCCCTCTTAACCTTCAAGTTGCACTTCATTTGGATAATCTGCTTGTTCATCTTCGAGGTGGTTCTTCTCGTGTTTTTTTGTATTAAGATACTTAAATTGTTGATTAATCGATTAAGCTAAAATAGTTTCCTTTAATGGAAATATGTCTTGATCCTTTGGCAAACTTGATAAAAAATTAACCACTTTTTTATTTTTGCGAAAATTCTAAACAAGTAATAATTTTTATGGGCATGATTGAATAAGAATTAAGAAAAAAAATGCAATCTTTTTATTTTTTATTTTTTATTTTTTATTTTGTGGAGTGCAATGATACAAATGAAGTGCAAAGCGTAATTTTTAAGTGATTTAGTGCAATTGATAAGGGTGGTGTGCAACTAGTCGGTCCCTTATACAAATGATATTTTTGGGTTTTTTCCCAAAAATTCATCATCTTCAACTCTTACAAACACTAGCTTGATCCTAAAATTAGAAGTTTAAAGATGATAAAATAAGGAAGTTGAAGGGTAAAATGTTTTTACGACAGGTTGATGACGACGGATCTTTTAGAAAAAATCAATTTTTTTATTTAAAAAATGAAAAATAAAAGAAGATCGAAGACCAAGATCACTTATTAATTATTTAATTCTATAATTGCATCCATTGTTCCATTATGACATAAATTTTTGAAGAATTTTGTAACAGAAATGGAAAAAAAAAAAATTTCTTTTTATATTATAATTTTCTTTTTTTAAGATTAGGATAATGAAGCAAGATTGATGCAAGACTGGTAATTTTCTTCTATATTAAAAATAAATAAATAATAGGTAACTATAAAGAATTACATGAGACTTAAATCCCTTGATCAGCTAAGTAAATATTTGATGGAACCAAACATAATATATAAGAATTCATCCAACAACTTTTGGTTCAAACATCCTTTTATTGGGCCACCTCTTGAAGTTACTAACCACAAGAATCCAACTAATTAGGCCAATTATCCAATAGTACCATCTACATCATTGTAACAATTTGTCAAACTATTCTATCATCCAGTGATCTTGTCCACACACATAATTGTATGCATCCATCAGTATAGTTTATTATAATATTAATTAAATGGTGAATTATATATTGTATTGGATATTATATTATAGTAGTAAACTAATATCACTAAATTGTATCTTTGTTGATTATAATGTTAAGTACTAAATTAAATATTTTAAAAAAAAATTATTTATTTTGCAACGATCCAACCCTTAATCCATCGGCAGTTTCTACCTACTCATACCAAGGTCCAAATGATTATTGAGAGAATATTGTTTTTGAAAAAAGAAACAATTAATGTATGTCATGCATGGCATCATCTTACCTTACTTAATTGCTTATCCACTTTGGTTTTTTTTTAAATTAATAGAATTTCGTCCTCTCAACCTCATGGCTTCGGTCATGTTTTTAAATGCCACAAGGTAATCAGATTAGGAAATTTCCTTTTTTTCCACTTAGGGCAAGAGAGAAATTCTCTCTTTTTTATTATCTATGTCATTTACGCCACATGTCAAACTGTTATTGTGTTATGAGCCAACGATCACTTAGTTAGTTATTGGGGCGATCTTTCTCATTGGACAAATGATGAAGTTTAGATAATAGGGGAAGAATTGACATATAATTTTCATTAACTTAAAGAAATAACATGATGATGACCTATGCATTAGAAAAAGAGCAAAATCATAAATGAATCATATAAATATTGATCATGACGCCATGTATGAGAGAATTGTCACTGAGAACAACTAGTGGGGAGGCAAATTTCACTCTATAAATAATTTGACTTTGATTCAGTATCCAGATTCATTAATAATAGATTAAGTAATTGCTTCAAATATATAACAATAATAATGCGTGCAATGTGAGGACGTTGCACGTGCCCGGGGGAAGGACCCATATGCCTTGGCTCCCACATGAATTTATAATCATGGAATCGACTCGATCATCAGATTATAAATTTATAGCCCCAATTCATTTCCATTTTGAGCGAAATAGATTTACTAATTCATTGATTCCAATAAATAATAAGAATCTTAATCTAACAAATGGATGATAAATAAATAATATTTTTTGACAATAATGAGGACTGTTTCATATTTGCAGATAAAATTAAGAATAATTTTAAATAAAAAAAAAAAAATCAGAGGCCACGTGGGACAATCATAGCTATCTTGGGAGATTAATTACCATTATTTCTTTCTTAAAGATAAAAGAGGGGTTGTATCTGTAAATTCAAATGCGAGCTGCCAACTAATTGGGCAGGAAATTCGACGACTAACAGCTTGTTCTGCTTGTTCTCTTAACATCTGCAAGTGCCTTCACCACCGATTTCATTGACTGCTGTGTCAACGGCTAGTTTTTCCTTTTTCAAGAACGTTAGATGCACGATATCGGCTAAGTTTCGGTATCCGTCACTATAGTTGACGAAGGAGTCGGTTGAACCGGCCGTTTTGGTCGGACGGTCTGACACGCAAAACAAACCTCTCAAGTGTATTATACTAATTAATGCAAGCTTATTCTGTCATCCTACAGACTTTGCCACTTATATGGTCATTCATAATATTTGTTAGAGTCGTGATGAATGCTTGATGTGGTTGATATGGCAAGGGCACAGATTCATAGATCTTTTTCTTAGGGATACACAAGGAAAAGATTTGAGATTTTGTGCACTTGCCACATCATTCGCATACAAACCACGTATGATGTAATGCTTGGGCTCATCATTATTCTAGTTCTCAAGAGTCGTGATAACCCCTCTGACAAATGCCCCCATCACGAAACCGTAGATCATTTGTGTCAGCATACACATGAAAAAGATTTATAATTCTGCATATCTCGAGGTAATGATCTATGATTTTGTGATGGGAGGCGTATGTTAGAGGAGGCATCAGAAAATTATCATTCATTTTTTAATCATGTTTGGAGAAAAATAAAATTTTCATGTGGAATTTTACGCATCATGACCGTCCAAGCTGATATATTCCTCTTTAAGCATAATATAGCCAATACAGTAATCAATCATCATTGGTCATTAGATGCCTAAATAAAAACCTTTACCTCATTTATATCCGTATCTCAGTGAAGATCCTTCATTTGAATCCCATAAATTATTTAAATTTAAAAAGGATATAACAATTCAAGACCCTCCAATAATCAAGTTAGTAAGATTAGAAAGTGAAATTGAAAATGAGTGAGAAATCCTTTACCTTAATATTGTTACTCATGTTTATAAATTCCCAAGTCTCCCTTCCCTTGTAGGCAAGGGTGGATTTACATTGTGGATAGTTGGGCATTTACCCTCACAAGATCTTTCAAAATCAAAAGTTTAGTGAACTATATCGATGGATAATAGCGACTATTGCCCCCGTCCAATGTGTTTTTTACTCCCAATTACCCCCACAAAAAATAAAAACATAAAAATCATTCTTAGTTACTCCCCAACAAAAATTCCAATCTTAATTACCCCCACGTGGGCAAAGTCTTGGCTCTGTCACTGTTTGAAGGTTTATTCCTTTCAAATTCATGAAAATCTCTAAAATCCTTTTTATATTACTCTTGCAATTTTCTCCCATTATGGAACTTCTCAATCTTACTCTTTATCATTTCGTATACAATTTGGCTATTTCATCTTTTTAATTTTCAATGCATCTCTACTAAATTCAAGATTCAAAGAATCTTAGAAGGGTTTCGGACCTTAATTAAACTCAGAGAACTAAAGATCCCCATACTTTTCCCAAAACATAATATTACCATCACTCAGTTGAGCCTAATTTTAGTCGAGCTCTCCTAACTTGCCAAATGTCTTGTCAGTCGTGTTGTTCCTCCTACTTGGTTGAGCTGACACGTGGAATCTTTCGACATCACTTACACTTGCAATAATGGACAAATGGCCATCTTATGATTGGTCCACACGTCTTTGTTCATGTAATTGTGAATTTTTAGTGAGTTAACTCAATTTTTGAATACACATATATGAGGAAAATGTTGCATGGACTGAGGTCTTCATTTGGGTACTTGAACCGCCACGTTGGGCCAAATGAAATCTCAATCCTTCACAAATAATAGTTTAAAATTGAAATCCAATTATGAAAAAAAGTTTCTTTTTAGATTTTTTTTTCTTTAAATTGCTAAAACTATATTTTATAATCATATGGCATCCGATCGTGATTTTAAATGCCACGTGGACTAGCAAAAGAAATTAGAAGAAGAAATTCATATTGACTCAAATTACACAGTGTCGTATTGAATTCACGGTTTAAACTAGGACTAGAGAAAGCAATTAGAAGAAGGAGTTCGTTTTGACATGATCATGTTTTTCAAATGCCACGTGGGTCTTGTGAGAGATAAAGATATGTGGTAACTCAGTTCATGCAACCCAATCTCATTAATGCATGGGTGAACTTCAGTTGGCTTCATTTATGTTTGCTTGCAATTACTGCCACGTAACTTTAGGATATGGTGACGTTCTTGTACATTAAGCTGGAGATCGGAGTTGCTTCGGCTACAAGGTATTTCAGTAACATCGCACGTGTGGGTTATGAAGATTTTCCTTCTAGAACTACACGACGCGTGTCGATCTTCTAGAAAAGACAACTACAGAATACAGATCCCGTCCTAATTATAACTACGGTTATGTTTGCTTACACCAAAATGCCGGTCTGCTTTTGAAAAAATACTATTCAATATCCGGCCAAAACGGATTTTGCTCAAGCTGTATATTGTGGCTCAAGTTTTAAAATTGGTCGTGTGGACTCGGATTTGCCTACAAAAATCAACTCAAATAGAGTTCAACGTGACTCGGCTTCGCACTAAATGGAAGTAACTTGCCAAGTCATTTTGACAAATATGCTTATGAACTCAATCCAATCGGCTAAAATGAAATAATACATGATTAGAAAAATCAAAATTTGATCATGTTAAGCTAATTGTATCACTCAATATATATAGTTCAAGATCCCTTGACTCCTAAGAATGATTCATGAGCAAAACACATGATCCTAATCCTTTAAATGTAAAATCTAATAGTTGAGATTTATCCTCAAACTAAGTACGTTTGAGATTTGTGTTATCTACATATATATATATGGGAGGCGTTCGGCGCCAGTCCATAAATCAGTCGTTTTAACAAACGTGTGCAAGCCGTTAGATAAGATGCGTTCGGACGGCACAGATTGAGTAGGGAGCCATTTTGCGTTTAACTTAAAAACGTATATGTTATTTACACCGTCGTCCTTAAATTTAGGGGCATTTACTTCTACCTCCCTAAATACTTAAAACCCAAAAGAAAACGAACAGAGACAGAGAGTTATCTCTTCTCCTTCACTTCTCCCTGCTCGAACGTGCGACCCTCTCTCTCTCTCTCTCTCTCTCTCTCTCTCTCTCTCTCATCTCCTTCTCCCTGATCTCTCTTCAAGATTGATACCTGAGAGTAACGAACACGATTCTTTACAAAGCCGAAACCAAGGAATTGCAGAAAATACAAGAATCCAACATTATACGACTACTTTTCGATCTTCAGCATTCTACTTTGTTGGTTCCACAGATGAACAACAAAACTTTCCCTAAAAATTTGCCCGAGCTTCCCCGTCATCCATTTTGAATGAACCTTATCCCTTGGTCCATGAAAGAGACTCTAAATCCTACTCCAATCGATCGGATAAAATGCTGATGGCAGCAACACCGTGAAATTAAATCCGGGTCTTTCCATCACCCTCGAAACAACTCTTGAAACCAAAGGCCCATTGTGACCCCATTTATTTCCATTGAAGGTCAGTGCAAAATCCTCTGTAAATTTGAAAGGGAGAGGATGATTCTTGTCGAAGATCATAACGGCATTATTCAACCGACTCCAATTTCTCGTCTCAAGATCAATTGTTTGTGCTCCAATTATGTTTCTCAAATTGGAAAGAGAGAGAGAGAGATAGGGTCACACGTTCAAGCAGAGAGAAGGTGAAGGTGAAGGAGAAGAGAGAACCTCTCTTCTCTGTTCGTTTTCCTTTTTGGTTTTAAGTATTTAGGGAGGTAACACTAAATATCCCTAAGTTTAAGGACGGCGGTGTAAATAATGATACATTTTTAAGTTAAACGCAAAACGCCTTCCTATTCAATCTGTGTCGTCCGAACGCATCTTATCTAACGGCTTGCAAACGTTTGTTAAAATGACTGATTTATGGACTGGCGCCGAACGGGACCCTATATATATATGGGTCCCTTTCAGCAACAAACATTTTGGCAAACATTTTGGCAAAACATTTTTCAAAACATGGGTTAGAGGTTTTGGAATGGGCTGATTTTTGATGAGCATGATCTCTATGGTGAGGAGATCATCCTCATCAAAAATCAGCCCATTCCAAAACTTCTAACCCCATGTTTACAAGTTGGGAAATCGTGGACCGTCCATTTTTTGTAAGCCATTTTTGATGGGTAAGAGGTTTTGGAATGGGCTGATTTTTGTGATGATGATCTCCTCACCGTAGAGATCATCCTCACCAAAAATCAGCCCATTCCAAAACCTCTAACCCATATTTTGAAAAATGTTTGTCAAAATGTTTGTTGCTGAACATTTCCCTATATATATATATATATTATATATATGGGAAATGTTCAGCCACAAACATTTTAGCAAAACATTTTTCAAAACATGGGTTAGAGGTTTTGGAATGGGCTGACTTTTGGTGAGGATGATCTCAACGGTGAGGAGATCATCATCACCAAAAATCAGCCCATTCCAAAACTTCTAACCCCATCAAAAATTATTTACAAAAAACGGACGGTCCACGATTTTTCAACTTGTAAACTGGGGTTAGAAGTTTTGGAATGGGCTGATTTTTTATGAGGATGATCTCCTCACTGTAGAGATCATCCTCACCAAAAATCAGCCCATTCCAAAACCTCTAACCCATGTTTTGAAAAATGTTTGTTGCTGAACGGGACCCTATATATATATATTAGAGAGAAAGTGTTCAGCTTAAACACATAGCTCATTTGGTTAAGACACTAGGGTTGCAACTCATGTGGATTGGGGATCAACCCGCACCCAACCCAAACTCGACAAATACCAACCCGCGCCTTTTGACCAACTCGACCTTGGGCATGAAATGCTCAACCTAAATCCTACCCAAGTCGGGTTAATACGTTTCTCATACATACTTAGGTAATTTAGTACTAATAAGAGTTTATATAAAGATAAGTGATGTGTAAAAGAACTTAAAATTTACAATTATTTTTCTTTAAAATGTGTTTAAAAAATTTATATATATAAAATTATAAACTAATTTAAAGAGAGAAGAAAAATAATAAGATTAATTAAAATAATCATTTTATTAATAATCATAAACTTTTAAAAAAGAAAAATATTTAAAATTGCAATATAATCATTGTATGACAATATAGAATTACACTTAAAACAAAACATTAATAACAAAATTGATTATTTATCGAATGAAAATAGTCACACTTTAATTTGGATATATAGATATTCAAAAGAATACATATTGAAATGTGAATTATGAGTGTGAAAGAATCTAAGATAAGAAATATTTTTAAATTATAATCATATTAAATTTGAGTTGGAGCAAATCAGGTTGGCCAATTCTTATACCTTGTATCCAATCTAATTTGAGTCGGACATTTTTTTTATTGTTAGAATTCGAGGTTGAACTCAAGTTAATTATGCCAAGACATGACCTAAGGTTGGGTTCAACCCATCGGTTTCGGATTTTGCCAACTCAAGTTGCAACTCTATTTGACACCTTGCAAATTACTATGGGGTCGTGGGTTCAAATTCAACTTAGTTACTCATTTAAAAACAATCAATGAATATTGGATACAATGACTATGACCTTCCTTCAAAAAGGGAGAGGTCACAAGTTCAAGTCTCTTTGGATTTATCCTAACGTATTTAGTATGAGCGGTTTGTGAGGTATTTAAAGGATTTAAGTGAGATATAGTGTTCTAAGAGTCTAATTGTCTCATCCCTATCAACCAGGCATATAGGTCTAGAGTTTATTTAGAGTCTAGACACCATCGTTTTCAAATATAAAATAAAATAAAAAATATTTTTTATGAAATAATAATAAATACTATAATGTAATCATATCTTTATTTTTCATAATTGAATCAAACTCATGAGTTGCCTACTTGTTGGGCATTGAGAAGAGACAAGTTGGCTAAGTTTTAAAACTACGATTTGGACGAACATGCATGGTTGGTTAGCTCATCACAACAATCTAACTTGTAGAATTGTATTAACTGTGATTAGAGACATTTGATTATGATCTGTTAAGTGGGATGTGGGGACCACGGAATGGTGGCAACCAACCAACAATAATGTCAGTTTCATGCGTTGGGCCCACTCTGATTTTTATAAAATAAAAAAATATGGAAGCTTAAACTTACTTTGGGTTGCACCAACAAGTTAATGAGGCACTATCTCACCACCATGTATTTGATTTAACACCTCTTTGATGTTGATGGTTGAGAAAGCGTTTCTTATTGTACTCGATATGTTCCTGTTATACACCGTAATAGAACTTACGTGGCAATCCCCTTTTTCAATTTTAAGTAGGTAAAATTACGTGGCAACAAAATAAAGGACACAAGTGGAAAATAAACCTTCTAGATTCACCAAACACGGATTCGAGGTCATCCATTTCACATGTATCATATCTTAAATGACCATAATACCCTCACACACTTGCATCCAATGGAACCAACTTGCCGATTCAATTTACAAAATTATTCTCATCACCTCAACTAAATCACCTCAAAACTTTATTAAGCCCAATCTAAATTTAACCATGTGACTAATATATACTTAATATTTTTATATAGAATAAAAATAAATATTATTATTTATATTTATGTGACTTATCCAAATCAACTCATGAGTTGGCCATATGTTACTTAATTCGTTGGTTCGATAAATTAAAATTCGGGTTCAGAGTTTGCAATTTATCAATCTAAAATGAATCCAACATGTAAGGGTAGGTAGAGGATGTTCGATTTTTAGTTCGCTTTGATTTTCTAATTCTGTTCACTAGTTTGATTCGTTTGTGCATGTATATAATTCAAGTATACAAATTACAATTATAATTATAATATTAAAAAATTTAAAATTAAATAAAAATAATTTAAATTTTAAATATATATAATAAAAAAATTTTAATTTATTGAATCCCATCAAAATTTGATGGGTTCGTGATTCATTTGATTTAACGAACCGTATCATGAACTGATTGGTGACTCGGACTAGTAGAAACAAATTTGATATCATCGATTTGGACAATCGTAGACCAGTAATAATTGTGATTAAATGCATTTTGATCCGTATGTCTTCATTCCTAAAGAAAGGTTAAGTGAGGTATGAGACCATGAAAGGTGGCTATTAAACAACAATAATGTCACTTCTCATGTGTGGGTCCCTCTTTGATTTTTATAAACCAATAAAGCTCTTACCGCCATTTATTGATGTAACCTGTTTGATGGCGATGCTTGAGAAAGGGTCTTTTGTTGCAACCTATATGTGTGTGTTTTACACCATATAGAGTTCTCAGACCAAAAAAAAAAGGATTTTTGTTTTTAATTTTCAATTGGTAAAATTACGTGGCAGCAAACCAAAATAGACAAGTGGAAAAAAGACACCAAGGTTCACCCAACACGGATTCGAGGTCATCCATTTCACACCATCGTTTCTTTAAATGACTATAATACCCTCACACACATGCTTCCAACGAATTCCACCGACTTTCCTATTCATGATCAAGTGATGGACCCATATTATAAGCGAGGATAATAAAACATGAAAGCTGTTATTGGCACCCCAACTCTTACTTATTACACTCAAAAATTTTAAATTATTTATCACACCACACTTAAAAATTCATCTAACATTACGAAAGTTTAACTCAAATTACAATCTCAATATTATATATATTAGGAAAAATTATAAAAATAAAAATTATTAAAAAAAATATATTATATATTTATCAAAAAGAATCTAAATCGACATTTCAAATGTTGAACTAATTTTTTTTAAATAAAAAATAAAATTTTAACATTTTAAGTACATCGAAATCATCCATAGTAAAATTTCAACACTTTAAGTGTTGTCAAAATAATTATTATTTTAAAATATTTTAATACTTTAAATGCCATCTTTTTTTTTTATTAAAAAATTTTGACACTTCAAATATCGATTTAAATTATTTTTGATAAATACAAAAACTTTATTTAGTTTTAGATAATTATTTTTTTAAAGTTTTTTATGACAATTTTCCTGATATAAAATCCTAAATCCAAAGAGTAGTAAATTAGCAAAAAGAGAGCGGTAGAGCTTCTATTATAAACCCAACTTTTAATTATTCTTAATCATTCACTTATTTTCTTTCATTTTAATTATGAGTGTACTAAGTAAAAGTTGGGGTGCCAATAGCAAAATACATAAAAGCATCCGGTAACTTCCGCACAGGTGTGTGAGTAGAACGATACACACGTGTTGCGTGCAGAGGAAGAAATTTCAAGCGTCAGTATTTTGGGCGCCACGCGCATTCAATTTTCCTTACTTTTTAACGCGCGTAGCCACTTCTCCTCTTCTACAACCAAACTCGTTCAAATCAAATCCAAACCCGTTTCCAAGTTTCCTATAAAACCTGAAAAAGCTCCAATTTTCTCTCATTTAAGCCACCAAAGCCTTTCTCTCTTTCAAGTCTGAAAAAGCCAAAAAAAACCAAACGAGATAGAAGAGTTGCAGAGAGGAGATTTTACCCTGAAAATCGCCCAAAAATGCAAGAAGGTTCGATTCTCGCGCTCTCTCCGAGCTTCAATAGTTATTCTTCGACCAGATTTGCAGAAATCGCAGTTAAAGTTAGCGAAGAATTTGTCGATCAAAAAGATGAATTGGGTTTAGAAGCTGTTGTTGATGTTGATGGAGATAACTCAAGTCAAGATCCGCCGCCTCAGGATCAGATCTCTGAAGATGCGCCTCAAGAACAACAATTGGAAGAAGAGGAGATTAATAACGATAATGAAGACGAAGACGATGATTTCGAGTTCTCTGTTGTTTGCAAAGATCCTGATTCGTCACCGATTTCGGCGGACGAGATCTTCTCCAATGGTCAGATTAGACCGATTTACCCTGTTTTTAACCGGAATCTGATCTTTGCCGACAGTCACGATGAAGATATCAATCGTCCAAATGCTTCGATTATTCGCCTTCCGTTAGGAAAACTCTTGATCGAAGAACGAGATCCTCCGTCGTCTTCTTCATCGGATGCCGACGAACTCGAACAAATACCGGCCGGAACTTATTGCGTTTGGACTCCGAAACCTGTTCAAGCGCCTTCGGAGATGATATGCAAGAAGAGCAATTCGACTGGATCTTCTAAGCGATGGAGGTTTCGAGATTTTCTTCATAGAAGTAACAGTGATGGTAAGGATACCTTTGTTTTCTTAGCTCCTTCAAACACTACAAAATCGAAGAAAATAGTCGAGAATGTTGAAAAGGTTGAAGTTTCGAAGGAGAAAAGAAATTCCGGCGAGACGAAGGTCATCGGAAGAACGAAGACGAAAGGTACCACCGGCGAGGTGAAGGCGTCGGCGCACGAGATCCACTATGTGAGGAATCGGGCGTTGAAGGAAGGTGACCGAAGGCGGTCGTACCTTCCGTACAGGCAAGATCTCGTTGGATTATTTTCTAATGGAAACGGATTGGGCAGGAACCTTCACCATCCATTCTAAGCTCTGAATATTATTTTTTCCCCTCTTTTTTGGTTGTTTAATCAATCTGTGCAATTTAGTTCGGAAACATATAGAAATCTTGATCAAGTTTTTTTTTTTTTTTTTTTTTAATTTGTTTTTTTTTTTAGGGTTTTGATTGTAAAGGAAATCAAGGCAATAGGGTTTGTTGTTTATCTGTAAATATTAGTAAAATATTTTTGTTCAGTCTGGGCCGTTTAGTTGATGCCGAAAAGTTTGAGGAATACATACAAAACAAGTGGGTCCCACGCGTTTACTCGTTTTGGTACCTTGGACATTTGACATTCTTAACCGTTCGATTGATCAAACCAATTATAATTGTAGGACTTGATCGGGGGATTCTTAGTATTAGTCCTGTTGAAACAGTCTATTATATAAAATACGCATGTGGGCTGTAAATGGGGTTGAATATACATTGTTTGACTTATAAAAAAAAATTATTATTAAAATTTAAGTAAATTAGTTATTGGTATCATCAATATAATAATAATAATCTCAATTAAATTTGTTAATCTGGATCTCATTCTAATTAGAGGAATTGTGGGATTAAAAAATATTTTGTAGGGTTTATCCAAAATCTCGTTGTTTAATTATTTCGCTCGATGAGGAGTTAAAATGGTAGCGTTGGCGGCTTGTGGTGAAAAATTAATCTTTTTCGATTCATCTTTGATGTTTTAACCTCATTCAAGAATTTTCTTTTTGCTCTAATCCAAAGGAATTAATAGAAAAGGAAAATCTCTTATGATACATCAGATTCAACTCAACTATTGAAGGAGAATGGATCTTGTCATTCCATGAAATCTCTCTTCTGATAAAAAAAATTGTGGCGTGGTGTGATGTGTATCCTGGGGGGGTCATGGAATAGATGAAATAAATAAATAAAAATGGATTTTGCTTCAAGAATGAAATGTTATTGGAACTGTCATTATCCAGTTTATCCCAAGAATAATAAAGATGCAATTACACATGGAGATTTACACATTCCCTCAATATGGAGATTCCATTATGAAGAGAAAACTCTCATTTACTATTAACACCTTGAACAAAGAGAAATACATATTCCCCAAAATGTAATTATGATTTTACGTAAGGGTTGGATTCCACTGACCCATGAGAAAACATATGATCCTCATCGTTTAAACATGAAATCCAACAGTTGAGATGATACTTATATTGATGACACTTGTTTCAAAGATACTTATCATGAAGATAAATCTCAACCATTGGAATTTGTATTTAAATGGTTGGGATCATATGTTTTATTTTTTCTTCCACAAGCCATTCTTCATGATTATGATACTTTACATAATACTAGTAAAAGTAGGGATATATGTTGGAATGAATATAACGAATGTTATAATTCTCAATTTACAAATTAAGAAATTGACTTTGACATGAGAATTTCTTTAGAAGGTTACTGAACTAATACTCAAAATAGCTAATTTGCTAATGTGGATGTATATACGAAGTCATATATGCTTTTCATTAAAATAAGAGTAAAAAGCATCTATGGCTATGTGTACCACTACATCAGCAATGTAAGAATTGATGTCAATTTTAATATTACTCCAGCACGACTCTTTGAAGAATAGTTAGAGTTGTGCTGGAGTGACCTCCAAATTGACCTCATTTCTCACACTTTTGATGTGGAGGTGCATGTAGAATCATAGATGCTATTCATTCGTATCTCAATAAAAAGCATGTATGGTTCATGTTAGAGAATAAGATGTATTGTATTAAGGTGCATGAGATACAGTGTATCATTATCAGTGTATCTCATTACAAATGGAAAATTGTGATGAAGGATATTCTAGAATATTTATTGATATTTAGAATATATCAATTAAGATATTCTAGAATATTATATTAGGCTAGTTTTCATATATCTTGGTTGATGTAATCTCTATAAGCACTTTATTAGGATTTATGTAATATTCATCCAAGAATACTCAATATAACAAATTTTTTCATTGTATCAGAGCCTAAGCTTTATTGCTCGATCTTGTTGTATCTTTCTTCGGCAATGATGCCACTGCCATTGTTGCTCCATTGCCATACCTGAATCTTTTTTGTTTTCTCCTTCGTTATTGTTCTAGAGTTTTTTTTTTCCAATAAAAATCACATCTCCTTCTATATCTGTACAAATCTCCCAATTTCACATATTCATATTACACAATTTCATTTTTTTTTTTTATTTAAAATCTTTTCAACGAGAGTTCTTTCAATTAAATTGCACAATCCTACTTTTTTTTTCCTTCTGGGAGAGATTATGATAGATCTGATCTAGTAAACCACTAACTCCAACAGACGGTGACCACCAACAAACATGATTGGCACTTCGACGATCAATGAACATATTAGTTAATGAAATCAAGTAATTATTCAGCAACACCAATTGTATATTCCTTCTTCAAAGGACCATGTAATTGCAGGAGGATGTTAGAGAATAAGATGCATTGTATTAAGATGTGTGATATACACTGTATTATTGTCAGTGTATCCCATTACAAATGAAAAATTGTGATGGAAGATATTCTAGAATATTTCAAATATATCAACTAGGATATTCTAAACTATTATATTAGGCTAGTTTCCATATATCTTGGTTGATGTAATCTGTATAAATACTCTATTAGGGTTTATGTAATATTCATCCAAGAATACTCAATAAATCAGATTTCTTCATTTCCTACACACTTTTACATCATAAAAGTGTGAAATGAGGTTAGTCTTAATGTCACTTCAGCATTTTTCTTTTAATAAGGTTGGCATTAAAGAAAAATGTTGGCATTGTTGTGATTCTTGAGGTGTAAGTTGACTTTACGTCATAATATGACTTTACCCTAATTTTAAGCGAGCCTTGTAACTATAAAATATATCTCAGTCAACTTAATTCTTTATTTATATTTTGATTCGTGCTAGAGTAACATTGAAATTTATATCATTTCACACGTGGCTAATGTGGAGGTGCCCACAGAACCATTGATGCTTTTCACTCTTATCTCAATGAAAAGTATCTATGGTTCTATACATGTATCTGTGTCAGCAATGTGTAAAACAATGTTACTTCAGCAATTTTCCATATATTTTTTTTTAAGTTGGTAAAAGTCGAGAAGGAAAGGTGAACATTTCTAAGTTGTGTACTAATTCATTTTTGTTTCCTTTTTGTCTTTTTTTCCATTTTTTATATTACATTTCATTTCTAATTCCAACCTCATTACAATTATCATCACTTTAGTATTCAAATAAGTGAACTTCGTCTGGTCCTAATCTTTTTCGAGTTTAGTCTTGACCACAAAATTTAAATTATTCTCTCACTTGGTCTACTTTTTATTTTTGTTGGTGTCAGAAATCATACTGTGGTCGATTTGATTTTGAAATTAGATTCATTGAGTATCAGACTGTTAAGTCGGTTAAAGTGTGAATATTAATAGCATGAGGGTCATCCCTCGTGACAAATTCATTATCAGAATAAAAGTTCATTGGCCTCTAAATTAAATAAAGAATAGTGCTGAAGTGACTTAAAGATTGATCCTCATATCACACATTCTGACATGAAAGTGTGTAGGAACCATAGATGCTTTCATCAAGATATGAGTCAAAAAGTATCTATGGTTCCTACACACTTTCACATCAAGATGTGTGATATGTGGTATAATCTTGAGGCCACTCTAGCACGACTCTTAAATAAATTAGGATGACTTTGTTGATAAAATTCTTCAAACAAATATTCTCTAAAAGGGGATTTTAAATTAGGATATCGCACCCATCTTATTCTAACTAAACGTCTCAATCAAGCATGTCAACATTAGGAAATTAGTAAAATTTTCTTAGGGAATTTGGTTTGGATAACGATTCTGATTCCAAATTCTAACTTTTGATTGTCAAAATTAGATTATAAAAACTAATTTCATAATCTATTTTTGATACACTATTTTCGGGAAAATCATAATCACCTCTTGCCAACCCTGTTTGTATGGTTGTGATACGAAAGTTTTATAACTAGAGCAAATAAGTCATTTTAATGCCAAAAAAAAAAAAGTGGCAATAAATAGGTTCTAAAATGATAATTAGAAACATGTCTTGATGGTTGGATTACAAGAATCAAACTAAGGCTTTTGCAAAGAATAATAGAAAGAACTCTTAATTAGATGCAAACTCTAACTAATATAATTTAAATTTTATCCGAGTCATTACCATCACATGTTCATGTGCCATGAATATCAAAGTCCTTGATCTGCTTTAAATTATTGAAAAATGTCTATTGTGAAATTTATTATCATCAACTTTCACTTATCTTAGAATTTATTGGAGTCGATGATTACTAGATGAGATCTGTTATGAAATATTCTAGGGTTGTTCAAATTAGATAATACAATTTAATCAAATCCTTAAAAGAAAAAAAAAATAAAAACCCAAAAACTTCTATTACCTCATTAACTTTTACTAATAACACTCCAAGATGTGTGTTAATTCTTTCGTGATTTACAATGAATTGAGTTGTTGTTAGCAAAAGCTAGTGTAACAATAAAATCTCTCATATAAAAAATAAAAAATAAAAAAAGTACAAGAAAATAAATATATAATTGCGACAAAGTAAGGTTTGTTGAACTACCAAAATAAGTAAGAATTAAATTCTAGATCAAGCCAAATGCTTTTAATTTAGACAAGAATACTTGTAGCCCAGGTTCGTTCCATAGTAAAGTTAGGTGATAATCCATAAGTTTGCCAAACCCTAATGTTCATGATGTGAAACGTAAGAAGGGTCCCACTATATCTCTATCTTAATGGTTCCAAATTGGCTCACCACTTTGTCAAAAAATTCCAAACCAATTCTTACATCTCAGATGTGGCACTAACTCTTGGTAAGTGTGAAAAGTAAAAGTGGGATTCTCTTCTTTTTATCTCTTTTGATAGTGTTATTAGTGGGAACTGAGGGCCTTGTTGTCAATATGGTGATTCAGACTTGAAAATAAGTGCCTTGATTTGATAGATAGCCTCCTTTACTATTTTGTTGAAATTTTCTGGAGCTACAGTCCAGATTTATTCACTGTAGTTTTCTTGCCTAGGTGAGCTGCATTGCTCAATCTACACTGTTATTCAAATCTTTGAATAGAGAAATAAAAAAAAAAAAACGAAGGCAAAAGAAGTCTGCCTCTACTTCACACTTGTTGGGTTTTTGTTATTGCTTTAAAATTTGCTAATTGGGTGATGTAGTTTTTCCAAGGATTTGTGGACTGTAGCTCCAGACAAATAAAATTTGAATTTAAAGGGAATAATTATTATTTTTAGCTTTTCATGCACAAATCCCAAGAGAGGTATAAGTGGGATCTGTTATTGGTGTTTCACTTATATTATTTCCTCTTTTGCAGCAAACATGCCAAAGCCTATGGTTCTAAACATGGCCAAATTTCTTGGGTTTTCAACCAAATCCTCATAGGGGCCTTCTATACAATCTTTTGAATTTCAGTCTAAGGCATCCCACATAGCCCATACTTTATACAAGGTCTTATATTTTAAATGAAGGCATACCTCCTGACAATGGTCCTTTAAGAGAGACTAATATGAAATGATTAATGTATCTCCTTTTCAATCTTTTACTATATACTCTTCTTTTCCTTTCTTTTTTTCTTTCTAAAGACCCATAAACTTCTACTCAAGGTTTTGCTAGTAAGATTGATACTTGTTCCGTCTATGATTTGATTAATTATGCAATTTGTTTACTATTTCATCTTCTAAGTAAGAATATTAATAAGAGTCATGATTTTTGGACTCATTTTTTTTTTACTTGATTTGTACTCGATTGATGTGGCAAGGGCACAAAATCATTAATCGTTTTATTCAAGATACATAAGGAAAAAAGATCTATGATTATGTGCTCTGGCCATGTCAGCTGAGTACAAATCAAGTCAAAAAACAAAAAAAAAAGTCTGAAAATCATTAACTTATTAATAAATGAGTTGTGTGAGAGTGAATGCAATTCACTCCATTTTACATTGTGCTGGTGTGGAGGTGTGCACAAAACCATTGATGCTTTTCATTCGTATCTCGATGAAAGCATCTATGGTTCTGTACATACATTCACATCAGCACAGTGTGAAATGCAGTGAATTTCGAAATCACTTTAGCATTTTTCTTAATAAATTTTTATCCTAGATAACTTCGCCAAATGAATCAAAAATCAAAATGAAGGAGTATATGTCTGTCTTAAAACTCGATTTGTATCAGCAGCAACTAAAATGGCTAAATACATAAGCTTCTTTTTGTAAAATCTACCCTCATGTCAAATTATCCACTTTCAAGTAGTGGAGCACATGTTTCACATGGAATATCAAGTCACCCTATTTAACTAAAATAAAATTCTAAAGAATATCTCAAAAAATATAATATTTAATCTATAATTCGTTTCGATATGAAAATGGATTCATCAAAGCTGAAATTTGCATCTTTTCAATAAATTTCATTATTAATTGTTATTATATAGATGAAAAATAAATTCTTATTATATTTTTAATAGTTTGATTTATTATGATAAATAGTAAAACAGGGAAAAGAAAATTAGAGATGGCCTCCAGATGGTGTAATATAAGTCTTCGAGATTAGTAACAAATATCAAGGTCTTGTCTTACGCACCTCGATGTCTTTTTGACGGTGGATGAGACTTAGTAAAACCTATTTCCTCACTATCTTAGTAAGCAAAGGGTTTCTCATTGCTTTAATAACATAGATGTTGGTCGGTTACGCAGCACTCAAATCTCCTAACGTCCAACCGACTGGTGTTGGTAACTAACCCAATACCCAAAACCAGGCGTACATTGAGTCGTATCTGTCAATGGGGCCAGTAGTCAGGCTTAATTGATCCCCAACCGAACCTGAGGTGGGTTGGACCCTACACCCATAATGAACCTGACATGGACAAGCCCTTGATGGGTCAAAATGGGCTCAAAGTTTCGAATTTATAAAAATTAATTACTTTTAATAATATATATATAATGAACCTGACATGGACAAGCCCTAGATGGGTCAAAATGGGCTCAAAGTTTCGAATTTATAAAAATTAATTACTTTTAATAATATATATATAATATATATATATATATATATATATATATATATATATATATATATATATGGAAAATGTTCGGCACTCTACTATTTGCCCTATGTGTTTTGTCCTACACGGGTAATGAGCTGATTTTTGGTAAGGATGATCTATATGGTGAGAAGACGATCATTTTCATAAAAAATTAGCCCATTTCGAAACTTCTAAACCAATGTTTACAAGTTGAAGAATCGTGAACTGTTCATTTTTTATAAATCATTTTTGATGGGGTTAGAAATTTCAGAATGAGCTGATTTTTTGTGAGGATGATCTCTTAACTATAGAGATCATCGTCACCAACAATTAACCCATTCCAAAAATTCTAACTCATGTAGAACAAAACACATAAGGTAAATAAGAGGATGTCGAACATGCCCCCCTATACATATATAGGAGCGGTTCATGTGACATATGTAAAAATAATGATTTTTCAAAATAGGGGTTAGAGGTTTTGGATTGAACTGATTTTTTGCGAGGATGGTTACTATAATGAGAAGATCATCCTCATAAAAAATTAGTTCAATTTGAAACTTCTAAATCTATTAAAAGTGATTTACAAATTATTGACAAAAAATCGACAGTCTACATTTTAAATCACTTTTAATGGGGTTAGAAGTTTCAGATTGGACTATTTTTTTTTTTTTCCAGATGATCTTCCCATCATAGAGATCAGTCTCACAAAAAATCAGCTAAATCCAAAACTTCTAACCCATATTTTGAAAATTTATTAATATTATATTATTTTTACATATGTCCATATATATATATATATCGTTTGATAAAGGGACTCAAACCTTTTTTGTGGCTAATATTTTCCGGTTGTAGGATAAGAACAGACAAGTCCCTGTATTTACATTAAAATGGGTGTACCCCATCACACTTTAAACATACAAATCAGATTCAGTTGTCTGTTAGGAGCTTAGGGTGGGACCCTAAAAGAATCCACTGCCACAGATTCGTTGATCAGTCCATTTCTCAAATAAATACCTTCATTGTCATAATTTGTTAACATAAGACCTCAGTCGTACACAATGTAGCGCCGCTTTCATAATTTCATCATAGGTGGACGTTAACCACCCTTTGTACTAAAAAATAAATAATGGTCTAAGATTAGTCCCACCACATAATATTTACTAGATTTTGACTGTGTTGATGGATTAAAGAGAAAAAGTTAGTGATAATAAATTTGAAAGGGTATCACAGAAAAAATGATAGTAGAGTAAAGATAATAAAATTAGAAAAATATTTTTGAAAATAAGAGTAGAATAGAAAAATTGATAGAACAATGCTGAAATGACCTTATGATTGTACCTCAGATTGCACATCCTAATGAAATGACCTTATGATTGTACCTCAGATTGCACATCCTAATGTGAAAGTGGGTATAAATTATAGATGTTTTCATCGATATATGAGTCAAAAAGCATCTATGATTCCTGCACACTTTCATGCTAAGATGTGCTATATGAGGTATAATCTTAAGGTCACTCTAGCACGACTTAAAACTATACTCCTAAAAAGTAAGAGAAAAATGAAAGAGAATAAAGTTAAAATTTATCATCGAGATTCATGATGAGATTAAATCTCAAGTAATCTTGATGTAGGGGATAAAAAAAGTGAGTTCCACTGTTGTGTTTCATGATATATTAAATTGTGACAGTACTTTCAACACGAATTTCGTTTTTTGAAGGGAGAAAAGAAGAAAGACATTATAAAAAATTGTAGGAGTGTTTTTGAAAAGGAATAGAAGAAAAAAGATAATAGAGTTAAAGATATTCTTAAGAAAAGGAAGAAGAGAGAAGACAAAGAAAGAGGGACAACAATCATTGAGACACATTCTTTATGGGATATATAAGTTAAGACAAAATCGGAGTCCACCGTAGTATTTTATCATATAGATTGTTGTTTAAGTTCAAATGTGAAATTCAAAATTTAAATTTAATTACGAAAACATTTAATTTAATATATTTTAATATTATTATTTTTGTGTTTCATAAAGATTCGGGAAATTTAGACATGCCCCTCAATGTTTATGTCAATAATAGAGTTTTCAAAGAGATAACATGCCCCCTTACCTAGGTCTTAGGTCCCTTATCTTTAATTTCTAGTAGAAACCTCTTGATTTTCTTCTTAAAATCAATCATCTTCACTATTAAAATAATATATATAAGAGACGGATCATGAGACATATGCAAAAACAATGTAATAATAATAGATTTTTAAAATATGGCTTAGAAGTTTCAAATTAAGCCGATTTTTTTATGAAGATAATCTCTATGATGAGAAGATCATCCTAAAAAAATATCAGTCCAATCTAAATATTTTAATCCCATTAAAAGTGATTTAGAATGTGGATTATCAATTTTTTATCAATAATTTGTAAATCACTTTTGATGGACTTAGAAGTTTCAGATTAAGCTGATTTTTTGTAACGATGATCTTCTCATCATAGAGACCATCCTCACAAAAAATCAAATCAATCCAAAACCTCTAATCATATTTTGAAAAATCATTATTATTACATATGTCCTATGATCCGCCCCCATATATATTATATTGGATAGAAAAATTAAGGATTTTTTTATTAGAAGTTAAGGTATTAATTACGATGGACTGGCGATGGGGAATAATAAGTTTAAAAATAAATCTAACATTGGTTAAATAAGTTGAAGATGATGGATTTTCAAAAAAAAATCAAGGGTTTATTATTAACAAGTTTGAATATGCCACATATTTTAGGGAAAAAATAAGAGTTTTGGACTAGAAGTTGGCATATTGGTCATTTCAAATTAATCTTTCCTACGTAATATCTCTTACATCGACCAAAATGCGTGGAGGGCAGTAGGGGGGGTATATATAAAATGATGGAAAACTAGAGAGAGAGAGAGAGAGAGACCATTAGACACCCCACCGACGCTAAAAGCTATATCAGTGACACGTAGTTAGTGTGTGTGGGGGCCCACCACTCCACTCAGTCTCACTGGGGCCCACTCCAAGTTATCAATCTATACAGGGCCCACTGTTCAACCGTGTTTCTCGTTTCCACAAAAAAGAAGTCTTCCGTACTTTTTTATTTTTCAAAATTCAAAGAAATATAAAGAAGATGATCTGGAGTCAATCCGAGGTCGATCATCCTAATCCTACATGTGACATTTCCTACCTGAGACTGAAACTACTTCATTTTCATACTTATTTACATAAATTATATTAAAAATAATTTCATTCACAAAGAAAGTGAAAATCTAGTTAATATATTTCTTAATATTTGAATTAAAATTGTGTTAGTTCAATCTAAATAATCAAATTAAAATGGAAAATGCTGGAATGACACAAACGAAGACACAAAGGTGACAAAAATGATGTGGTGGCATGCACAAAATCATAGATGCTTTTTACTTGTATCTCGTGGAAAAGCATCTACGATAATGAGCGTGACGCCACATCATTTTGTCACCTTTGTGTCACCCCAGCACTACTCAATTAAAATATAAGATTTATGTAAAAATATTTTGATGAGTAAATTTTGATCAAAATATTTATTTATTTATTTTTTGAAAATATAATATAAATTATTAACAAAATTTATAAAACTATTATAAAATATAAATTACCTTTATACAAATTTATAAATTATTCATCTAGATTGACTTATAACTAGTTAAATATCTATACATTAGTTTATTGGGGCATTTTATATGCAAATTAGCATGTTCATATAAATACACCTGTATAATTGTCCATGTTCTAATTACTTGAGTAGGTTAATAAGTTTCTTTATGAATATTTAAAAATAAAACTATAATAATGAGTTAGAGTAATTCTTAATAATTTAAATAAAAAGATTTAATTGTGAGACTGAACATTAATTGTGAGACTGAAAAAATTACTTGTTTTATTCAAAAGCATTCAGCTGCTTAAATAGAGAATCCAAAATAACAAACAATCCACTAAATTTGGAAACTAACAAATTCCTAAAGACTTGGTCAGTAATAAAGCTACTAACAGATCCCCTAAAGACTTGGTTTAGTAGAACTTATTCTAACTCTAACACTCTCCCTTAAACTAAATGTATTGTACTGCAAACATGCAGTTTAGTTAGAAAACCCTCCCCTAAACTCAAATAACCATGGAACACACTCCAAGTAATTTTCATAGTTTTGTGAAGACAGGTAATTTGAGGGCTTTAGTCATGATATTTGCTAGTTGATCCTCACTTCGGCAATACTTCAGATCAAGAGTTCCATCCTTAACTAGATCACGTAGGAAATAATATCGGACATCTGATATGTTTGCTTTTGCCATGGAGAACATGATTTTTTGAGAGCTTGATCGTTGAACTGTTATCACAGTAAACTAAAGTGGGTCCATTAGTTTTGCAAGTAGTCTTCTCAACCAAATAACTTGACAAGTATTGGATGCAGCAGCAACAAATTCTGCTTCAATGGTGGACAGAGTGACAATTGGTTGCTTCTTGGATGACCACGAGATCGCTTCTGATCCTAACGTAAAGGCATAACCAGATGTGATTTTTCTATCATCAGGGTCACTAGCATAATCGCTATCCATGAAATTGATCATAACAAATGTTCCTCCCTTCTTATAGAAAATGCCATAATCAATAGTACCTTTTAAGTACCTGAGGATTTTTTTGGCGGTGAGAAGATGCAGCTCCGTAGGGTGTTCCATGTATTGACTGATTAGACTAACAACATGCATTATATCAGGCCTGGTTATGGTCAAGTACATTAGACTTCCAATTATTTGCTTGAACAAAGTGCTATCAACCTTTTTACCTTCAGGATCTGTGGTTAGCTCCAAGCCAAGATCAACAGGTGTACCAACTGGGTTACATTGCAGCATTTGAAACTTGGTTAACACATCGCGAACATATTTTCGTTGCGAAATAAAGATACCAGTTGAACATTGGACGACTTCAAGGCCAAGAAAATAGTGCAACATGCCAAGATCAGTCATGTCAAACTCAGTCATCATCGAATGTTTGAATGCTGTAAACATAACACTAACATTGCTAGTATAGATAAGATCATCTACATATAAGCATACGATCAGAATTTTTCCGCCAGGACCTGATTTTGTAAGTAAAGTAGGCTTATGTGGGTACTTGTGGAAGTCAGATTTGGAGAAGAATTCATCAATGCAACTATACCAAGCTTGAGGCGCTTGTTTCAGCCCATATAAAGCCTTATTTAATTTGTACACCTTGTGGTCATTCCCTGGTTGCACATAGCCTAGAAGTTGATCAACGTACACTCGTTCTTGCAATTCGCTATGGACAAATGCGGATTTTACATCTAGTTGAAATACAGGCCATGCATTTTGTGCTGCCAATGCAAGGACCAATCTAATGGTATCATGCCTTGCAACTAGAGCACAAACTTCTGTGTAGTCAATTTCGAGCTGGTGCTTATAGCCTTTAGCAACTAAGTGTGCTTTATACTTCTCAACTTTGCCTTGTGAATTCAGTTTTGTCTTGTAGACCCCTTTTACACCAATTGACTTGTGACTTTTGGGAAGATCAGTCAATTCCCAAGTGTTGTTTTTCTTAATGGCATGGATTTCCTCATTCATATCTTTTTGCCATTTTGGATCTTGAACTGCATCGTTAAATGTAACTTGATCACAATATGAAAACAAAGCAAAATGAGTGAGCGGATCATCAATGTGATCAATTCCAAGTACTTCGTAATCTTGCATACATGCCGGTCGACTTTTGGTGCGTTGAGGTCTTGTGCTTGATACAAGATCAGATTGTTTTGCATTGGATGAAGGACTGGGAGATGCATTTGGTGATTGTGGTGTATCATATATAACTTCGGGAGGATTGGTGACTGTAAGTTGTGGGAGAGGTTCATCATCTTGATCATCAAAGTGCATTGGAATGTGTTTTCCTGCATTTGCACCAGCAACATTCCATGCCCAAGTCTTTTCTTCATCAAAGATTACATCTCGGCTAATGATGATCTTTTTGGTGACAGGATTCTATAACTTATAGGCCTTTGAATGATCGCTGACTCCAAGAAAAATGCATTTTTCTCCTTTATCATCTAGTTTCTTCCTCTTTTCATCTGAATATGGGCATATGCTATACTCCCAAAAATCCGGAAGTGAGCAAACATTAGGCTTGCTCCCACTCCATGCTTCTTGAGGAGTCATATTTTGGACAGATTTTTTTGGACTTCTATTTAATAGATGAATGCTCCACAGAACAACTTCAGGCCTAAAGCTCTTACGAATACCAGATGTCCTTAACATGCTTCGCACCATGTTAAGGATTGTATGATTCTTTCTCTCTGCCACACCATTTTGCTGCAGAGTGTAGGATGTTGTAAGTTGCCTTTTGATACCATGTTTCTCAAAGAATGATTCAAAGTCTTTGAAATTATATTCTCCACCACGATCAGATCAGAGAATTTTAATATGCTGCCCAAGTTCTTTTTCAACAAGGACCTTATAGCTTTTGAAAATTGAAAGAGCATCAAATTTGGCCTGCAAAAAATACACCCATGTTTTCCGACTAAAATCATCAATAAAAGTAATAAAATACCGTTTATTGCCATTTGATTGTAGATCAATTGGCCCACAAATATCGAAATCGACTAGATCCAATGCCTTTTTGGCTTGCCATGCTTTCCCTCTTGGAAAGGAATCTCTATGTTGTTTACCAACAACACAACCTTCACATACTTGAGGAAGATGATCAATCTACGGAAGATCAACTAACATATTTTTCTGACAGAGAATCTTCGAGCCATTGAAGTTTAAATGCCCATAACGAAGATGCCATAACCATGCTTGATCGTTCACCATTGTAGAAAAATAGGGAAGAATATCATTGCCAAAGTATAAAGGAAACATTCGATTTTGTGTCATTGTAACTTCAGCAATCAAACCCTTCTTTGGATGTTGAATGCGACAAGTGCCATTTTAGAGGATGAACTCATAATCCTTTCCTTGAATTTGACCAACACTTAACAAATTGTTTTTTAAACCCAGAATTTAAAACACATCGAAAAAATAACATTTTGACTTCTTGATGCTAGTGTTGCCCTTTCCCATAACAAATAGTTTAGTATCATCACCAAATTTTACAAAGGTACAAAAAGACTCGTCCAACTTAGAGAACATAGACTTGTCTCCACACATATGGTTACTGGATCCAATGTCCAAGTACCACATGTTTTGATGAGTCTCTTCCATGGTGTTGCAAACTATAAGAAGAGTAATATCATCGTCTGTCTCCGTAAAATGTGAGTTATCTCCTTTGTCTTTAAATAATTTTGTACGACATTCAGAACGATAATGGCCATACCTGTTACATCTGTAACAATTGATTTTGGATTTATCTACGAGCTTTGATTCATAAGCTTCTTCATGATAATTATTGCGTCCGTGGTAATTATCACTCTTTCTCGTCCCCGACCAAATCCTTTACCCTTTGGAGATTGGTTGTTGATGGAGAGCTGTGTCTGCAATGCTTGCTCTACTGTGACATGCTGATTAATCCGTTGCTCGTGGACCATCAGCGAACTCATCAATTTATCGATCGAGAGTTCATCAGGTTCTTTTGACTCTTCAATCGAACACACCACATAGTCGAACTTTGAAGTCATTGATCGAAGAATCTTTTCAACAATGCTAACATCTTCCATCTTTTCTCCATTGAATCGAATCTTATTTACAATGGACATGGTTTTGGAGAAAAAATTAGAAACAGGCTCTGTCGATTGCATTCGAAGAGTCTCAAATTCCACGCGAAGGGCTTGGAGGAATGCTCGTTTCACCTTCGCAGTTCTTTCATATTTATTTTTCATCGAATCCCAAAATCTGCTTTGAAGTATCTTTGGTGAGAATTGTTTCCAAAATTGAACGTTCAATTGCTTGGAATAGATAATTCTTCACCTTAAGATCCTTCAATCGTTGTTCGTCCAGCTTTTTTTTGTGTGCTTCTGTCAAAGCTAGCAACGCAGCTTCACTCACAGGTTCTACAACACCAATTTCAACGAGATTCCAATAATCTTTGGATCTCAAGAAATTCTCTATCAACATGCTCCAATGATCGTAGTGACCATCAAAGCGAGGTATAGCTGGTTGCACGAAGCTCTCTGATGTATTTGCCATTACAGATAGTTGTTGCTATCTAGAAGAAACAAGAGTGAGTAGTTAACAGCTACTACTCTGTTTGTACTTCTACTACACCTCTAAAGAGTCTACAGCTCTGATACCAAATGTGAGACTGAACATTAATTGTGAGACTGAAAAAATTACTTGTTTTATTCAAAAACATTCAGCTGCTTAAATAGAGAATCCAAAATAACAAACAATCCACTAAATCTGGAAACTAACAAATTCCTAAAGACTTGGTCAGTAACAAAGCAACTAACAGATCCCCTAAAGACTTGGTCTAGTAGGATTTATTCTAACTCTAGCATTAATGTGGGGTTTATATAGTAACGAGAATATTAATCTCATTTTCATTCAGAATATTGTTAGTTTTGCATGTCAACGTGGAACTCCCGTTTCCAGCATCTAAATATACAAACCCCATTGGTGGTCAAAATACAAAAAGATTACTATGGAGGTAGATGGTTGCACACTAGTCGAGACCGACTATATATCTGAAAGAAAGGAAACCTATCAAGTGTAAACTCTAGATCATGTGAGTTTAACGACAGTGGGCGTAATCGTTGAGTGAACACCCCATGCATGCCCCGAATGACTACACAACTTGACACTAAACATACTAACTTACTTGTTTGGTTAACTTTGACATCAAATCGACACGTGACTTCCATGTAGAATGACAATACACGATATTCAAAGGACCAATACTTGTCACCATTCTCGAAAATACGCATAACAAAGAGCGAACAACCCCATGCACATAATGATTGCATGAGTTGACACTAAGCAGACTAACCTTCCTATTATGTTGATTATGATATCTATTCGACACATGACTTCCATGTAGAATGGCAATACATGAGATTTATGGGAGTAATGCTTGTCATCATCCTCAAGAATACGCATAACCAAGATGCTATGCATTAGAGCGAAGGATTTGAGAATCTATAATTAGCGAACCAATGAAGGTAAACTTAAGCAATCTTGACTATGTAACCACCTATACATTGCCGAATTTACAATTGACTAAAGGGTTGAAATATTTTTGTAGGCACAACCACGTCATTAGAGATTCCAAGCAACATCAGTTGAGAGGAAGAGCAAGGAGTAGGGATCGAGGAAATGAAGAATCCATAGTTATTATGCTACTAATCTTCATTTCTACCACACACGAACAGAAGAGGAAATTATAATCCTGAAAAACTTAAAAAAATAGAGCATAGAGTCGCCCTCCAGTTAAAATCTTACATGGATGCCTAAAATAGAATTTGACGCATGCAATCCACATCTAAAAGTAGACAATTTAACTTTCAATTCATTTTTAAAGTGTTCCTTCGACATTAGATTTCTGGGTTTCCTTTGTAAGGATAAAACGCACAGCAGTTAATGGATCACACATAAGAGATATATGTATGGTGATATAACGACATAGTCAATCAATTACACGTCCAGATACTTGAGGTCATCCAATTGTATTTTCGGTACCCAGGTGACTTGTGTAACAAGACTTCATTTGGTGCAAAGAAAATTTCCGAAAACAAGAAAGACCCCATAAAAATAATGTCACTTCATATTGTTAAAATAGTCCCACATCACTGAGGTACTATTGGGAGGTGCAATGCATCTCCTTGCAAGCCGGTTTTGTGAGGATGAGTTAAGCCCATGGGCTTTAACATGATATCAGAGTGGGTGACCTCAGGGATGGGTAGGGTTGGTGTCTCCAGCCCTGCATGGAGAGGGGGAGCCGACTGTCTCTAGCCCTAGCACTGGGGGAGTGTAAAATAGTCCCATGTCTCCTAGGTACTATTGTGAGGTGCAATGTATAAAGTGGGGGCAACCCACTCCTTGCAAACTGATTTTGTGAGGATAAGTTAGGCCCATGGGCTTTAACACGTGTGTGCGTGTACACATGCGTTGGGCAATCAAGAGGTCAATGGTCAGCTTGAAAGTAGGTTCAGGTTGTGGAATAAACACTCCACGAGCCTTACGTACTTGGCTAAATTGGCACCTTCAAATAAGTACAATATATGATGTGCCTCACCTCACTGCAAAATGCACAATAGGTTATCTTGACTCTTTTTCTTGCTATGAAATTGACTTTTTTCAGCTAATATACATGATTCATCACTAAATGAAAGCATTCATACATTACTTGCACATAAAAATGGGGTAAAAAAAAAAACACATTATGGGAGCCACTCATTTTCATCAATTATATTTAATACTGTTGTCTAGCTTCCCAACTTAACTCTGCAATCATGACCCTTGCGGGCAAGAGTTTACTCCACCAAGTAAGCCAGATCAACTGTGACTCATGCAGGTACGGGACTTAAACCGGATGAAAGTTGTAAATTAGCAGCATACTTCCGAGCCCACAAGTCGTAATGAATGATCTCCTCAAGGGACGGGTAAGATACCAACTCTGCCCGGTGCTTGTCACATGTAAGCTCAACCACCTTGAATATATCAAGGTAGCCAATTCTGACAAAACAGTGAACCAAATATCAGCTTAGGAACTCAAAAGGCAAGCTAATAACCATATACTTATCCTGAGAAAGACTAAAGTGAGCTCTTCTAAAGATCTAATAGAGTTCAACCCAGGATCCATCAATGTTTGATGAGTTATCTTGTTATATATTCAGTACAGTTGTTTGTGCTTGACCGTGTACATAATATGATACATGTTTTGCATTTTCATATCTAGTGTAAAACTGTAGCCACAAACACTGATCAATTGACTTGACTTTGATATATCCATGGGATGCTATGATCATAAGATTACATGAACATTTTCATAGAGAAGGCAGAATGACAAGGAACCCACTAAGATAATAAAAAGTATTGAGAAACAAATATACATACTTTTCATCAATGAACATTTCCACGGCCTTCTCATTAGCCGCACTAAGAACTCCAGTCATGGTGCCTCCAGCACGACCAGCAGCATAGGCAAGATCCATGGATGGATATTTCACGTTGTCAGGAGCTTTAAATGTTAGAGAACCTAGTCTGCATCATCACATTGAAAATTTGGTTAGAACAAATAAACAATAAAATTAGATAATGTGGTTTTGATGTTAACTGTATCAATGGCAATATCTTCTATAATCTATTGCCATGTACAGGTGATCCAAATGACCATTCTATACTCCAAAGGTTTCCATGCTGACTCTAGCTATTATACAAATTCGGTCTTACATCAGATTGAAGAGATGCGCAACATGGATGACCTGCCTATTTGGAGGGTTTGTGATAGAATGAAAATGTCCCATCTATCTTTAAAAACTGGAATTGTCCCATTGATTTTGAAAATTAAGGGATTCTTTTGTCTTTCTTCAAGAAAAGAAGACACCATGACATCTACTTTCATTTACTGGGTGGACATTTTATTTATGTATCTATATTGAGAAATTAGCTAATGGAAGAAAGGATAAAAGCTCTCTACTTGCAAAGATCAAGACGAGGCCAAGTGATCTCAGAGCAATAGATTCTGTCTGGCCATGATAATGTGTAAAGAATTGGCAAGCGCATATCTGGCCACCCCAACTGGGCCAATATAGATGAATCCTGAAAAAAGCCAACAAATAAAAAGAGGAAATTCCATAATGTCAGATTTCTGAATTTTGGAATCAATTCAATAGTATCATGGCATTTCGATTTCTACTACATAAGAAACTTGATGCAAACAAACATGAATACAATTGAAGTTAACAAAATCTCTTTTTGGAACCTAACAATATCTCTGAAAAGAAAAGAATTTATCAAAAAAAAATGTAGCCAAGTTGATGGGATAAAATGTTAAACCTGTGTTTCAACCATGGAATGTATAATCGATTGTGGATGAATCACAATCTCAATATCATCATATTCAGCCCCAAACAAATAATGGGCTTCAATAACTTCTAGACCCTGTTAAGGGGGAAAAAAAGAGATCAGGAACTCGATAATCTAAAAAAATGAACAAGATTATGTGAATCATGGCACAACTTAGAAGATAAATGAGGTTAAAATACCATGCCTTATTGAATAGGGTAGCAGAGTCCACTGTTATCTTCTTCCCCATATTCCAGTTGGGATGCTTTAAGGCATCAGCAACTTTCGCATCTTTCAATGTTTCAACAGGCCTATCCCTATTAGGAGCACCACCAACAAATGGTTAAATCCAGGTTCTGAATGTTGGATCCCTGATTAGAGGGAAAGATTGCAAATGAGATGAGATTTCAAAAATTGACCATTATAGGCAAAACTATTTGATAGAATGAGGCCAGAAACTAAAGAAAGGAAGAAATCAGATACCATCGAACTGTAATGCAAAGGGTAGTTGCAAAACTATCAAAAAACCAATAGCATACTCTTAATTTAGAAAACAATAGAAAGTTTTATATTAAAAAAAAAAAAAAAAAACCAGGAGAAAAAACATTTCAACTTTTCAAAATAAAATTCAATTTGCACCTGAAGGCCCCTCCTGAAGCAGTCAGAAGAATGCGTCGAAGTGCACCCTCCGGTAAGCCCTGAATACACTGGAGCCAAAAAAATCTCTCTCAACTCTCTAACAAAATTATTGGAATTGAAGCACACAAATATTTAAAATGAGCATACAATGGTTAAGGAAAAAAAAAGAGGACACAAAACATCTCTCTGCTTTATGTCACTATATAATAACTGAGCTGGCAGTATTCCAAATCAAGTGCAACTTCTAGGATCAATGTCAGTAATAAAATGCATTCATACCTGGAAAATTGCCGAATGTTCCGAATCAGCCGGAAGTATTTTTACTTTATGTTTGTGAGCAAGAGGAAGCACAAAGGGACCCCCCGCAATTAGAGTCTCTTTATTTGCTAATGCTATGTCTTTTCCTGCTTCTATTGCAGCCACTGTAGGCTAAAGCCACGGGAGAAAGAGCAATAGTCAGCCATAGGGTTAATATATATATATATTATAAATTAATGTTTTCACACAAGAAGGGTTAATCAAGGATGTACCTTAAATCAGCTCAATAAGCTCTTCTATTAAAAGAATGACACGACGGACTAGGTTTTATATAGAGGTATGGTTATCATTGTGTCAACCCCATAGCCTGACCTAACTAACAAATTTATCTGCGATCTAGGCATAGTTAACAATCCATTCTACAACTCTTCTCATTACCTCTCGTGGATCATCTATTTAATTTACGATACACTAATTCAAATCAAATCTCATTGATATCTATCTTTAATAAGGTGAGAGAAACGAAGCGAATCTTCATCTATGTCATATAAGATAATTCGAAAAGAATACAGACATCATCGACTCAAATCTCATATACATTGGCACACTAGGTTTATATATAGGTATGGTAATTCATTGTGTCAACCCTAAAGCCTGACCTAACTAACACAGCATTTGCCGGTCTCTGGTCAGGTGTGGGTTGAACTTGATCAAATTAAAAGATTAAATATTTGTTATGGAAGAACAACGGGTAAATATTTTATGACAGCTGTACATAATCCTACTTAATGTCCAGAAAGAGATGAAGAAAATTCATGATTATCAAGCAAAAGGACTTCCGTCTTTACCTTCAAACCAGCGCAGCCTACTATTCCCGTAACTACTGTGACGGCATCTCGGTGGCGAGCAACCTGAAGATTTATTGAAACAACATAAATAAAATAAAGAAATTATTGCTCAAAATCCAAGCTACTGTGGAGGAGAAAAGGTAGCTGACCTCTATGACCCCTTGCTCTCCAGGAATGATCTCAGGCTTGTAATCAGAATCAGCCAAAGCCTCCTTTAGTTCATCAACTAAAGACTCATTCCTAACAGCAACCAATTGAGGCTTAAAAGTTTTCACCTGTTCAATGATAAATACTATTAATCATCAAGGCTTTCCTGAAATAGATTTAAAATCAAACTCTAGCTTTTCCGGCTTTCTATATCCCTTTGTAAGAAACTTGAATGATCACCTGATCAGCAAGGAGAGTCACATTCGAGCCAGCCGCAAGTGCAACAATTCTAAACTTATCCGGATTCTCTGCAACTATGTCCAAGGTCTGAAAATACCAAATTATGACACTCTAAGAAACAGAAAAAAGGTTGAACTAGGGCAAAAAAATACCCGGAATTTGTTTATGCAAGAAAAACAAAACAACACAAATTTTTTTTTCCTTTGAGGATCAAATAAAACGCTCTATGGGCAAGAAAGTCAGCAAGTTGAATTACATCTAAGCAAGCTAGGATTAGAAATTAATTGATGATCAAAAGGGAAGAAATGGTTTATCTAAAGATTGTAAAGTGTCCTGAATAAAGCATAAACATTTTAATCAACAATTAACTACTAACACCAAATAAAAGATCAAAGGAAAGGATAAATAAATAAATAAATAAGGGTAGGGATTCATAGACTCAAGAAAGTGAACTCATATGTTCACATACAATCCCAACCGTGTAAATAGTAAATCCAACTGTTGGAATTTATCTTCGAGATTTGTGCTATGTTCCCGAGATACTTTTATTATCCTGACCTTTGGATTTCACGCGTAAACGGTCAAGATTGTGAGTGAACATATGAGTTCCCTTTCCATGTGTCTATCAATCCCAACCCAATAAATAATATAATATTTCGTGATGTATTTTGAAAATATTTTACCTGAGTTCCAATGGAACCTGTTGATCCAACGATGGAGATCGGCTTTGGACCATCCCACGCCTTGCGTCCAGGCTCAATGACAGCTCGCCCAGGCCAGGCCGGAGGAGGTGCCTGCACTGAACAACAAATTCTCCTTCCAATTGCTGGTCCAATCTCCGTCCTCTTCAGAGCAAATCCCCCTGAAAATTCAGAAAAAAAAAATAATGAAACTAAATCCTACATCCATCTTCCAATCATAATCCAGAAGAACTGATTTACACTTCAAAGCCCACTTACTCAATTTACACAAGAAAGCTCAAAAAACCGTTCTTTCTAACAATAGAACCAAAACAAACCTAAAAGTAATTAAGTAATCAGAAGTTCAAATTGATAAAAAAAACCCATAAATCACTACAAATTCCTGAAACACTAAAAAGTATCTGAATCATATATGGCTCATCCCAAATATTAGGATCACCAACATGAATCCTATTTTTCGCCATTTGAGTCGGCCAAGGATGTTCCAAATGCCTTCTCAGAGCCTTCCACTTGAATCAAAACGTACTCAATTTAAATTTGAAAGCACACAAGATACGTTCTTTAAAGAACTATAATCAGAAAACCAAATAAAACACAAAAATCGAAACTTTCCTCTCTGATTCGATTCATAAATCCATAAATTCACTAAAATGTAAAAAAAAAAAAAAAAAAAAACTCAAATTATACTTCAAACCTGTGTGGAAATAAATAGCTAAAACGGATCTTAAATCTATGCAAACTATACTCCAGTACTTGGAAAATTCAGCTATTTTTTAACAAATATAACTACAAAATCCACCTAACAGTGCAAGAAAATCAAGAATTAGCTTAAATCCTAAAAAGAATTCCTTTTTGACAAGTAAAAAAGGGAGAAAAATCTACAAAAGAAAAAAGAAGAACCTTTAAGCTTGAAAAGGTTCGGCTTTGCGGAATCCAAGAAGGAAATGCCTCCGATTTCCATGGGAGAGGACAATTTCAGAGCCATTTGATTACTGATTTTGCTCTTCTTCGACAACTAACAGAAAATTGTCTCTGAGTTTGAGATAGAGAGAGAGAATTACAGTTTTTAAAAGAAATAAAAAGGGGTGGATAGTGAAGGATAAGACGAGATGGGAATCACCGAGACTCGTGGATTGTGTGATTAGATTGGCCGAAAGAGAGATCCTAATTTGGATTACTTTAATTAATCTTCCAAAAATGTTTTAGAAAAAAGATAGAGACTACAACGTGGTGGCCTCTGCCGTCCCACTAATTTTACTTATTTTAAGCTCTAACCTCGTTAATGGGTTCTTCACTATAGTTTAGATACTGTACCTTACGTAGTTGGATAACTCTATTACCTAACTTTATAATCTCTCTCGTTCATTACAATTACTGCCTATTATTATCTGTAACAGTAAATCATGATTGGATTGTTGTTTACCTATCTAACTACATGGAGTAGAGGATCTGTATTATGTGGAAAGATCCTTCTTTTGATTCTTCAAGAGTCTTGAGGGTAATGGTGCCATGAGTAGAAACTTTTTTAACGTTTTGTGACGCATGATTGAGTGCCACGTGTTAAACAAGTAGATTGGGAATAAGATGCAAATGTGTAACACGAGTAAGAAAAAGCCATCTGTTTCTTCCGCTTCATGGTTTGACTTTTCAAACCTTAAATGAAGTTTGACTGTTTGTGTTGTAAGGGATGATGTATTTTAGGAAAAATAAGCGTGGAATTAGAAAAAAGAGAATCTTCAGAAAATTATTGCCCGTTCATGATTATCACACCTCAGTGTCTAAAAGATAATTGATTTTTAGGTTCGAGGATAAAGTTAATTGAGAGAAAATAACAATTGAGGTAATTCGAGTACAAAATATTTTTCCATTAAGAAGGAAAATAAATCTTTTTTTTTATAGAAAATATGTTTTCTCCTTGAAAATGCACAATCATCGTACTTGCCTTAGAAAATCAATTTTTTTTTTCATGTAAGGGTATATTGGATTGCAGAGAATTAGTTTTCAAGAGAATGCAAATTTCTTGGAAAATGGCCATGGGGAAATGAATTTGTTCCTCCCTTCGATTATAGTTAGTAAAATATCAAAAAGAGAGTTGATTTTTAATATAATTTTACAACTCATCAAGTCAACTTGACTCCACCCCAAATTTTGATGAAATTAACTCACTACATATTAACAAATCATTAACTCAACTTAGTTTAATCAAATTGAAAATGCATCTAATTAGGTCATCATCTTGACCAAATTATTGAACTATATATAATATTTTGTGAAGAAAAAACAAAACTTTATTTTTAATTAATTATAAATTGAATATATTTTATTTGACTCATTCAAGTGGACTTACGATTTGGACATTTGAATCAAGTTTTTTAAGTTTTAAACATGTAAAAATCATTTTTCTCAAAGGCAGGATGAGAATCCATTTCCTTTGGAAAATCACTTTGGACAGGAAAATAAATTTAGAAAAAAATACGTAATCAAACACCTAAAAATTAAAATTTCCAAGAAGATTCATCTTCCCACCAAATTTTCATTCACAATCAAACAGACCTTAACTTTGGTCATTGGTAGTGTGATGTGGTGGTGTCTCAATCACACTTTTAATGTGTTGAAATACTAGGCAACAAGCACCCTCACTCCACTAATTTTTTTTAGAAATATTTTTCATGCACGAGAAAGTTGCTTGCGTCCTCGAGTCAAATTATTACATATTGAATATGACACGCAACGAACGTTTGAAGTACTGTTTTTGGTGGGAATGACGAATGCACAATCTTGGGACGCGGCTGATGTGGCAAGATCACATAATCTCACAATCTATCCCCATGTATTCCGATGAAAAAGATCTATGATTCTGTGCCCTTGTCACGTTAACCGCGTACCCAACCTTATACTAAAACCGAGAGTGATTGTAGTGGACCACAAATAGGCACATGGAAATGATACAGCAAAATGAGAAACGGGAAACCCTAAGGGGGGGGTGGTTCCTATTAGGACTGTGAGTTGGGCGGGTTGGGGATCAATCTGCCCCAACCCCTCCCCTGTCCCCCCAACCCAAAGTTGACAAACGCCAACCCCTGCATGTGCCCAATCCGACCTTTTGGACATGAAAAGCTGAATCCAAACTCGAACCCAACCTAAGTTGGGTTGGTCAGGTTAATTCATTCTTCATTAATACTAGATAATGGGTCATGTTTGGCGCCCTATCATTTATCTTACGTTTTGACCTATGTGTTTGTCCTATATTGATTAGAAGTTTTGGAATGGGTTGATATTTGATGAGGATGATCACTATGATGATGAGATCATCTTCACCAAAAATCAGCCCATTCCGCAATTCTAACCCCATCAAAAGTGATTTACAGAAAATGAACAATCCATGATTCTTTAACTTGTAAACATGGGGTTAAGAATTTTGGAATGGGCTGATTTTTGGTGAGGATGATCTCCTCACCATAGAGATCATCCTCACCAAAAATCAACTCATTCCAAAATTTCTAATCCATGTTGGACAAAACATGATGGACAAATAGTAAGGTGCCCAACATTTCCCCTAGATAATTTAGTATTGATAAAGAATTCTAATGATAAGATTCATGTAAAAGATCTTAAAATTTATAATAATTTTTCCAAAAAATGTGTTTCAAAATTTTATATCCATAAAATTATAATTAAATTTAAAGAAGAAGAAGAAGATTAACTAACACAATCATCTTCATTTATAGTTAATCACAATTTCTAAGAAAAGAAAAAACACTTAAAAGTTGTAAAATAATCATTGTATGATGATATGGGATTATACTTAAACAAAATCAAATAACAAAGTAACTATTTATTTAATGAAAATAATCACACAATACTTTTGATATACAGATAAACAAAAGTATAAATAATTTTTGTTTTTAATGGAGGGGATTTCGGACCCGTAGGCCTGATTAGCAAGGGCGAGGCAACTGGCCTCTTAGAACACCATATCTTGCCCAAATCCCCTGTGTACATGCAATACCTTACAAACCACGTATAACCAAGTAAGTGGGGATAAATCCCTATGAGTGACTAATTAGTGAGTTTGAACTCAAGAAATCTCCCTTTTTGGAGAGATTCCTTGACTACTACACCCAATGTTCCTTGGTTAAAAACATATATATTGAAATATGAATTGTAACTAAGAAAGAAAGCAAAAATGAAAAAATAATTTTGCATTATAACCATAATAAGTTCAGGGTTGGACAAATTGGATCGATACCTATGCCCTAACCAAACCCAATTTGAGTCAGGCATTTTCTTTTGTAGCCCAAATCCGAGACCAAACCCAAACTAACTATGCCCAGACTTGACCCAATATCAGGTTAAACCCAACGGTTTAGTTTCTATTGTTTTGTCATTGAAAAATGCTAAGGAGACTTACTGCAACCTTGCATTCAACAATGCAATGATATGAAGGTGTGCTCAAAACCATAGATGCCTTTCCTTGAGATACGTGTGAAATCATCTATGCTTCTATGCATACCACGACATAACTTGTGTCAAATTCAGCGTCCTGCATTGTTATTTGTTATTCTATGATCATATTTGGGCCTTGAGTCGTGGACACTGCATTCAATACTGTGCTGATGTGGCAGTGCATAAATAACCATAGATTTCTTTCCTCAAGCTACAAGTTAAAAAAACAACAGTTCTGTGTGTATTGTCACATCGGCACAGTGTTGAATACATTGTGCAACTAAGTCGGTCCAGCATTTTCCTTGGGCCTAATAATATATATATAAATGGCTAAATTAGCTCCACCTCACCACCCATGAAAGTTAGTTGTGACTTTTTAATTTTTTCACTTATCATCTATTTGACCTACCCTTTAAAAAAGAGTCGTGCTGGAGTGATCTCAAGACTGCACCTTATATCGCACATCTTGACATGAAAGTGGATAGAAATCATAGATGCTTTTTCACTCGTATCTCGAGTAAATCATCTATGATTCTCATACACTTTCACGTTAGGGTGTGCAAGAGGAGGTCCAACCTTGAGATCACTTTAGCATTATTCTTTAAAAAATCCATTAGAGTCATTAGAAACATAGTTGTTTTCATCTTATAGAAGCACTAAAATCATTGTCTGAAAGAAAGAAAAATCATTGAAAGATCTAGATCTCAAATAAACCAAACACCACCCAAGATTTCAACAGGAAACAAAATCTAAAAGATGGGTTTAAAATATTTTAGCATCATTTTACTTCAAAGATATAATTGATGATATGATGATTAACTGACAAATAATGATTGGAGAAAATGATCTAGGGCATTTTGCATTTTGTTTTGTCAAAGTTGAGGAAGGACTTCGGTACCTATATCTCGAATACATCCCAATCAGTGATTATGGACATTTTGGACCTTCTGTATTTTTGTCGAAGTTGAGTAAGGACTTTGCGGGAGTTTCATTCCAGGACTTCGTTTTCATATGGGAGATTCCTTGTGTGATACTTCGTATTTTTTGGGAAGAAAGGGAGGGGGGGGGGGGGGGGGTTCACTTCCCTTTTTTTTGTTGTTTTGTTTGTTATTTTTGTTTATTTTCTTCTCTTTCCCTTATATGGGGGCCTCCTCAGTTCTTTTCTTTCTTTTAATACAAATTTTCACTTATTAAAAAAAAAATGATCTTGGGTGGGCATTATCATATCACTTCGATATTATAAGGATCACTTTTATATTCAAATGGACGTTTGTACAAATGCTACATAACCAAGACAGTGTTGTGCAAGCTGGTGAATACATAGTAATGAATGATTTTGTTACATAAACAATCGCTTCCATTACAAAAAGATAGCAATTCTTGTGGAAGGACAAAATCTTGACGAAACCAAAGGAAGTTCACGATTTCCATAGGAAACTAAGTGTAAAAAACGGGTTTGAATGATTTTAACAACACTTTCTAAAAGAAAATAATCGACTATACAATGATTGGAATCCTATTTCGAGTAATCCTATGTTTAGATTTAGCGTTATTATTGGAGAGGAAACAAAACTTGTGTCAACAACCTAGGGTTCAGGAGAGGTGAAAAAGTGGTAAAAGTTCCTTTGAAAATAGGTTAGGCAGAAGCGACCAATTAAGATATATAGGCTTAATTGAGTCTGAAATAAGTTTAATCCATTTGTAAAGGTCTAATTATTATTGCTAATTACATATAAAATACAAATAATACATCAGCTTGAACATATATAGGTTCCATTGTTCAGTTTTGGTTGTGAAGGTATACATAAACTTGTATCACACTCAACAATTCACACACATGTACACAAAAAAACACACGTGCAAATTTCATGAATTCAGCGTAAATCAAAAATTTCAAACCTCAGATTTGAATTGATGTAGACGTTAGAGCAATCCTCGTAAATGGGACTCCCATCTGGTGGTTCTTCATGAGAATGAAAACCACTCTCATGGCACTGTTTGAGGACAGAGGTTCCACCAGGATCAGATAGCCGGAATATACCATAGCTCCTGATAGAATCAAACACCAAAAGTAAGCATCTCCATATTGAGATCCTAATTAATGATCAAAGTAATTTAACACAATTAACACCCAAACAATTCTGAATATATGGTCTGGGGTAAGATATATAAGCATAATTAAAAAGAAGAAGAAGATTAGAATGTGTTGACATAACATAAGTTCCACTATTTATTCGAGCATCTAACACTACCCACTGTCTTAGATAACAATCTCAGAGAAATCTCGTGTTTACAAATAGTTTTGGGGGACTCCCTTTCTCAAATCATATGCTCTTACAAGCTCATTTTAGGTTCCTTAAATGGTTGTGCAAATGAAACTCATGTGTCCAACAAAACCGTGTCATGGTGTCTGTTAACAAGCTACTAATTTCAGGTGTAAGACTATCTCACCTTGAGGTATCTGTTGGAGCCATTACAATGGCAACTGCTTCGGGTAGCATCACCTAAACACAATTTAAGAATCAATTTTAGGAAGTTTGCAAGTAATCCACAAAATGGATTGGCAAATAGATGACACAGTAAAAGCTTAACATACAGAAAAAGATTTTCATATGCAGAATTACACCTAGGAGTGGCAATGGTTCAATTTACCCAACTGATCGTACTAAATTGGGTATGGCAACAAAATTTCATGGGATCAGGTACGTGCACACTTTGTTCAATTTTGATTTTACAGCATGTCCAGGATTTCATCAATCAATCAGTTTCCAGACTTACAATTATGATAAATGGAATGAGTTAGGATTTGTAGACTGCGTTAAAATGTTTGGTTAGACTGCACTCATACGTTACATATGTTGGTTTTTAATTTGAATTTGCTCAAATCATCTTGATTATCAATGACATTGTGGATATCAATTGAACTAGATTATGGTTTCATCAACTTCGGTTTTAAGCTAGTGAACCCTAATTGGGTAACAAATGAGGTTGATTAGTTTTGGTCAAATTTACATCCCCAATTACAAATGAACCAACATGGATCAGGCAGTTATGAGCTGTGCCCACCAAGCTATAAACTATCATATCGATGGAATATTTCGGTTAATGAAAAAACCGATACGGTATCGGTCGATACATTCGATTCAAACCAGTAAATTCTAATACATACACAATACATTCCCGAAACATTCAATGTTTTGGTGTAAATGTTTCATGGTCTTGGCAGATACAGATACGTATTGACCGATACATTCTGATATTTTAAACCATGGCGCCCACTACCTGATAGTACCCTAGGTTACCTAGCAGGTATGGCACACTAACTGAAAACAGTCTGAGCAGCCAACCATCTGATCAACACTCAACCTTTGTTAAGTTCATTGATACCAAATAATAAAAAGGTTATATAAAGTTAGACAGGATAGGATTTAGAAAGTAATTCTCAGAAGCAATATCCCTTTGTTTCCTTGTTCTGTGCTTAGACATTATATGAGTACCTGATAAGAGTATTGCGTGTGCAAATCTATGGATGACATAAAACAAGTCTGAGAAGGGTGCGTCTGAAAATAGAAACAAAGGAATTAGGTAACAGACAAACAGGAAAAATTCATAAAGAACATTACATGAGACTATGAAAGATAATATTATAAGCTGCACAATGACGCACATTAAACAAAAAGGTTATAAAAATAATTAAAATGCACGGTTAACTATGAAAAACGGGTCAAGTTCAAGGGTCATATACAAAACCTATGAGATCATCCTCACAAAAAATCAGCCCCAGTCCAAAACTTCGGACCCATATATTGAAAAATGTTTGGCACAATGTTTGGTTTTGTATATGGCCCTTGAACTCCCACCATGAAAAACAAATATATCTTTTCTAGTAGCAAGAGATATTAAAACGCATCATATGCAAGCATGTTTGAGTAATGAAATGGGTGGTTGACCTTCTCCATCAAAATCTATGGTGGACTCAGGAAACCACCATTACAATCTAATAGGTTCACTAGCCAACAATGGCCTCTGGTCTGATACACATTCTATAATGACAAGAAACTTAGAGTTACTTTGCCTAAATCTCAAACATTGATGATCAGATATTACCACTCAAATATCAAGATCCCTTGTTTTTCTATCTTGAGTACACCATATGGTTTATCATTCTAATTGTTTGATTTCTTAATAAAGATTACAAGTCTGCGGTTGAGTAGATCTCTCCCATATTTAAATGCACCTTCGACTTAAAAGTACTCCATGGATAGAACATAACACAAGTACTAAAACACAAAACAGATGAAATGAGCTATAAGCAATGCAGGGAACATGAGAATTACTGAATCTAAGCAAGATAAGTGAATTCAAACAGAAGACACCTTTCAAGTTTGCTTTACAAATATGTTTAAACAAGATAGAAAAATAAAGAACAAAGAGAAAGAACCTACATGAATCCATCCTACAGGGAAAAGGGAGTGCTCATCTTGTATGGCATAGATCTCCTCTTCGTTTAAAGCCTGACACTGTCATTCAGTTTGATTTGTTACTTGATGAAACAATAGAGTAGCTTGGTAGCACCAAGTCATGAATCTATTGTAAAACATGAGCAATAAAATTTTGCACCAAACTAACTTGGGTAAGAAAGTTCTAGGGAACTTACTGAACTTGAAGTTGATTCCTGCTTAGGTATTATCAGGGTGGTTGCATAAAAGACCCCATCTTTCTGGAGATAGAAAATCAGAAGAAAAAAAAATAATATCGGTCTTATCAGTTTCAAATCCATAAGTAAATCCTCTTTACTCTAAAAACCAGGCACATTGAGCTGAGATTTTGGGGCATGTTGATCTCTTAGGTAAGCTTGCCAGTTGGGCAGTCTTGATCAACCTAAATGTTACACATGGTCAGACAAGGTAGGGCATGAAATGAGTCGGACCCACACATACCCAGATCTGAGCTTATTACATGAGCCAAGCCAGACCTTAATCCAGCGAGGGACGACCTGACCAATGAATAACATGTGGGTTGGATCCGCATTCATAAAACTAACCCCCCAACTTTTCTTATGTGCATATCAAGGATGTAATCAAACCCAAGTCTCAGATCAGATTACTCTCAGAGGGCCAGAACTGGCAAAGATCAGCTTTACTGGATCCACAACAGATATGTTTAAAAAGGATCTAAACCAGCTGAAATGTATATGGTTCAGTTTTATTGACACTCCATGCATGAAAAAATTATTTGATCTTACAAGAAAGGCACCAAGAAGTCCACAGGTCTCGAGATCCTTGTTTGTGTTATCTCTAGCAAGTTCAAGAAAATCTTCCATCAACCTCGATGACTACTCACAATAAAGAACAAATTACCCATTAATAGTCAAACATGCGTAAAACTTAAAAGTATTTATTTGGTTTGGTAAGCTAGAATCAAGCATGAAACTTTACATGCAAAAGAATTATTACGCTAAAGCCAAAATTAAAGTTCTTGGTTGCTTACAATGTGTATATCTTGATATGAAGAGCTTGAATATCCATGTCTTGAATCCGCAGTAGTGATTTGAGAAATACAAGAAGCATCGGGCACACTTTGTATGCATGAAAGAACAGGGGATGGGGATTGTGTAACAGTGTGCCCATTGACTCCGCCACTAATGGCTGTGGGGTAACTAGTGCTAGATTCCACTGTTATAACAGATGCCAACCCAATATTCTCCTTATAGGGGATGCTGAAGCTGCATACGGCAGAACAGACAAATAGTTATAAAAAATAATTAATATTGACTCGAAAAATACCGCCTTTCAACGTATATATGTGGCACTCATTATTTCTAGTTATTTTGGGGGACAAGAGATCTTTCTTGAACAAAGAAAACGAATAATACCTCTGACTTTTTGTTTGTGCGACTCCACAATAATTAACCTGTCGAAAAATATTTGTAGTTCATTAGAACAGATCCTTTCGAACTTTAAACGACAGACAATTGGATGCATGAACTGAGCTCCTTCCAGTGGAAGTCCTATTCTCATTGAACTCTCTTACTTTCTGCATACAGCTCGAACTACAAATACTCTGATAGACAATTCGATTTCTTCCAAATCAATTAAGCAAGAGTAGGATAAGGCGATTCAATAAAATGAGGTATAAATGTTATTGAATTACATCTTCTCTTCTTTAATAGAAAGCATAATTAACAAAAATATACTTTTTCTTTCTTTAAGACAACCGTTAACACAAACTGAAGATAGAATCTGATTTTTTTCTAACCCAAGAATAGAGATGGATGAAGTTGAAAGCTGTGTGCACTACAGAACCCTCAAGTTTCCAAGATTCCCTTATAGAACAAGAATAAAAAAAATTAAAGGAAGTAATATTTTCTTTTTTAGAGGAATACATGTTCATGGAATTATGGCCATTGATAGCAAGTTAGCAATGTCATGCGGGGTACACAATTGCATCACAATTTAAAATTGAGTCTGAGTCGTTCAAGGAAACTAAATGTCTGAAATAAAATTTTCAAATATAAATAGAAATGACATGATCTCAATGTTGTACCTTCCTCTCACTGTGGCTTGGAAGAACATTATCCATTTGAGCCCAATCACAATAACCAAGTAGAGGTTTCAAAATTTTCAATTCTTTGATGAACTCCTGATGCATCTGATCCAAAATTGAACAACAAATTAAACTACCAAGCGAACCCAAAATTCTTTAACACGGAAATTCAGCACTAATGCTTATATTCTAAGCTCAAAGCAAGCTTTTCCCTGAAAACATTTTAATAATCACTTTCTAGATGTAAGAGTTACCAAGATTGCAATCCTGTTTCTTAAACCAAATAAATTCAAATATAGAAACATTAACACTTTACCTTGTTGTGATGAAGCTTCTCTTTTGCAGAGTAAGTTAAGTAACCTTGATGTTGAGGTATCTTGGAAACTAAACTGCAGATTCAAGTTAAAAGCAACTTTAGCTTACAAAGTTCTTACATGTATTCCTTAGATACAGTTTAACTTCAGAATCTACAATTAATCAAGCTAAGAGATTATTTTACTCAAAACCCATTAAAGCAACCTACCTAGTTTGAACTATCGCTTTTAAATTAAATAACCAAGTGGGTAGTGATGATTTCATTGAAGAAGAATCAACGAGAATAACATAAACAAATTAAATGAAACAACATCAGAAAACACACGAAATCAAAGAACATAAAAACAGAAAATAACGGATACCATGATTTTTCAAGGTGAATTTCATCCAAATCGCCAACTATTTACTAAAAACCCATTAAAGCAACCTACCTAGTTTGAATTATAACTCTTAAATAAACTAGTGGGTAGTGATTAATTTCATGTAAGAAGACTCAAGCATGATCATACATAATAAGTATTCTAAGTACCCCATAATATATAAAAAATAATATATATATATATATAAATGAAATACTATCAGAAAACACTCAAATCAAAGAGAAATTCAATGTAAAAAACAGAAAATAACAGGTACCCAGATTTTTCAATGTGAATTTCATCCACATCTACAATTATTTCGAACTAAGAGACTATGTTACTAAAAACCCATTAAAGCAACCTATCTAGTTTGAACTAAATCTATAATTACTCAAACTATGAGACTATGTTACTAAAAACCCATTAAAGCAACCGACCTAGTTTGAAGTTTGAATTTGAACTATAACTCTTAAATAAACTAATGGGGTAGTGATTAATTTCATGTAAGAAGACTCAAGCATGATTATATATAATACATGTTTTAAGTACCCAATAACATTAAAAAAATTAAAAGAAATTTTATCAGAAAACATACGAAATCAAAGAGGTAATAAACTTAAAAACAGAAAATAACGGGTACCCATGATTTTTCAAGGTGAATTTCATCCAAATATATATTCCAATTAATCTAAGAAAGAATTAAACAGAGGGGTTGAGTAGACGTGCCTGCAGTATCTGTTGAGAGTTGTGTAAAGATCAGTGATGCTTTGTTCATCCCTATATACTTTTGCCTGATTAAAGTTAAACACACACATATTAAAGAAAAAACTCCAGAATTAAAAATATATATTTGATGAGAAGAAGAAGAAGAAGAAGAAGAAGAAACCTGGTTGATGAGTTGATCAGCTAGTCTGTAGTAGAAAGAGAGTGGGAATCGGTGGTTGTCAATCTTTCGAGCAACTGAGGTTTCCATTTTTTTATTTTTTTTCTGCAATATTTTAGTTAATTTACTTGATTACTTCTGTTCCTGTCTCTCTCCCAAATATCCCAAGACTGTAATATAGAGAGGGAGGCTTGGCCACTTCTTTTCTCGGTGGATTTTAATGACCTAAAATACCCCTCCAAGGGTGCAAATGCCATTAACCTTTGAAGTTTGACTTTGACTAAAATTAAATTGGATTGTCAAAGAAAGCTTTTTTTAATCAATCAATTTATGAGTTTCCTCATCACACATGAAGCTTACAAAAAAAAAAAAAAAAGACCATAGAGATTAAATCTTGTTTTTTAAGCGTTAGACAGAGTTCAAAGGGACGCCCACATTTGTTTTTTTTTTTTTTGGAAAATTATATAAAGGACCCTACGGACGAATTTCTTTTAAATTATAGTCCTTAAATTTTTCACAGTATCTAGGCAAGGCATTTAGTAAACTTTTCTTTAGTAAAGGGTCCTCATTATTGGCGAACTCGCAACTTTTCTATTTACTATCTACTTTTATTTATCGTTGAACTCTATGTTTTTATTTATTGTTGAATTCATCACTTTTTATTTATTGTTGAGATCACCACTTTTTATATAAAGAGTGATGAACTCAATACTAATAAAATCCATCAATTTTTATTTTTATTTTTATTTTTTTCGACTAAAATACATGGAAAGTTTAAGTAAAAAACTTAAGATAACGACGTTTTTTTTTTTTTTTTTTTTTGCTTTGGCAGACCATAATTACCACCCACCCTAGCATGTGTTATTTAAGATAACAACTTGTTTAAATGATTTTAATCCAAAAGAATTATTCTTGAACAATTTTTATATATATTTTTATAAATATTTGAAAAAACCTTTGAAAATAGTTTCTTCTTTCTTCTTAACTCTTTTCTAATGAAATAAAATCTCCAAAACTCGATTAAGAGGTCAAAAATCTAATATTTTTGGATGAAAACAATGAGTTCAAACAGTTAAAATATTCACTTGTGAGAAATGTGGGAGATGAGATACAAGAATTATTAAGAAAAGAAAATTTTACTAAATGAACTATTAAGAGATCATCCAAAACTTAAGGACTATTAAAAAAAATCTCTCTATAAGAGTCCTTTAAGTAATTTTTTCTATTTTAAGAAAATTTAATTATTGACTTAAGTGGCTCTCATATTAGAGGACCCCCTCCACTCTCTCTTTGTCCTCTCTCACTCTCTTCTTCTTCGTTTGATGGAGAATCTCAAACGCTAATTAGAATCACTAGAGATTTTCTAGGGATTCAATTTTATGAAATCCATGAGAGTGTCCTCCTATCTCAATCGGTTTTTTTTTTTTTTTTTTTTTTGAGAGTCTCAAACAGTGCTTGATTTCATCATTTTAAATTTTGAAAAATAATGGGTTAAATGGTCTTTTCATAAAATTATTACTTTCGACAACATCAAAATTATAAATTTCAAGAAGAATCCTTTCATCTGATTTGGAAATGTTAGAATGATTTATTTTTTAATAACATACTTAATGAATTTTGGCGTGACTCCATCCGTACAAGGGAACAAAAATTGGCTCGTAAGGAATGAAAAAGAGAATCCAAATCTATATATCCTAGTCGTGCTAGAGTGACTAACACGACACTGCGTTACACACTGTGCCGACTTGAGGTGCCCACACAACCACAAATTTTTTTCTCTCGTTTCTCGAGGAAAAGTATCTATATTTTGTGCGAACTTCCACGTCAGCATAGTGTGTAAGCGGCAAAGTCCTACACAGTCACTCCAGTATTTTCCATATCTTCTATTTATTTATTGATTTAAAGAAAGAAATCACATTAGACGAGAAGCAAATCATCTGTAATCTGTCTGCCAATAAACGCTGTCCGTCCATCTGTCCCTTCAGCTGATTGATTGATTGATCATCAATGAAAATGGGTGGTGATGAAGTAGAAGCCAAGGAGATAGCTAACGGCGTTATTAACGGCGAAGAATCTGAGGAAAACGTCTTTAATGGCGAAGAACCTCACGATCTCAGCTGGTTTTTCTATATTCATCAGAGAGAGGGACTTCATCAAGATCGGATTTTGATTTTACAAATTTTCAAATCTCGAAGGAATCCAGCCATTCCTTTTTCAGATCTTGAACCAAGCCTGTAATCTGCCCAAGAACATTTTACAAAGAGATTAATAAATTTCTGTTAAAAAATCAAGGAAAAAAAATTTAAAATCAATTTGGAATCAACTAAGTAACTCTGATATTTCGAAACTAATTTCATGATGGACCAAAGCCCATTAATTTTGAAATCTTTGGTGATTCCTTCGTTGGAATTATCACTTGACTTTAGATTCTCGTATGATTCCGACCACTAAAAAAAATAAAGAACACAATGAGTTAGATGAAGTAAAAAAATAATAAAAAAACCTCAAATGAAAGTGTAATTAAATTTGAAAACAATTAGGAGACCAACCTTACCGGTAGAACTAGATAATATTAATCGAATGGCATAGACAACATCTTGAACTCCTTGTAGTTTTAATAGCGAAATTAAAATGAGTACTAAGAAAAAAAGGTTGATTTCATGGTTTTTGTTCTTTTCTTTTGAAATTAAAACCATGAAATCAACCTTTTCCTTTAGAACTACTAAGATTTCAAGATGTTGTGTCTATGACATTCAATTACTATTATCTTTTCATTTTTATTTCGCTATTAGAATTATAAGGTGTTATATATATATAGATAGTATAATATAATGTGTATAGAAAGTTATACTTTGACGAGAGAATAAAACGGAAAAGTCCCAACATGAAGATTGTTTGTTTATTATCTTCAACATGAAGATTGTTTGTTTATTATCTTTAAGTAGATTAAGTTGGGAATTAGAAAGTTCTACGTACTATGAAGAGAGTGAGAGAATAAAATTGAAAATTTCTAACATCAAGATTGTTTGATTATGGAAGAATATTGAGTTTGGAAATAGAAAGTTCTACCTACTTTGATGAGAATAAAATTGAAAATTCCCAACAACATCAAGATTGGTTGTTCTTTATCTTTAACACGAAGATTGTTAAAGCCAGTTTAGGATTTTACAATCTTGGTATTGATGTTAGCACATGCCATTTTTCTCTAATTTAAGTTTCTCTTGTTTCCATTGATGGTGATGGGTTTTCAAACTAAATCGAAACTGATTTTTGTTTATGTAGGTCCACCAAGCATATATTCATATATGTGGTCTTTATCTCTTATCTTCATTAATAAAGAGAGTGCCACATGGTATGTGGTATATATATAGATAGGAGAATCATCAAATCTTTGAAGTCAAAGATAAATTATTAATTAAAGAGAGTGAGTGCCACATGTGCTATATTGCATATAATTAATCTTCTAAAAGGACAAGTGTTTTGTAAATAAAAATATTTAGGTAAATATTTGGGTGATGTGGTTGAAGGTGGTAGAGATGAAGAAGAGAGAGAAGATCTCTTCTTCTAGAAGACTCTGTACTCATAGCTGTTACTTGAAATTTTTGTGAAAAGTGGTTGGTAGTTTTTCTCAGCTGAAAAGGTGGTAAATTATGTGACAATTGTTCCCAAAGTAAGAGCTCTTGAGAGTTTTTTTAAAGGCAGATTTACCAAAACATGCACAACATTTGGAATATTTACCAAAACGGTACACTATAGCAAATAAGGTTAAAATTGTAAATACATATGTAAAACAAAAAGGGTATTTTTGGTATAAAAAAATGGTATTTTTGGTGTAAAAAAAATATATTTTACTTTTTTTTACCGTTTTGGTAAATAATTTCAAAAACTCTATCGTTTTAGTAAATTATTCTTTTTTAAAAGAGGTTGGTGGGTTTTGTCCGTTGAAAGGGGGTACTTGTGATCCTCCCATGAAAATACTTGCAGTTAATTTTGATCATTTAATATAAATTTTTGTGTATGGGCAAAATGGTAAATATGATTTCATACCACAGGAGTCAGGAGATGTGGGGGGAATGATCAAGTTGGTTAACCAGAGAGATTTTTCCTCTTCAAACTCAAGTATAGATTACTGAAATTTGTTTAGACCCATAGCTCACGTGGTTTTACACATTGCAAAACGACTTTGAGGTCTTGGCTTCAGGCGGGAAAAAAAAAAAAAAACACACGCATCATTCTATGGCGACTTCATATGACACTGTCCTAAACACTGTGCTAATGTGGCAGTGTGTCGATAACCATAGATTGTTTTTCCCTCGTGATACAAGGGAAAAAAAAAATCTATGGGGCATATGTGCACACTGACACATCAGTGCAGTATGGTACGAAATCACTTTAGGATTTTCCAAAATGAAGACAAGCATATGACCACGAGACATGAGACGACCCTCACTCAATGTGATTTTCCAAAATGAAGACAAGCGTGACCACGAGAGATGAGACGACCCTTGCTCAATGAATTCCTTTGGTAAATGAGCCAAGTATATATGACCAACTCCAAGAACTGAACCTAACTGTTAAATTGAAGTCAAACTGAGTAGTGTCAAAGATGAGTCCAAAGTGGTTTAGAATCGTTGATGGTTTTGAATCCGTTCTACAACTCACACAATAACATACTCTACTTGGCATGTTTCATAATGATCAAGTATGTATTAGTATTGGCAGAGTACTGGAGGATCTTAATTTGAACCCTCACATGTCTAATGTTGCAAAAATGCAAAAGTTTAAGATCAATTGATGGATAAAATCTCCATACAAAAGTTTGCATTAATTTCTTAAGGAATCTCATTGGGGCACACAAAAAATTTACAAGCCCAAAGCTCTACATTTTACACACACAAAAAGTCAAAAAAGAAGGGAAAAAAAAGGAAAAATACAGTAAAGATTTAGAGAAGGCCTTAAAACATCAGAGTCCCATGGATATTATTTAAATATAACTAATAATTTCAATCACACAAACAAGCTGAAGAGTACTGCACTAAATTTTATCTCATCTTTTTTTTTTTTCTTCTTTTCCAAAAAACACTAACTAGCTACTCTTCAAGCATCATAGATCATTTCTTTATTAATTTGGATTCAATAATTCTCTTTGATCCTCTAAAGCACATTTTGGATGGAGATCATAATAATGTTCTTCACAAGAGAAAGACCACCCCAGGCCCACCTCATTACATGCATCACACTCGAAAGTAACCAAACCGCTATGACTTCTGATGAGCACAAATTGATGCTCCTCACAGTCATGGAGCTTCAGTAACTTCGTTGGCCACCCCTCCTTTGTGGGAATCTCCTCATATTTTGCCTCAACCTCTTTCAGATGTTCTTGGGTAAAGGGATTGCCAGCCATGGCATTTTGGTGAGGATGATCTCTGTGGCCATCAGTTAAAGGGATTGCCAGCCATGGCATTTTGAAGAAGTATACATTGTACTCTTTTGTACAACTTGTGACTGTGAGGTCGATCTCTAGATCACCTTTCATGGATACCTCATTGTAGACCTCTATTAATTTTTGCGTGAACCTATGGCAAGCGCCAAACTCTAGAGCTGCAAAATATATTCCAATGTTTTTTCCACTCAAATCAGTGATTTTTACCTGCACATTACAACATCAAAATTAATGACATTAATTTTGAAATAAATAAAACGAGTCTTGACATCCTTGTTTTCTTGTCCATCTATGGTTTCAAAAAGGATGGTCAGGTCTAGTTCATTTCTCCACAAAAAAAACAAAAAATGGTACAAACAAGGGTGAGTGGTTTCTAATTTTGTGTCTTCACTATGAGTGATTGGACTTCAAAATTAATTGTTTTTTCAATTTTCTTCCAAAAAAATTGTACGCCATCAGAGTTATAATCCTAAGATAGTTTAGAGATAAGATTTTGTGATTTATTACCAAAAATATTTTAATTTTTCAAAAATTATCAAAAGTAGTTCAAAACTATGGAGTGTCAAGTACATTGAAATACCCTTCTAATTGTACACTATGTGAAAATACCCTTAATTCGACGGTTGTGGGCCGTCGAATTTTTCACAATTCAACAAGCTCATTGATGCCACAAGCTCATTGTTCACAAATCATCCACTGCAAGATTAATTGGAGAAATAACTATACGTAAAATGTGAAATAATCGAAATAAGTGCTTAATCAAGTATTTTATTGGATAACTAGATTTCTTTTATTATCATCATCATCATCATGCATATCGACTCGTTTAAGAACCGTACAAAATAAATATACCTAATCTAATAAATTGAGAAAAGTTTTCTTATGCTGTCCTTCAAAATCATGGAACTCTATCCAGCCATTGCAGTTCTGTCTGCCAGATGTGCAGTTGATGAACTTATCCCCGGAAATGTCCACACACAGTTTCACCTCAAAGAGCTCGTAGTTATTTGATACAGCCTTATTGCACTGTAATCTAGGTACATGTCCGGTTGCTTGTGTTATTGCTTCTAGTATCTTGTTTACGTTATAAAGCTTGCCATATGGTTTAATTATTGCTACAAGGAAGGAAAATATTAGTTAATATTAATTTAATTCAAATGTTCAAAATTATAACATGCCCACGAACTTACTTGATCTTTGAAGTTTTTGGAGAAGGTTCGCTTTTTTCTTCACAACTTCAGTGCAGTTTCAAAGTATTTACGCTGATCATGGACAAACTGGGAACAGGTCCCATGTTTTAGCCACTCGAATGAAAGTGTAATTAAATTTGAAAAAAAAATAGGAGACCAAACTTACCTGTAGAACGAGATAATAGTATTTGAATGGCACAGACACAACATCTTGATTGTAGTTCTAATAGCGAAATTAAAATAAGGACAAAGGAAAATGTTGGTTAATTTCATGGTTTTTCACCTTTCTTATGAATATAGGTGATGATCGATATGTCACTTATCTTTATATATGTGTGTGTGTGTGTGTGTGTGTGTGTGTGTGTGTGTAGAAAGTTATACTTTGATGAGAGAATAAAACCGAAAACTCCCAACATGAAGATTGTTTGTTAATTAACTTCAACATGAAGATTGTTTGTTAATTATCTTCAACATGAAGATTGTTTGTTTGTTTTCTTTAAGAAGATTAAGTTGGGAATTAGAAAGTTCTACCTACTTTGAAGAGAGGGAGAGAATAAAATTGAAAATTTCTAACATCAAGATTGTTTGTTTATTGAAGAATATTGAGTTTGGAATTAGAAAGTTCTACCTACTTTGATGAGAGTAAAATTGAAAATTCCCAACAACATCAAGATTATTTGTTATTTATCTTTAACATGAAGATTGTCAAAGTCAGTTAGGATTTTACAATCTTGGTATTGATGTTAGCACATGCCATTTTTCTCTAATTTAAGTTTCTCTTATGAATTCACTCTTTTTTCCATTGATGGTGATGGCTTCTCAAACTAAATCGAAACTGATTTTGTTTATGTAGGTCCACCAAGCATATATTCATATATGTAGTCTTTATCTCTTATCTTCATTTATAAAGAGAGTGCCACATGGCATGTCAAAGATATATTCTTAATTAAAGAGAGTGAGTGCCACATGTGCTATATTGCATGTAATTAATCTCATAAAAGGACAAGTGTTTTGTAAATAAAAATATTTAGGCAAGTATTTGGGTGCATTATGTGAAAACTGAAAATTTTGACAAGAAATTTCGGTTTTAAAAAGTGAATTTTGACGACTTATGAGCATTGAAAATTTTAATAATCCTCAATTCAACAGCTTAGAACCATCAAATGTCTCTCATCCTCCATTAATTTAACGGTTTCGGTCCGTACAAAAAAAAATTGGCAATTTTGATGTCTTGATATGTCAAATTTTATGAAATTCGACAGCGTTGGACCATCAAATATAAGCTTTTTTTTTTTTTTACATTGTGGTGATATGATTGAAGGTGGTAGAGATGGAGAAGAGAGAGAAGATCTCTTCTTCCAGAAGACTGTACTCATGGCTGTTATTTGAAATTTTTGAAAAGTGGTTGTAGTTTTTCTCAACTGAAAAGGTGGTAAATTATGTGACAATTTTTCCCAAAGTAAGAGCTCTTGAGAATTTTTTTTGAAAAAGGTTGGTGGGTTTTGTCTGTTGAAAGGGGGTAGGGGCGGAGTCAGGATTTTCTTGTAATGAGGGCAAATTATAATTAGTTGTAAAGTTAAAAAACTTGAATGGTGGAAAAATTATTTATACTGAAAAATATGATTGGAGGGAGGTGAGGGGTGTGGGGGTAAATGGGGAGAGAGGTGAAGGTGTGAGGACAAATGAGACATGTAATTAGTTGAAAAGTATAGGTCTCTCAAAGTTCTGTGGAGTCACGCCAAAATTCATTAATTAATTATCATTTGAGAATTGATCAGATACCCTGTTTTCAAATTGATGACATGCACCCCTTGACCTTGGTCTACTAACATTGAAAGTGCATCGACTCTCCTTCAGGCGTTTTGGGGTTTGAGAGTTTCTGCCTAGTCGAAGATCTAAGAACTAAGATTGACTCTGAATTGAATTTGGGCGAATCTACGGTAGAGATCTTTGTAAGTAAAAGGTCAGATTACAAGTATCAAAAATCACGAAAACAATTCTATTAGTTGAAAACTAAATAGAAATATTGGAACTTAAAAGGCTGAAATATACTAGTGAATCTATTGAAATCGAAATCTCACCCGTCATTTTCAACCTCCAGGTTAAATTCTTTTTCCTTTGTCTTCAAGGTTGAGATTCTATGTCCCCTCCAAAGTTCTAACATTAAGAATGAACCAGATATACAGGATTTTAGGAAAGTAAAAGATGGTGAAGTTTTTAGGTAGAAAAATCATCAGTTTTCTACATAGAGGTTGAATACGAAGTTTAATAACGGAAAATAATTTACCTTACAGAGGTCCAATTGATTGGAACATTTTCACTCACCTCATAGTTGATTCTTAAGAATCACAGACACACCTGTGCATTAACATGCAAAGAGTTTTCTTAAAACAAGTTATATTTATAAAAGATGCATAATTGAAGATAAAATCTCATTAAGTCTTGTTTTTGAGACGGTTGAAGAAAAAAATCAACATTGGGGAAGATTTTGTCTAATGTACTAACCGATCATCTCTAAACTTCTTTTGAGAGGTTCAAAACGAGAGAGAGAGAAGAAAAAAAACAGGATTTTTTAGCAAAACGTGATAGGTTTTTCAAGTTTAGATTGGATCGTGGTTAATCTTTGTTGGAAAGACAATAATAACAAGTACAAAATACATACAAATCTATCATAATTTAATTTGCTTCCAAAAGGGATTAAAGATGATTCTTAATCGTTGTAAAAAGAACCAAGTCAGTACGGTCTTCAAATCAAGCATATCATAGTCGTATTTAATAACTATTGTTTTTAGTACCCAATACTTCAATGTTATTATATATAATAACAATTGTTTCAGACAACACCATATTAAACAGTCTCACATGCCAACACTTAAAAGCCTAATAGGTTCTGGTTAACAAGAACAGTATACCATGAGATCCTGCACATGCTTTTGTATGGTTCATATTAAGTATTATGTGGGTATCATATATTTCTAAGCTAAGGTATTTCAACAATTTAGGGGAGTATTTTTCGATGGCTTTCTCTCTCTTGGGTTGATCTTTCGTGTTGGTTTGTCGCACTTAAGAACTTCTCTCGACCACCTTTCTTTTTTGGCTCTTTAATAATCACAAAATATACTCCACCTATAATATTTTAAAAAAAAACTAAAAAGAAATGGCACATAGGAGGGAAGAACACAAAAAACATCTCAATTCGGTTATTGTGAATCATCATTATTATATATCAAATACTAAACACCTTGTATGTCCATAGTCAACCATGGAAGACAAAGTTGCATAGAAATTATTACCATAAAGGAAACCTAATTGAAAGCTGTTTCGGCTGCCATGCTACTCCTGTGCTGCTTCTATCTCACTTAGGCTCGGACTTGGTCCTGTACTTACTTCATTGATCTCAACTACACCCCCTGATTCAGATACTTTTGTGATCCTCTGCAATTCATCATCCACTTCATCTGAAGGGCGTGGAATCATCTGATCATGATCAGATTGCTCTTTCAGAATCGATGGTTTCGGTTGTCGGATAGCTGCTGCAGCCTCTGGCATGACAATAGGTGGTGGTTGGGGAGGGACCCACGAACGTTGAACCATCCGTTCGTTGGCTGTTGCACGATAAGAGGCCATCTTCAGTTCATCCTCAGGTTCAATCTCTGTGATTCTAACATTTTTACGCTGCCACCAAGGCTCTGAACTGTCACCATTAAATTGAGAGATGGGCACGTTTTCTAGTACTTTGGAACTCGAATCTTCACCATTGTAAGAGCCATTTTGACCCTGAGCAACCTCCCATGGCTGTTTAGAAGAACAACAATGGAAAGATATCAGTCATAGTGAAGTATTGTAAACAATTTAACCACAATTTCAAGTCTGATTGCATTTAAGATGTTTCGAATTGTTGAAACTCTGAAAACGCAGACCTTGATTCTAGGTGCTAATCGAGGGTTTGATGGAGGTTGATTAGGGTTTGGAGGCAAGTCATTGATCTCCTAGAATTCAGACAGAATGGGAAAGATTTATTTATTTATATCGACAAATCCAGTAAAATCAAATGCAGCAAATCAAAGGAAGAGGCATGCTTACCTTGATGCCTGGAGGCTTCTCCCCTCTCTGTATCATAGCCATGATCTGCAAAATCGAATTTTGTAATCCTTGGCAATTTATTGGAAACTACTGATAAATTGATTAGTTGCAAATAAAGGGAATTACTTCATTAATTAAGCCCAAAAAACAAGAAGTGACTAATTATGGGAAAGTCAACAAAATTAATACCTCCATATATGACTTTGGATGTGGTGCAACTGATGGCTCCATAGATGTTGGTGCTGATGAAGACCTCACTGTATAGAACAATTATCAGAATCATGAAATCTGATTGGCAGAAATTGGTTTGAGCATACAAAGATGTTTTTTTAAATTTAAAAAAAAAAAAAACTGGGGGGAGAGAAGAGACACTTCAGTCCCAAACAACAACCTGAGCCCGAGTCAAAATCTGCCATGCCATTCGCTCTCGCTTGCTGATAAGAACAATTTGAAGTAACATTAGACTCAAACTAGGAGAAACTTGAAACAGAAATATGCGATTATCAGCTCTAAAGTATCTCCAGAGATTGTGGAATCAATCAAACTATTTATATACTTCATTAACACTTTGATTGGTACTCTTAATTTACCACTGAAACTGTTTGAGAGAGTGTAGGATCTTCTTGGCCCATAAGATGGGACCTCCACAGGTTGTTATTACTTGGTCCTGAAGATCAAACAGAAACGCAAAGTAGTTGATAACAAAATTAAAAAATTCGCTCACTGATAGGGAGAAGGCTTGTGCAGAATTATCAACATAGTTCTTGATTAAAAAAACAAGACATGTCAATAAAAAGAACCACAACAACCCAACATTATGTTTCTAGAAAATCTAACATATTATAGTAGGAAAAAATTTATCCTTCACCATAAGGCTTCACCTACCTAATACCACTATTATAAAAATTTAAAGGTGCCCTTTACGAAGTCTTTACGTGTCTGATTTTATCTATACATACAAAAAAAAGGGCCCTTTATAATTTACTTGATTTCCTCCATCCTCATTCAGAAGCATGACTAACATTTCTTGACAGAGGTGTTACAAACAGCAAACAGCAAATATCTAAGGTGCACCAAATATCAGCACACCATGAATATTTACAGCATTGTGGTGGAGCCAGAGGAGCGAGAGACAGATTTTGGCCACCAACTCAAAGAAAATTTTCCATTGTGAATCCAACATCTTAACACATAATTTGGTACATGTGTTCATCAATCAGTATAAGTTACTTCCACTTTGGGCAGTACTAGTTCCCAATGAAAAGTATTTAATATCATCCACTTTTTTTTTTCTGATAGGTAAGCTGGACTTGAACCCACAACCTCAAAGTTGCACTATAATATGTCTAACCAAATGCGATAAGACTCCAAAGGCAACTTATGGCTGAAGGCATCAGACTCCAAAGAATTCCCTTAGTCATCGAAAAAATCCTCCCCCCAACCCGAACTTGTAAATAATTAACCAGTGGCATCTCGAGCATGGATAGAAAGTGCCACCACTCTAACTTAGCTACCTTGCAATGGAGCAGCAGATGATTAACTGAACCAGTATCACCTTTGCACGACTTAATAGTTAGCCATAGAGATTCCTCACCGAATAATAGAGTCCGAAGTCAAAATTTTCAGACACCGCCAACCACAAAAAATGCCACCTTAGAAGGGGCACTAGGGCCCCAAACCTAGGTAGAAGGGAAGCATGCAGAAGCCGAACATGGCAACTCTAATAAGCAATTGACTTTATTGAGAATTGCCTATCTTTATTAGCCACCCACTCCCATCTATGCATCTCCTCGGAAAACCAATGCCATCCAAGAAACAATGTTCACCAACACCGCAATCCCATCAATCTCCCAATCATTGAAGGCCCCCCCCCCTTAAACCAAACTCCCAATAAACAACCAACCACAATTGATTCAAGAAAGCAATAATCTGTTCATTCTTCTTTTGAGATGACGCATAAAGAGAAGGGAATTGATCCAACAGGGGAGACACACCATACCATTGGACCCCCAAAAAGGACCAAAAATCTAACTCTATCACCTCTCCCCACTCTAAACACATTTCTCTTCCAAGACTTTGATCAAATTTAAGAACACTTCAAAATTCCGCAGCTGAACGGTGCCCTAGAGATCTCACTTTCCCATCCATACCTCCTTTCCCTGAATTTTGCTTTGAAATTCTTCTCCACAAATTATTACACTCAATCCCAAATCTCTGTAACCATTTTCCCAAAAGAGCCTAATTCATCTGTCCTAACCACTGGAAACCACAACTCTCCAAATTTTTTGCTTGAGCAAATACTCCTCCATTTCACAAGATGGAATTGCCTCACCCCATTCTTTCCATGCCATAAAAAATCTCTAAAATTCTTAACCAACTTGTGTTTGATACTAATGTGCATGTTCATGTGGTATGGATTAAGTTCATTGAAAAGCTAATTCCTGAGGTCTGATACTAAACATATTCAATCTGTTATCTACGCAACAAGAGACATTTCCATTTCAAGTAGGTAACAATGATTACTATCTCCTCAACCTGTTAGTTTACATGGAAAGGTTAATTTAACTCGCAAGCATAAAGTGACCTAATAAAAAAGTGAAAAGTGCATTAACCAACGCAAGTTCATCCAAAACAACTGGTTTTCCTATTCTTCCTCATAAATTTCTTTTCTATTCTTTTTCTTTTTTTGATAAGATTAAAATTTCAATTAAAGTGAAACAAAACAAAGAAAAAAACAAAAGTCCTCAACAACTCATGAAGTACATAGTGTACAAACATGTATAAGTGCTCCAAACTCTCAGATACTTCAGCGATTGCTACCTATGCCATATGTACATTCTATCCCACAAAAAACATTTGTACTACAGGCACAGATTATAGAACCGTCAATCAGTTTCTAAGAACAGAGTAATTTTCAAACAGAATGGCTACAAACAATTCTTTGTTAGAAAATATCGGAAGAAGCTTACCATTCCTAGACAAAGATTTACCTTCTTCAGTATGCTTGATAGATGAGATAGCAACTTCCTTTGCGCCTTCCAATTTTCGGAGAGAATTTCTCATTGATTTCATTTCATCCGCTTGGGCATCCAACAGTTTCATTAAGGCCTCAAAGTATTGCCTCTCTGGGAAGAGTTACACAAAGGTTTTAACTATGGAAATTTAAAAATCATATAGAAAGAACTGATTAATGAAAACAAGAAGAGAAATGCAAGAACTTCCAAGGGAACTCCAAGGAAAGAAGCTCACTCTGAAGTCCATTCATTCCATAAACACTCACCTTCATTTTTTGATTTCAACATTTCTTGAATAACTTTAGCCAGGTCAACAGTTGCAGCTGCAGCTACTTTTGCAGCTGCTGCTGCTTCTGCAGCTGCTGCTGCTTCTTCAGCCACACTCGGTTTTGAATTACTTTTCTTCACAGAGTCATCTTCTTCTTCCGATACAACCTTACGAATCCAGGACTTCAACCTAGGTACAACAGAATTCTGTACAAGGAATATTTTATCATATAATTACCCAGTTTAAAACTTTTTGCAATAAATAAACATCTATGGTAGCTATACACATGTGTATGTTTACCAGTATCAAGAAAAACACAAACACTACTTGGCCGGTCCTCTTGGTTATAAAATTTAATTATTTCTAGCAATATAAGACTTATGTTATAGCTCATAACAAGCTTGTCTTTATCATTTGTAATTTAAGAATTACAGATGGTGTTTTTTTTCTTATTCTTTTTTTTTTTACTTTTTTTTTTTTTTTGATCGATAAAAGCAATATCATTAATAGTGGTCGAGATGACCAGCAAACAAAACAAAACAGAAAAAAGAAAGAGAACAAAGATATCCCAAAAACCAGCTAGGACAATCTACAAACACAATCCCAACTCCCCATGAAGTCCTCAAAGAAGACTCCTCAAAACACTTTACACCAAACAATCAATCTTACTGCACATATCATATATCTTAATGGTTTCATTAATTAATTATGTTGATAAAAAAAAACTATAGTTCAACAAGATTAAAAATTACATTCATTGTATCAATATGTCTGCCATGATATGTGAATCCAAGCCCCAATCTTGGCATGGGATGTAAAATTAACCAAATTGCGTGGTGGGTATATAATACCGAGTTCCTAAGTTATATTATTTGATGAAATGATGGTAGAAAAACTTTCAATAGTTTGGGTAAAGATTTCACAATGACAACAATGATGATAGTTGAAAAAAGGACTATTCTAGCCCCAAATGACATTAAGGCAGAAAATCGAACGTATGGCTGAGATGGAAAGAATTGTCACAGTTTTTCTAGAGATACATTTTCAGGGGAATCCCTATGACTATGATTATCTTCTCATCTCGACCATATATTCCACGCTCTGCCTCAAACGATGTTTGAGGCTAGCATTTTACGTCAAAAATCTTTTTGATACCTTAAAAAACAAAGCAGTTCCAGCTCCTGAAACAGCAAGCACCCCTATGAGAAGAAAAGCATGAGACCAGTGAAATTGGGCCTTCCGTAAGGTTGTCATAGTGGAAACAACACCAGTAGGAGCAGCTACTGCAGGTTGTTGAGTCTGTGCTGGAACCTGTGGCTGCAAGTTTGTAGCTAACTTCGACTGGCCATCTGTTATTAGTAACGGAGGAAAACAGTGGAGCATCAGTGAGATACAACTTATAGCTAAGTGTACCAAACAAAAAAGTTCACATTTGTAACACTTTTTATCTCTACTAAGTTAAGATTGAGCCCGTGGCTTAACGACTGCAACACAGATCAGTAGATAAAGTTCATTACCTTGATTTGGGTTAGCAGTCTGTATACTTGAAACAGTCGGAGCCGGGTCCTATAATCGATCAAAAATGTCATAAAATTACACGGGCATGCATAAAAGAGATGGGGCTTTAAAATTTTCTATGAAAATTTAAAGGCCATCAAGTAAGAAATAATGTCAACAAGTTGCTTACAGGTACACGACGAAAGGCTTCATCTATCTCCTCCTTCGTGAGGCCCTTCTTCTCAAGAAAAGACCGTCTGTAGATGATTGGAGAATCCTTGACTTTTGGGTGCGATAGAAATTTAACAGCATTTTGCACTTGCTCCTCTCTCATTGGTTCTGAGTTTACGAAGAAAGACTTTGGGGAAGCTTCTTTGGTTATCTCATCCTTTGCAACTTGCCCACTTCCATCCATTGGTTTTGCCAGCTCTGACCCTGCTGTTAAGTGCACATTATGCACATTATCCATCTGATGGAGTTCAAAATATTTCAATGTGCTCATGCCCATACTTTGCGTCTTCAACCATCTTTGCCACTCTATAACTACTTAGTACGAACTAAAAAGAGGAGCATATCTTTACTATTATAATGAGAGAAGATGGAGTAGAAGTGGTTCAACACGAAATTTTAGATCCCACAAATGCCTCCACTTTTATATTTAAATTTAACATCATGGTCATTTTGGGCAAAAACCAAAAAAATTGAACTCCTACGACCCTAAAATCACATTGACTAGTTTTCAAAATTACAAAAATATCTATTTTACTATCTAATCTTAAAAACCCCCTTTAATTAATATTTTAAATTACTAATAGGCCCTTTTTTGACATGTGTGTGTCTGCACATATCACCTTCTAGTAATATTAATAGGAATAGATACTATTAAAACTAATTATGAACATCTGGCAACGCAACAAGAAAAATTCCATTCTCCAAAAGAAGAAAAGAGCCCTCATATTAATATACTCTTTGACAATACTAATCTAATACAAGGAACGGAGCATAGAGTAAGGACTCAGTTCTCGTGTGCGACTCCACTGGTGCGCCAAAAAGTCTCATATGTTACATGACTCATATAGACACTCATATGACTGAACGAAGCTAAGACGTACCAAATGGAAAGTGTAAATAAAAATTACTCTAGATCATTCGCATGTGCAGATAGCATTAGCAAATTTCTAGGTCGGATCCGAAATAAAAGATGTATACCAAAAAAGCCTAATAAAAGTCAAAAAAACGAGAAAAAATTACTAAAGTGCACCATAATTAAAAGGAACCCAGGATAGTGATCAACCCTACATTTTTGCAAACGATTTTCTTTGTACCTATCTAAGAATAGGAACCTGTTAGCTTGGTGGGTGCTTAAAAAGCACATCCATCTAAGTCTGAAAAAAACAGTAGAAAAATATGGAAGGATATCCCGGCCGCACCGGTCAGTAACAAACTAAAAAATAACAATTACGATTCACGGAGGATCTCTACTACCGTGCAATCCCAAGAAATACAAACCCATAAGCTAGAGACCAAAGGTTACAAGGGTTTGCATCAACAAACATTAAACCCATAAAGGAGGAAAACAACTTGGCATTAACTAGGCTGGATTATGCTCTAGGGAGTCCCCTTATTATGTCAATTGTCATGTTTGTACTTCATAAAACTGAGATGAATCAATCAGAACTTTAAGACCACAAAATTAAGGAGGGGAAATACCATCTTATCCCTACAATCTCATTTATTTCATATATGTATGTTTTTCACTGGGTATTTAAGATCGGTTCATTTCTTACAAATATATATATATATATATATATATATATATAATATATATATATATATAATATATAATATAGGGTCAGGTTCAAGGGCCATATGAGAAAACATATGTAAAAACTTTCGTTTTTCAAAAATTTTAAAATATGGGTTAGAAATTTTGGATTGAGCTGATTTTTTGTGAGGATGATCTCTATGATGGGAAGATCATCCAAAAAAAAAAAAAATCAGCCCAATCTGAAACTTCTAACCCCATTAAAAGTGATTTAGAATGTGGACCGTCGATTTTTTACCAATTTTTATCACTAATTTGTAAATCACTTTTGATGGATTTAGAAGTTTCTGATTGAGCTGATTTTTTGTGAGGATGATCTTTTCATCATAGTGACCATCCTTGCAAAAAATCAGCTCAATCCAAAACCTCTAACTCTTATTTTGAAAAACGAAAGTTTTTTCATATGTTTTCTCATATGGCCCTTGAACCGCCCCCATATATATATATATATATGAACCAGTTTTTATTCAATATTTTACCGAAATTACAACTTTCAAGAACACCCAAAGAAAAACCCACATCAAGATATGCAATATTATAAACAAAGTTCTGCACATAGATTTCTAACCGATAACTAAGGGTACCTCATAATTGATTTCAACATCATTAAAATAAAAAATAAAAAATAAACCAAAAACCAACAAAGGAACTCGAAAAGAAGAATAAAAGAAAAATGAACTGGGTTTGGAGTTTCTCACCAGTATTAGTGGGAGAAGATGTCGATTCACTCCCCATGGTTACAGCTTCCTTCAATCAACCGATCTCTCTGTCTTCAACAACCCAAAGAGAGAGAGAGAGGGACGAATTGAAAGATTTGGGAGAAGTGAAGAGGGAAAGGACGATGTCAGAGGTTAGTTTCGCAGGTCATCTCGAAAGTCGAAAAGTATCGTAAAGAACCAAAACAACGGAAGATCAGATTATCCATTTATTTAGGGCTGTAACCAATCAAATCGGATCTGACCATATCCGAATTCGAATCCGAAATTTTTGTTACAGCATCCGAATCCGAATTCAAAATCGGACGGATCCTATGAGCCAACATCCGAATTTGAATTCAAAAAAATTATCGGATATCCGGTAATCTGATCCAATCCGATAAAAATTTGATTCCTTCTCTCCAAAACCAATTCAATTTCAATAGCAGTCATCTTCAACATTCAAACATCAAATAAAAAAATTGATTTTTGAGAAATCGAAAAATGCTGAAAATTTTTAACAAAAAATCAAAGTGTTGTATGGATAACATTGAAGATGAAATTGAATCCTATAGATTTTCACGATAAAAAAAATTAAAGGTATTTTTCGTTTAAAAATAAAATCACTGACTTTGGAAGAAAAAAAAATTAAGGTTTTTAGTTTGAGATTGAAAAGAGAGAGAGTACCTACCTGGATGCTCCTCATCGGAGAAAATGGCCGTCAACTTAAGTTGAAGTAGATCACAATGTACTATACATATGTTTAAATCGAATTGGATATTATAACTTCGAATTTTGCAACATCCGAATTTGATTTGAATTTTAAAATAACATCTGAATTCGAATCCGATTTTCGAAAAAATCAGATAATATCCAATTTTTCAAATCGAATTTAAAGTTGGATCCGGATTTTTGAATATCCACTGACAGGCTTACATTTATTGGGGTGCAACCATTTCCGTATGAAGTTCACACGTGTTCGATTAGAAAAAAGTTGACACTTGTATCTCAAGGAAAAACGTAGTGATGACAAACACACCTTGACCTCGTTCATCTATTTGAGATTAAAATAAAATGACCTAAATACCCTTATCTTTAAGGTTAAATGAAAAAAAAAAAAAAAAAAAAACCTCTGTGATTCTACTTTTCAAAATCGTTCCTCATTTTTTAACTTAAAAAATCTTCTTTTTCAAACATTTAGCTATCAAGATACAATTTTTTGAGAAAATGAAGGTAGAGAGAATAGAAAATTCAAGAGTCTTCTACAAGAATTTGAAAATGTTGTATTAAAAAAGAGGTTGTATAAGTTTAAAATAATTCAATCCAAAAAGTTTTAGGGTTTGAAGAAGGAATTTTTGGGAGAGGAAATCAAAGGCTTATGATTAGAGGTCAATAAGGTGTATTTGGGTCATTTTTAGTAATTTTTCACGTCAGATTAAGATCAAAGATGTATGTTCATTTTTGAAAACATAGGATTATCTCAAATATTCACCAAAACGTGGATCACCTTAATCGGTGGTGTTTGATTCCGTTTTACAACACCGCTCCTGCCTTTTAGTGGGTAAAAAACATAATTTTTCAATGTGATATAGTTTGATTAAAAAAAATTGCATTCATATATCTCCTATTTTAACGCAATTTGGATGACTGGGTGTCAATAGCTTTTCACATACGCGTTTGCAGGAGAAGCAAGTACTATAAAAAACAGTTTCTGTGAAACGATTAAATTAATCTTCAAGAAATCAAAATATTACATACCATATTCTCGTTCTTATACATCTTCTTCATCAAAAGCTATTCATCTCTTTCAATATATCCTAAAACCAACAACCGTATGTGATCATTTAAGTTAAACCTTCGATTGATGGCAATCAATCTCGCATATCTAACTCCAATTGACGCACCAAATACAGGTATTTTTGAATAAATGAGCTGAAATTTTCTTGGGTTTTAGGTTGACAAAACCTAGAGCGTTTAGAAATTGACGGAAAAAAATCTAAAATCTTGTAATTTTAAAGTTCAATTGAAGGAAAAAATCTGAAATCTTGTGGTTTTAATGTTAGATTTCAAATTTTTATGGGTTTTTGGTTGACCGAACCATGTGGGTTGTTTCATTGATGAAAAAATCTGAAATCTTATGATTTTAAAGTTCTATTGATGACCAAAAATATGAAATTTTCACGGGTTTTTTGGTTGACCGAAGCTTGTGAATTGTTTAATTGATTGATTGAATATCTGAAATCTTGTGGTTTATGGTCCACCAAACCTTGTGGGTGTATAAATTGATGAAAAAAATCTGAAATCTTGTGGGCTTATAATTCTATTGATGAATAAATCTGAAATTTTGATGGGTTTATGGTCAACAAAACCTTGTGGGTTTATTGATGAAAAAAATCTGAAATCTTGTGTATAATTATATTGATGAATAAATTTGAAATTTTCTTGGGTTTATGGTCGACCAAACCTTATGGGTTTATAAATTGATGAAATATCTTAAATCAACACTTTTACAAGACTATCAAAAAAGTTTTTCAGTGTTTTAACTTTTTACAACTATATCTGACAATTATTTTTAGTCTCAGAATCTAATAGTAAAAATTAACAATGTTATCAAATGGGACCTTAATTGTTTGCAAAGTGATTCTCATTTGTCATTTTTTTCCTTTAATTTAAAGTTCTCTTTAATAAAAAGGTAGTAGGTAGCTTAAATAGTTGTATATTGATCTTTACAGAACTATAATCATAAAAGATTAAAAGTCAAATTTATAAGAATTTTATAATCCAAGTAAACTGGTTCATGGTTTTACAAAGAGTCTTCATACTAGACGTCCCCCTCTAACATACGGCACCATCATAGAATCGTAGATCATTTGTCTCGAAATACACAATAAAAAGATATATTTTTATACCTATCTCGAAGCAAATGATCTACGATTCTGTGAGGGGGCATATGTCAGATTTTGGTGGCATTAGAACATCACTTAACTTTTAAAAGAGCTGATATTCTAGCTAAAAAATCTTCACTCGATCAATACTTGGCAGTTGGCATGTATCAGATTTGACAAGTGAAGACTTTTTAGTTAAAAAATCATTATTGTTTTAAAAATCATCGAGAATGGCTCGACAGTCAAAATTAGGATTCAATATTTTTTTTTCTCAGTTTTTCTTCTTCTTTCTTGAGATTAAAATTTTTTCCGGTTTACAGATGAGAATTGGCTTAACAATCATCCAAAACCGAGATGACTCACCAGATGCAAAACCAAGAAGAGTAGGTCAAGTGTTTGAAACCCCCCCACGAAGCTATGAATATCTTGGGGCCACCCTCTAGGGTCCGGTTGACCCTAAAATCAACTTGTTGCACGTATGACTTTTCAAGGGGGCGGTGCATGTGACCATGGGATTAGTCCCACCCAAAGGGTGGATACCCACGATATCCGAAAATAATATATTGCAATATAGACCTTGACGTCATGAGTTCAAGTCCAACTAACCTATTGAAAATAAGTAAATAAATAAACGAGGGAGTAGGTGTGTCAATGGATAGTCGAAAATCGAATCCAAATTCGAATAGTTTTATATATTTGAATCCTTATCGGATATAGATTCGGATATAAACATTTTGAATCCGATAATATCCTATCAAAATAATATAAATATATTATTTTATTTGATTAATTTTTTATATAAATAATATAATATTTTTTTCTTTATTATATAAATAATATAATATATATAATAAGTTCTTTTTTATATATAATGAAAAATCAGTTGGATAAGAAAAATTTTTTTGATTTTTTGATATACAAATTATATGAATTCTAATCGGATATTGTCCGATATCCGATAAGATAATCATATTTGAATCCAGATAGAGTTTTAGAACATTTATTGGATTCAAATTCGGATCTCAGATAAAAATTTCGGATTCGGATATTATTGTATCCATACCAATAAGCATCCATCGACAGCCCTACAAGGGAGGGGAGGCTACCAGTAGAAAAACTAGCATCATGGCTATAAATGAAACTTTATCCAAAAGCGAGATTTTGGTTCAACAAATTTTATTCCTCCATTTAATTCAATTTTAAAACTAACTGAAATAAAGGATCAAGATTCATGTTACGAGCTAGGCAAAGTTTTCACACTACATCACCAACTGAACAAACATTATACAACATTACACATCAAGCCTTTCACAAGACCCAGAACAAATAGTTGCAAGTCACATGCCAAGGCCACATCAAGAGTACACCAATCTGTAATCTCCTATCAATCCAGGTGTATTTAGGTTTAAACCATGTTTTCAAAAGATTTAAAAAAACTATTTTAAATGCCTAATAAATTAGATATGTATTTGACCCATCAAAGTGAAGTCAACTTACATTGAGTTGACTCGAGGAGAGCTTTTAGTTAAAATTAGAGAGCTGCTATTGGCACACCCAAATTTTACTTATTAAACCCCAATTAAAAATAAAGAAAATAACTATAAGGTGAATCTCAATTTCGTGCACTGAATATGATGACATTCCGAGTTCAGTACATTGTTCATTTTAATTACCAGAACAAGTATTTGTCATTTTTATAACCTACAAACTTGTGAGTTCATCACTTTTATCATTTCTAATAAACTTCATTATAATGGTTAATATACAAAAGAAAAGATATTTCATTGGTTAACATATTTATACATACTAAATATGCAAGGGGAACAACACCACATCCTACTTACCACAAATAGATCTGATTCACCATGAATATTTTATGTCTCATCAGGCTTTGGTTCAAGTAGTACAGGGATTTTTTCTTTTTGATCGCCGCGCAATACCTCCACGATCACCTAAATGTCAAGAATTGTTTGATGAAAGGTTTCCAACATAATCAGCATTGAACTGAAAAGAAAACATCACTCACAGACATTTTCTGACTACAACAGTTATCAAGTGAGTTGTGGATACAGAGAGAAGAAAAAAATATATTATATATTGTAACCAGTAAGATATCTTTATAGGTTTCTGAGAACATTGTTAACAAGCATTGTTTCAATGGGTATATAGAAAAACATATAAAATAAACTACATGTTGTAAGAACTCCAAAACAATGAATTAGTATGGCGGCAATAATAGTAGCTATTTCTAACAAGGAAGTTGTGTCATACATGCTTAGGTCGTACCAAGTAGGATTGAAGGGAAAAAAATGTTCTGGAGTACAAAGTCGGACAGCCAAGAAACAGCATCCCTAACTCTCCTCTTTTCTTTTACTAGGCAAGCGAGATTAGTTGTCGGTAATTAGTAGGTGAAGGAGTGTTTTGATCCCAGGTCAGGATATCAATACTGAGACTTCAACAATCTTAGCAAGCCTTCCCATCCATAGTTATCCTTACTATTATATAAAAGCAATTATTACCTCGAGTGTCATAGTACACCCCAGACCAGTAATCAAAACCTGCCTTCACATTTGCATCTATCAAATTTAGAGGGAGAAAAAAGGTAATCCACCACTCCTTAATTGTGTTTGTACTGATATCATCCCATATCAACACCACACAACAGTGTGGGAGGATCCAAAGATGGATGGGCGAAAAGATTAATAAGGGAAAAGTTAAAAAAATAAAATAAAATGAGTACATCTAACAAAAGATAATTGGGATAGATGAGACTCAAGACATCTACAAGAAAACAGGCAAGGAGTTCATTGGAGGAGGTTGAAAGCTCTGAACGGATGATAGGTCAAACAAAGTGAATTTCAGTTCCAGTAGTAATAAAAGATATGAACATGTTTGTTCTAAATATAACCATAGATAGAGTGGAATGGTGGAACACATATAGAGTAGCTAAATGAAATAGTTCAGATAAGCCTTTGTTAATTGGTATAGTGAAATTGAAGGTCTTCTAGCGAACAGACGCATTTTACGTTCTTTTATTGTTCCATTAATTAAATTTTTTATTTGAACAGTGCTATGTGCAAGTGTTGTAGTTTACCTCTAAATTTTGGATACAAGTTATAAGTACTAACTTTTACAGGCGTGTATATTAGTTGATAAATTTGAAGTAAATAATCCCTCTCCAAGAACATGAATCAGCATCTTACCCGATCGCCAACTTTACATTGGTCAAGGATCCTGTACAAATCACTCCCACTAGTCACTTTTTTCCCATTAATAGATGTTATGATATCACCCAATATGAGTCTGCCATAGGTGTCCCGTTTGGTTGGTCGCAGACCCTGCAGAATAGAGATAATGATCAGCTAAGCTTGAATGCAAGCCATATTGCATTAGAGGTTAACTACAAAACCACACTACACCACACCCCAAAAAAATAAAAATTAAAAAATCAATAATCAAAACAGTGCCAAAAAAAAGGGAAATCTACCAAACAAATAAGAATGTAAAGTTTAAATAATGCACGAAAGGAAGAACTAATACCGCTTTGCCGGCAGGACTATTTGCAGGAGCATCTAGGATGAGCACTCCACTAAGTCCAAGTTGCTCCACAGATTGATCAGGTGCAAATTTGATTCCTAAAATAGGTCTTGTAACTTTCCCAAACTTCACCAACTGGTCAACAATGCCACTGACCTGGAAAAACAGGGGTGAAAGCAGTTATATTATTTCCCTGAATCAATGGAAAACGCCTGAGCTATGTCAATAATATGTTCAAAAAACCTACGGTGTCAACTGGAATTGAAAATCCGACTCCAGAGGATGCACCCGATGGAGAATATATTGCTGTATTAATCCCAATTAAGTTTCCTGAACTATCAAGGAGTGGCCCTCCACTGTTACCAGGGTTTATGGCTGCATCAGTCTGTATAACATCCTGAATTGGACGCCCAGTAGCAGCAGAACTGATTTCTCTGCGAAGACCACTACAGAAAACAAAAAAAGAATGTCTCGGTAAAATCTAAAACAGATACTTTAGAGTCAACTTAAGCTCAGAAGAATATTTTATCATAGAAAGGCACAAAAAGAATCTGTATCTTCCATTCTAAAATTCCTTGGAAAAAAATTCAAGTACGGCCATATGATTATTAATACAGTACTTCGAAAACTCGGGACTGACACACTTGAGTCACCGAATGAAGTTGCTTTTAAGGTCAGGTGAGACATTTTTTTTTTTTTTAGTACTGGGAAAAGAAAACAACAAGCAAAACGGTGAGGATGAGCTGACCTACACCTAAAAGAAAGACAAAAGAAAAGATACAAGAAGAAAGCAGAACACAGAGCTAAGACTCTGACAGATTACAAACATTCTCCCAGCGAAATAAGAAGTCCTCAAAGAATACCCCTTTAAACTCTTTAAATTGCACCGAAAAAATAAAAGCCCAAGAACTGAAAAAAATAACTCTTGAGAGGACTATTCCTTTTCCTTCAAAGAGTCTAGCATTTCTCTCCTTCCAAATACCCAACTAATCGCCAACGGAATTAAGCTCCAAATCAACTTTTTGGAAGAATGGAACCCGTTCCCCAAAAGAGGCTGGTCTTCCCGTCCTTCATGGACAACATTAAGTTGTTGAACACAAACTACAATTGTTTGATAGTCTTTCCTATTCATCTTTTCTACTTTTCAGACATTCCTATTCTTATTTTATTTGAACAAACCTTTTAATTTTCATATAATTAAAATACTATATTGAGTCTCTATGGTTTTTCACTCTCAAAGGCACTATATTAGCTATATCAATGTAGTTCACATTTTTTCTTCCAACACTGACATGCATGACTGTTTCATTTTAATACAGTAAAAGAATCTATATTTGGATGTTCCATTCAAGAATACTTCCAAATATGATACATGTATTCAACCCAACTAAAATTGGAGCAGACGTTAAAACGTTACATTGACTATTTTCTTTGATGGGTTGGAAGTTTCAAATTGAGATGATTTTTGTAAGGTATGGAGATCCTCACAAAAAATCAGTCAGTTCATATCTTGATGTGGGCCTTGCAGACCCATGTAAAAAAAAACAAGAGAGAGAGAGAGAGAGAGAAAATACAATGGTACAACAGTTTGACCATGCCTTGGAGACCATACTGAAAATTTTGATCCGTCTAACATTCTAAAAGTTCAGTGGAAGTTGAAAATTTCACAGTTATTTAAGCCAACCTCTTGCACTATAGTTACTATCTTAGAATGGACAATATTTTGTGAAAGCGAACATGTAGAGATTGATTCACTTTACAATTTGATCATCCATGATGTCATAATAAATTTTATATATATAGGCGAATGCTAACGTCCAAGACCTCATGGGGACGTTAGCATTGTCCAACATTTTCTTTTTCCAATTATATTCCTCGTTGTTTTGTCTTTTAGTGAAAAAGACAAGGGTATGTTAGTCTTTTATATAAGAAGTACATTTATTATGTAAACAAGCCTTTATTGTGTAAAAGACTAATACAACCTTGTCTTTTTCACTTAAAGACAAAATGAGTAGTAGTATTGAAAAAAAGTATTGGGCAATGCTAACGTCCCCATGAAGTATTGGACGTAAGCATTCCCCATATATATATATATATATATGTAGAGAGAGAGAGAGAGATCCAAACCTGATAACACCGGTTGTAAGTGTATGGTCAAGGCCAAACTGCAAAAAAGATGAGAGAGAGAGAGAGAGATATGTAAACAAGCAAAGGTCATCTAGTTAGTCAAGTGGATATACATCTGTATTGCCCTTAGAAAAATGACATTTATGCACTGAGATGCATATATTTCGCTAGAAGGTTCATACACATTGATTTCTCCAACAGATAGACATTATATAACAGTATCACGTCAAATTAACAAGTAGAGTGGAACCATACTCACGGGATTTCCAATGGCATACACTTTCTGACCAACAAGCAAATCCGCAGAGACGCCAATGGGTACAGGTTTTAGTTTATCTTTTGGTGCATCAATAAGCAGCAAAGCAACATCCTTGTCTTGGTCAAATCCAACAACTTTTGCTTCATACGTTGACTGATCAGAAAGAGTGACCCTGTATATGACCAGTGGTAATTTGATTTGTACAATGTTGACAATGAACATACTAAATTTAGAGAAACTATTTCGGAACTTTTCAAAACTGAAAATCAAATTTGGAACCAGAACTTGACATTGAAGTAGGTCAAAATTTATGAAGAAAAAAAAAAGGCATCTAACTTACCACAACACTGAAAGTAGAACAAATTAAGAGAAGAAAAATGCAAAAGCCAAATAACAATTGAAACCAAAAACATAAGCTTCATATACTTTGTTAGGAAAATCAAGCTTGGGTACCCTAGTAAGTGGTAACCATACCTTTTTATATAAGACACTTTAAACTACTAAAATTTACGTGCCCAATTGAAACCACAAGCAAAGATCACCTAGTGCAAACTTCAAGTGGAAAACATGTCAATGCAGAATGAAGATCCAGCGGCCCAAGCTTGGAAACATAGTAAGACGTGCCTAAAAGCTCTGGCCACCCCAACCCATTGACATACCTACTCATGATTGTAACAATAGTTCTCCTATGCTAGCAACCTACATTTTCAACAATTGTAAATCATATAAAAAAAGGTAAAGATGAAGCATGGGGACAAGAAAACAATAATTAGAGGTTAGCTATATCCTAGCATTTTCACACTTAAATTAATTATTAGATGCCTCGAGAAACCGATTACAACCATCACTTATATTGAACTAATCAAAGATAATCACTTATCCTAAACCTAATCCAAGTAACCACGCCATTATGTAGCCCTAACCACCATATTATCATACTACTCCCTACCTATCCCCCCCCCCCCCCCTTTCTTCTCCTTCTAGTTGAACACTTCTTGGTTTGCTTCGACAATGTTAGTTGAACACAATATAGTGTAAATTTTAGTAATAAGGATCCGATAACATGAAAGGCAACAATTGCAATTAAACAGCTTTGTATGAATTTGTAGTTATGGTTGTGTGGTTGAGAGACTAGTTCTGTAACTTGGGCAGGCTGGCCCGGGCTCAACCCGATTTATGGGCAAGCCTGAGCCAAGTTATGTAGAATTCAAGCTGAACCTGGGTTAGAATAATTCAGCTCGACCTTAATTCAGGCCCTAATGCAACTTGAACCTGAGGCGCTATATAATAATATATAGATATTTTTCTATTATTTATAATTTTTTATTTATTTTTAAAGATGAAGATGAATCACGGCCTAACTCTAACTCAACTCGAGTTTAGTTACATATGAGATTTAAAAATATATCAAATTCTACTTTACATTTTGCTCCATAGCCCGATAAAAAAAACAAACAAACAAAAAAAAAACAACCTGAGATCAGAAGCACCACGAATCACATGATAATTAGTAACAATGTGACCATCTTTGTCCCAGACAAAACCCGACCCAGACCCCTGTGGAACCTCCAAGACATCCAATGTGAACGCATCTTGCCTAAAAAGAACAACAACCCATCACCAAATACAGGCCAAATTCAATCAAAATTCGAATCTTTTAAACTTTTGAATTTTCTCAAAAGATACCTTACAGCAAGATTAGTGATGTAGACGACAGAGGGTGTATTATCCTGAAATAAACGAACTGTAGAGAGCTCATCGGCCTGTAATTTTCGAGGAGTGGTGACAACGAAGGCTGATGCGGAATCGACATCAGAGATGAATAGAGAGAACGATAAAGCAAGAGAAGTGAAGAAAACGCACAAAGATTCTAAGGAAGAAGAGATGGTATGGCTGGTGAGGAAGAATTTGGGGTAGAAGGAGCGATTCTGATTGATTTTGCAACTGTTGGTGTTGGTGTTGGTGTGTAGAACACATCGAAGAGGAGAAATGGTGGAGAAATTAGGGTTTCTGTGGAGAGAGAAAAGGGGAGATTTGGAGAGAGTGACATTGTTAGGTTTTCTGGTTGGACATCGAGGAGAGAATGTCGTTGGAACAGTTGCAGAAATGAGTGTAAAAGCAGAGGCCATTCCTGCTGAGACGGCCAGCTGTTTGCACTTGGGACTTGGGAGGCGAGCTATTAATATAAGTGGTGTATCTCGCTGTAGAAGCTGATACAACCTTCTCGACTCCCAAGTCTCAAATAAAGTTTATAGGGAAAATTACTTAAAAGGACCCGTTAATAAGGAAAATTACTTAAAAAAGACCCTCGAGAAATAGTTTGTATGTCTTTGGATACGACTCCTTGACTACTTCTAGCTCTTGCGGGGAGTTAGAAGTAACTTCCATACATTTGGATGAGAAGTTAAGCTCCAAGATCTGCTCTTATGAGGAGTAAAAATGCATTTTTTGTAGGAATAAGAAAAATGAGCTTTTAAGATTACTTTTGTACGGGGTAAAATTATCGTCAAAATAACGATCCTGATCACAAAATTGCCCTTTTTAAAATATCATTTTACATGAATGTCCCTAACCTTATTTCATTGAACACCGTCTTCTTCCCTCATTTCATCACGACCTTGGTTCCTCCAACATCCATCTATCTTTATCATCAACTCCATCTTTTCGATGTCGAATTCACAATCGGAGCAGGCATCACAATCACCTTCACTAGTAAGCTTTGGGTGATTCTTCTACCCTTTATATTTAGGTATTTATCCCCTGTGTTTGGAAAACGATGAAACCCTATAGGTTTATGCCCTCATATCTTTTTCTCTCTAAGGTTTTTAGTTCTTGAAAATTTATGATGAAAACGAAGGTGAGTGCATAGGTCATGCATGATGCAATAGTATTGTAATTGGTATTGAAAAGATGTGGATGTTGGAGAAATCAGGTCTTGTTTTCTTAGAGGTTGAAGACAAAAAATACAAACTATAATGACTACATAAAAGGGCATTACAGTCTTTTTCCCAAAAGTAGGATATCTCCCAAATATCAATCTTGCCCAAGAGCACTTCTCAAAAGTACTTTTCAAATTTGTTTCCCAAACACATGTATACCTTAGAGTACTTTTCCAACTCCTTCAAAAAGTACTTCAACTCCAACTCTTTCTTGGAGTATTTCTATCTCTACGGTCCACACAGACAACTTTTTCTTTCTAAATGGTCCATTGACCTCATCTCTCACATTTCTCACGATTGAATGTTATAATCATTCAAACTCATCGTTTTCATCCAAAAATTAGATTTTCGACATTCAAGTTTCAGAGACTCCATTCTATTGAAAAAGATTTAAGAAAGAATAATAAGTCATTTTCAAAGGTTTGTTCAAATATTTTGAAGATACATGTAAAAAACTAATATTTTTTTCACTTTTTTCTTAGTTTTTGAATGAAAATCGATCAAAAATGGTTCTTTTTGGTTGAAATCATCTAAACAAGTCGTTCTCAAGTTTTTAGTTGATCTTTCCATGTATTTTAGTTGAAAAAACTCGAAAATTGAAAATGAGTGGGTTTTACCAGTGTTGAGTTCGATAGTAAAAATTGTGAACTCTACACTAAATAAAAAAGCGTCGAGTTCGACAATATAAAAGTGGTGAACTCGATAGTAAATAAAAAGGTGGTGAGTTCACCATAACAAAGGACCATTAAGCAAGAAAAAAGTTTACTAAATGTCGTACCATGCTAACTCGCAAAACTTAGGGACTATTTAGCAAGAAACCCTTTTAGGAAAGTCCTTTACATAATTTTTCCAAGATAATATCTAATGATTGAAATCATTATAGCTACGTGATTTTCGAGTCCGAAGATCACCTCCACGAGGATTTGGTGTTGCCACCATTCTTTTTTATAAAAAGGTGTGAATGATCACCCAGAAATTAGTTTTGAAAAAGACATTTTTGGCATCATAGTGACTCTTGTACGAATTTAGACATTGATCTACCTAAGATCTAGGTAAAGTTTTTGGTTAGAGATCGAGGAAGGTGTTAGGCGCCTATTTTTCTCCACCTTAGGTGGTAACTTTGAATATATGGCCATTTATAAATAAATAAGAGAAAAATTGAGTAAATGACGATTTGTACCTTTAAATGTAAGGGGTTTGATATGGACTTCGATCATAGGGATCATCTCTATACATATCTTGCCTTAATTCATACAATTTTGAAAAGTGTTAGTTCTTGTGGTTATGCGCCCACTCTCATAGAATGAAGGGGCCCAATCACTTTTGGCCTCAAAACGATTTGAATGGTGTACATAAGTTGTGAGTAGAGATTAAAGATATTAATATTTTATTTTGAAACTACATTTTCAATCGAATCGAAAGTTCGATCTTACATCTTATGATTTTCTAAACAAAATTAAAAAAAGAAAAGAGAGGTAAAAGAGGGATATGGAGAGGAGAGAGAGGGAGACACAGAATAAAGTTCTTACTTTAAACCCACCTTGTAGCTTTTGCTTTCTTCTTCTTTCCTTCTTCTTCTTAGGTCCTTGATGTAATATTTTAGGTTAAGTGTTTTTTAGTTAAGATAATAGAGTGAGAAAGGAGTGAATAAAGGGTTGAGTAGTGAGTTGAGAAGAGCTTAGAGAGGTTTGAGAGATTGAGATTTAGAGAGATGGCTTGAGAGGGAGAAGTTCAAGCATGAGGAATTTTGTGGGAAATAATGGGATTTTTATAGATGTTGGTGGATTATTTTTTAGGTTAAAATGATCATAGGTAAAAGGTGGGGAAAAGTCATGAGTTTTAGGCATGTATTGTTTGGAATCTTAATGTTAGGGAGGGCTAATTAGGTAAAAAGGATGGATGGGTTGCTTTTAATCCAAACCCATAAATAACATCCAATTAGGTTGAGAGCAACTCATTCCTAGGTTAAATGTTGGTTAGTATTGAGGGGTGTGAGTGTTAAGTAAAAAAGAATGGTCATGTAAGGGGGGGTAAGTATTTTGATTTTGGGAGGTGAGTTTAGTGGTGACATGTCCCAAAATGGTAGATGTGTGTATTTTATGTGAGTTAAGTGAGAAAATTAAAGAGAAGGGGTGTGGGGATTGCTTATGATAACGGTTTGGAAAAAATGATGGGGGTCACTTATGACATGTGGTGTGGGTTGATTAGCTTTTGATGGTTATGATAAGATTGAGTAATGATTTTTAGAGGTGAGTTGTGGTGGTGACAAGTGTCTACCTTGATGATCATTTATGGTGTGGACTTTGATTGATTAAGTTTATAGACATGGGTTTGGGCTTGAGTAAGAGTTTTAACTAGAGTGAGTTTTTGCATGTTGGGCTTAGGACTTGGTGATGGCTTAAGTTAGAAATTGTATTGGACTTAAGTCTAGGGTTGGGCTTGTTTTAAGATGGGACTAAAATGGGTACTTGGGGTAGTTGAGGATTGGTGGGCCCTAGGTAGGCTTAGAAAAGGGTTCAAGATTCGATTTTAAGTTTTGGGTTAGAATGGTGAGGATTTGAGAAGGTAGTGTTTTTTAAGAACCTTATTGTGGGTCTATGAGATTTTAGAGGTCTTAGGATTTTTATTTTTAATAAAAGGATTGGATTTTGAAGACTTAGGCCTCGAAGCACGTCTATGACCATTTCGAATAAAAACACATTTTGGAACCCCTTTTCAAGTAAGGGCCCGTTCAAATTGGAGTGTCTACAATCGTGATATAAAATTAATAGATAGGGTGTTATTCGACATCACGTATATGGTTTGGAGAATATTTGAGGTATCCTTTTTTTTTTTTTTTTTGTAAACTAAAAAGAAAATGAGCTTTGATTTTATTTTTATTGTTTTTTTTTTTCCACAAAATCAATCATCTTCAAATCTTATTTTTCATTTTCAAAATTTGATCATCTTTAACAATCAGAGGGTATAGAATTTTGTTTAACTGAAAAAACAACGATAGAAGAAAATTCTAGATTTTTCTTTTGAGTCGGGATAATTTGACGCTCTTTTTTGTACACTTCCTTCCTAGAACCATAGATCATTTGCTCTGGGAGAGCAAGGACTGTGGCGCCCCGCCAAACGCTAACACAAATCCCAAGGCCAAATCCCAAGGTACTAGGTGGCACCTCGAAATTTCGGCATGGTCTCCTCTGTTTATGTTAGCGTTTCACGGAACTCAAACCTGATAACCCAATTCATAACAAAACCTGTATATAAAAATGTAGATACAGGAAAATAACAGCGGAAGACTAATTACATCTAACATGTAAGTAGATCAGAGTGCGGAAGATTTATCAATATACAGGCTTACCAAAACATTCTCACTCTAACATAGTCCTAAACTCTCAATCCAAAAACTACACACATCCTGGATGAAACTGACAACGCTAAGGGATGTGGCCCTAGTGCTCACCAGGCAATAAACTCTGATCGTCGATCTGATCGACCAGATACTCCTCAATTACTGCCTCTACGCCTGCCTCGACAGCTGCAAGTGCTGAAACTAAAAAAAAATAGGAAGGAAAGGGTGAGTAACGAAAGTTACCAGAAAGTCCACAGCCAATTCCTACCAATAACCCTTCCTAAGCATGATCGAATAAAGCATACTGAACATTTTAATACATGCAAGATTTACAAGATAAAATACGATCAACTGGTACGTATAGCCAGGGATGAGCAACTAAACAGTTTAAAGATTACACATGGCATCAATCATCCATACTCATTATACATTTTCCATTCTATGCAAATACCGTTGACAACATTAAAATAATAGACATGCTTCTCAGTTTATAATTCGAAATATAACAACAGATACATAATACAAATGGTGGAGTATTGGAATTAAAGAGTTGGGATTCACGACTGGATCGCTCCCAGTCAGGACATGATATTCCCCATAACATCGTAGTTCCTGATTTTGTGGCTGGTCGTGTCTACCACGCTTGCGGAACCATTTATCCGGCTCAGGCTGGCCGTTTGACGTGACCGTAAGCAATGGGTCTCTTTTCGATGTGTCAGAACGTTTGACTACTACTAGATTGTTAGTGATCACTGACTAATCAACTTCGTCTATGCCTATCAGGCGTGCATGTGATTCCCAAAAGATACTCCACTCGTATACGACCACCTTTACAAAACACGTTCACTGGTAAAGATAAGAAAGGAATGGACCCGGATTCCATTGTGACTCCACTCTCATACGCGTCCCATACCACGTATGAGTTTGGTGGTCCCTACCGTACATCCCAGGATAGTGCACCCTTCCGGATGATGTGACACACTATCCCTTCAGGCATTCACCAACCCTTAACAGCTCACAAAATAGCTACGTATATATATATTTTCATTTAAAACAAAAAGAGAAATTAACAGAACAGGGTTGAGAACGGATATCCAGTTCCTACCATGCAACCGTGGCCACGCGGCCTAAAATAAATAACAGTACTCAGCGCAAGCGCTAACATAATCGGAAATAAACATGCAACCCTTTCATTAATAACCTGGATATCCTTTCACCAACCTACACACAACATACAATGTAAAATGCAGACATCACCCCTCGGGCGTGATTCTGACATTTTACCGTTCATTCCCTTTTCCCATTCTCTCAACATTCTCATTTTTCATCCTTTCAAATCAACCATTCATTTTCAATCTTTCAAATCATTCTTTTGTCTTTCCATTGAAAACCTTCAAGTTTATTCACAAACAAGGTCCCGATGATGCACGGGGCAAAAGCTGTTAAAAATCATGAAAGCTGGTGAAATTTGGCTAAGTGTCGGAAACTCAATTTTTTAAAGTTCTCAAAATTGAAAATGGATTTTTCGAAATGAAAGTCTCGATCATGAGATTCGACATCATATAGTTTTTGTAATCTAATTCAAAGGAACGCGAAAGTTATTTCATTTTGAAAACTTGCCGAAAACATCAAAAATTACATTTTGTTCTTAAAACCAAAATTCGGATTTTGATCCTTTGAGATTTGGATCTTAAAACCATTCCCATTGTTCCGAAATGGGGGGTAAAACCTTAATTTCATTAAAGAACTTAAAGTAAATGGAAAGTAAAAATTAAAGAGGACATTTACTTTAATGTTTTTAATGACATAAAGGGTGACAAACAGTGTATAAGGTGTGAGGAAGTCAAGCCAAGAGTCAGAACACTGTTCTGAAGAGAACTGTGTCTGTCGGTGGCTGTCGGCGGCAGGAACAAGATGCTGTCGGTGGAACCGACATAATACACATCGGCAGATGTCGGTGGGACCGACGGTCCTGCCGACAGTGTAAAATTTCTCGCGCTGTTTAGCTTCGTCGGTGGCAGAAGCTCCATTCTGTCGGTGGGACCGACAGAATGCCTTCGGTAGGTGCCGGTGGAACCGACCCTACCCGCCTACAGCCTGAACCTCACTCGCGATTTTGGATTTTTCGATCCCTTTTTCGATTTCTTTTTCATTCTTCGAACCATTCTACCCACCCACGATTTTGTTATCAAAATTCGATCAAACATAAGCAAAACACCTACTTCTACCATGAATTTGAAATCGAACAACCAATTTCTACGATTTAAATGCAAACAATAAGTTTTGTTTTAAAACCCTAAATGCACATTTCGGAAATCTAAAGCTACCAATAAGAATTGGAAGTCCCTTACTTGGTTGTGGACGTCGAACGTGATAAACTCACACAATGATCAAGGTTGGTGGCTCGAGAGTCGAGGTTGGGCTGACTTGGATGCGAAACGAGCGAGGGTTTGCAAGGTATCCGACAATGACGTTTCCTTTCTCCTCTAAAATGAAGTATAGACCTAGCTCCTAACTTGATGAAGCCCTCGGACGGAAGATGTGGAGGTTTACTCGAGCTACCCGACTGATTTTGATGGAGGATGGGGAAAACAAACAAGAATGAACAACCAAAGGTGGTGAAGTTGTAGCTCTCGACGTGGCCGACAACTTTGTCTTCTTCGTCGAGGTTCAACTCGACTTCGTTCGGGCTAGAACTTGAAGGGAATGGGTCGAAACCCTTGGGTTGAAAGTGGCTGTCGTTTGGGTTTCTTAGAGAATGAGAGAAAAATGAAATAAAAGAAAATCAGATTTTTCTTTTTATACCAGCTAAGGGCATACTTGTAATTTCCCCTTATTTCTAGTTTCGATCGTAACTTAACTATTCGGACTCGGAAAACGACAAACGAATATACCATTTCGAATAATTTTTCGATTCGGATCTAATGGTGTCATCAAATCTTTTTGATTCTCGCTCTAATGAAATTCTACTGTTTTGGGTCCCACTTAACACGAAATTCGAGGATTCTATAACTTCTCTATCCGAATTCGAATTCGGACTTGCTTACAGGCTAATGTATATATTTCGATCCTTTTGAATCTAATGGCGAAGTTGATTTTCCTCGAAATTAATCATAACAAGATCCGAGTATTTTACTCTAAGTTTCTCCTTCGATATTTTCTTCCAAATCTCACCATTTAATTTCCTCGAGATATGAGTTGAAAATCCGGGGTGTTACAAGGACAAAGATTTATGATTCTTTGAAGTGCCATGTCAGATAGCATACAAAAAAAGTGTCAGATTATCACAATTATTTTATTTTCACAAATAGTTAGGAGAGGATTGTAAACAATGGATAGATCATTTGCTTCGAGATACACAAGTACAAAGATTTAAGGTTTTTTGAAGTGTCATGTCAGAGAGCTTACAAAAAGAGTCAGATTATCTTGATTATTTTCTTTTTACAAAGAGTTAGGGCAAGGTTGTAAATGATGGATTAAAGACGAAGTTTAATATATTATAAGAAATTCTTCATAAAGGTTAAAAGAACTTAAGATGAAGGATTTTGAGAGAAAAAACAATGGATTTTTTGCTAAGAAGTTGAGGTTAAGGGCATTTAAGTATCAGATTTGACAAGTGAAGACTTTTTAGTTAAAGACAAAATGCAGTTTCTAAGTAAAATTTTTGGCAGTTGGCATGTATCAGATTAAAAGGCAGTTGGCATGTATCAGATTTGACAAGTGAAGACTTTTTAGTTAAAAAATCATTATTGTTTTAAAAATCATCGAGAATGGCTCGACAGTCAAAATTAGGATTCAATATTTTTTTTTCTCAGTTTTTCTTCTTCTTTCTTGAGATTAAAATTTTTTCCGGTTTACAGATGAGAATTGGCTTAACAATCATCCAAAACCGAGATGACTCACCAGATGCAAAACCAAGAAGAGTAGGTCAAGTGTTTAAGTTGTCTATAATATTTATAATAGAAAACCTCAATAAAGACGAAACAGGTCATCAATTTGAAAACACGTGAGTATCTCAAATATTCGCAAAAAATTGTGGAAGGTTTGGAACCAATCATCATTTTTTTAATTAAAAAAAAAAACAAAGAAAAATAAGAAATAAGAAAGCTGCTTAAACACTCCCTTTAGAACACTAACACCTTTCTTCTTTACGTAGACATCTAAATCAAAGATGTTTGGACAAGGGATAAAAAAAGAGAGGAGAAAGCCACTTGATAATGCTTCTATTATGAGTACACCTTAATAATTTAGCACTTTAATATATACAACTCTTCTATTAAGTGTATTTACCTACCAAATCCATTCATCTATCCGCCAGTGTTCATCTTCTTCGTTTCATCATCACCTTCTTCTTTTTCTTCCTATTCTTTGCATTCCACCTCTCTTTCTCTCTCATTCATTCAATTATTTGTTCATTCATTCTTCTTATTATTCTTTGCATCTTTGAAGGTTTTAACAAGGATTTGGTGATATAAGACGCAATACCCCTTAGAATATGAGTAATCAAATTCATTTTATACATAATTTGAAATTTTAAACATCTTTAAAAAAAATTGAGTTTGTGATGACAAAACATGTTGACATTGGCCTATCGACATAGAAAAAAAATCGATTTTTGTCTGTGCTGATAAGCACTTGTTTACACAGGACTTTTTTTTTTTTTTTTTTTTTTTCTTTTTTACAAAAATCAAAATAAAAAATAAAGCAAATGGTAAAAAAAAAATACCTCTATTAAGGTAATCTTTTTATTTTTTATTTTTTATTTTTTTATCATATATATATAGGTAAAATATCATTTCATCAAGACGGCCGAGAAAATTGGCAAAAGAAATAATACAAACTGTAAAACTTAGTGGGATTCAAGACAACAAATTTGATCCCACCTAACAAAAAAATCTTCAAAAAATACCTTTTTAAATTTATTAAACACCTTACACCAAAAAAATAACAAACCCCACACCAAAAGAGTAATGTTGTTTTTGTCTCACATTTCCTTCAAATATGCGACTACACTCCTTTCAAATCCCTCAACAAATTGCAAAAGGGATAAGTCTTTACGAGTTTCTAAATGAGTGCCCTCAACCTGTCCAAGCCTTGAAAACATTTTTGTTGACGACAATAGGCACCCCTCCACCCCAAATAATCCCACAAAGTGTCTTCATATTCGTCGTGCCACAGGGCAATGCATCAAAATGTGATTTGTGGATTGCTCTACAACTTTAATCTTGGAAGCTTTACATAGGAAGAATCAATTGAAGAACCAAAATGTGAGTTGCTCACTTCATCTTCCACACAAGAGGCACAAATGCGGAGGTTAAGGCTTCTCTCTAAATATGGTTGGAGTGAACATATATAAAATGTTAGGGGATATGTTTAGTATTTGATTTTTTTTTTTTTTTTTTTTGGGGATAAGCAGGTAGTCTACTTAGGTCAAATGATAGGTGCAAAAACAGTGGCCTCCTCATAAGTTATAATGCAATTATAAAAAAAATAAAAAATAAATATAAAAAAACCTTTCTAAATGCCCATCACACCTTCACCGTCATTCCCATTTACCTTTGAGTCGTCTTAGAGTAACCTCAGGTTGGAACTTCATATCGCACTTCTTGACATGAAAGTAGATAGGAACCATAAATGTTATTTCATGAAGTGCGAGATGAGGTTCCGACTTGAGGTCACTTTAGCATTATTATTTTCCTTTATAGATTTCTTTTGAAGGGTTGATTCATGAGAAAACACATTGATCTCGATCGTGTATGCACGAAATTCATGGTTGGGATTTATATGCATCTCGAGGATTCTTGTCTCTAGGATAAATCCTTATTATTGTATTTTTTGTTAAAGGGTCGTGATCATATGTTTTTACTATGACCCTTTTTTTTAAATGGAATGCTAATGTCTAATACTTCACAGGACATTAGCATTGTACAATACTTTTTTTTTTCTAAGAGTCGTGCTGGGGTGACACAGGATTTACTGTGATTCTCACAATTCTGATGTGGACATGCATACATAACCGTAGATGATTTTTACTCGTATCTTGAAGAAATTCATATATGGTTATCTACACATCCCACGTCAGACTTGTGAGAATTGCAGTAAATACCCTGTGTCATTCCAGCATTTTTCTTTTTCTAACAATACCTCTCCTCGTTTTGTTTTTAGTGAAAAAGACAAAGATGTATTGATCATTTACATAATAAATGCTATTAGTATTTAAATATTTTGAATTAAATATCTTTTTCTTGTTAGTAAATATTTTGACAATTAATACCAACATAATTAATGTATTTATTAATAAAATAATAAATGCATTTATTGTATAAAGACTAACATAATTTTATCTTTTTCACTAAAAGAAAAATTAATAAAGAGTATTATTGAAAGAAAAAAAAGTATGGACAATACTAACATTTCCTATGAGATCTTGATCGTTAGCATTTCTCTTTTAAATATATAATATATATATAATATATATATATATAGATATATATATATATATATATAGATAATATATAGAGGGTCAGGTTCAAGGGCCATATGAGAAAACATATGAGAAAACTTCGTTTTTCAAAATATGGGTTAGAGTTTTGGATTGAGCTAATTTTTTGCAAGGATGGTCACTATGATGAGAAGATCATCCTCACAAAAAATCAGCTCAATCAGAAACTTCTAAATCCATCAAAAGTGATTTATAATTAGTTATAAAAATTGGTAAAAAATCGACGGTCCACATTCTAAATCACTTTTAATGGGGTTAGAAGTTTCAGATTGGGCTGATTTTTTTTTTTTTTGGATGATCTTCCCATCATAGAGATCATCCTCACAAAAAGACTCAATCCAAAATTTCTAACCATATTTTAAAATTTTTTGAAAAACGAAAGTTTTCTCATATGGCCCTTGAACCTGACCCATAATATATATGAAAATATAAAATAATTGTATATTTATATTCCGACTGGGCATAATCTAAACTACCTAGTAGATAATGAATCGGATTTGAAATCTTTTATAAAATAAATCACAACCGTTGAAATTAGCACAACTGTTGGACTTATCAATCATAGTAATTGTATATTTACATTCCTATTATATATTTGCCTTTTCAATCCCGACGTAAACCTGATTGACGAGCCAATGCTCATTAAAGGTTTTAGCGTCCAACATAGTTGGATTCCCATAACGTTTAACAATAATAATAAATTGACACGTGTAAAAAATTTCAAATTATTTAAAAAGGAATTCCAAGGCGAACCTGTTCTTTAGGTAGCCGGTTATTTATGTAGAACATCCGGATGTAATATCGGTTTTCTTGAACAAGGGAAAGAAATATCACACAACACAGTCATGACATTTTCTTGGATTGGAGAGAAATGGTAAAATTCTGAATGGATCGTTATGGCAAAAAGCCAGGTTTGGAGAAGATGATATTATTGGAACCCTTGATACTTGTAAAAAAATATTTTATTTTATTTTCTTTCTCTTCTTGTATTTATATTATATGAACATTTTAGAAAGAAAAATGGATGATTGGCTTCTAATGTCCTCTCAGTTTCCATGGTAACTTTAAAAATATAAAAGAAAAAAAAAAAGAGAGAAAATCTACATGTATTTGGTAGGTTTCTATATTTATTTGATACTAAAAAAATCTAAATTTTATTTGATAGAATTTTGGTTATAATAGGTTTATATATGTATTTTGTATTAAAAATTTATACATCTAAACTGGGGATTTGATTTTTCAGATTTTCTAATTTTGCAAGAGAGATAATAATTAGGAAATTTTCTATTTTTGAAGAATAGGTTCTTGGAAATCGACGATTTGAGCGATTGAACCACGGGTTTTCAAAAACAATAACGGTTCATTAAGAACCGAATCGATTTTTATAGGAAATCCGGTAGGACCCGTTCGAATCATTGGCTCGGTCCAATGTTTAAAACATTGGTTTACACATTTAATGGGGTATTTCCCCAAAACTTGCGCAACTTATGTCTAAATTCTGGGTTCGATACACTGTTCATTTTAATTCCCAAAATATGATTTTGCAGTGAACCTGTCACTTTTATAATCAACGAATTCATTGATAAATTATTAGCAAGATCGTTGGTAATTTATCAACGAATTGACTGTAAAAAACATGTTTTGGGAATTAAATGAACGGCGTATCAAAATTGGAATTTCGTCAGATTCAGGACACGAAATGGGGAGATTCACAATATTTGTTGGCTTGTTAAAAGTAAAAGCTAGATAGAGTGCTAATAACATCTCTCGAAGAGAGCAACTCGAATGACAATTGAAATTCTCGATCAAACGAAAGTTTGAGATAAGAGATATTTCCTAGACATTTTCGTTTTACATAGACAAAATCGATTGAAGAAGCAAAATGTGAGTTGCTCACTTCATCTTCCACACGGGAGGAGCACATGAGAAGGTTAAGGCTTCTCTAAATATGATTGGAGGGTGAAAATATATAAAAAGTTAGGGGATATGTTTTTATTTTTTGGATAAACAAGTAGCGTACTTATGTCAAATGCTAAGTGCAAAAAAGTGGTTTGCTCATAAGTTGTAACACAATTAGCAACCATCATACCCTCACCGTCATTCCCATTTTACCTTTGAGTCGTCTTAGAATAACCTCTGGTTGAAACCTCATATAGCACTTCTTGACGTGAAAGTGAATAGGATTCATAAATGTTTTTTCATGAAGTGCGATATGCGGTTCTAGCTTGAGGTCACTTCAACATTATTTTTTCCCGTTATAGATTTCTTTTAAAGGGTTGACTCATGAGAAAACATATTGATCTCGATCGTGTATGCACGAAATCCATGATTGGGATTTATCTGCATCTCGAGGATTCTTATCTCTAGGATAAATCTTTATTATTGAATTTTTTGTTTATAAGGTCATGATCATTTGTCTTTACTATGACCATTTTTTAAAAAAAAGGGAATAACTAACTTCCAATACTTTATGAAGACGTTAGTATTGTACAATACTTTTTTTTCCTAATAATATCCCTTTTCGTTTTGTCTTTTAGTGAAAAAGACAAAGATGTATTGATCTTTTACAGTATAAATGTTTATTTACATATAAATACTATGAGCATTTAAGTATTTTGAATTAAATATATATATATTTTAAGTAAAATACTTTAACAATCAATTTCAACATAATAAATATATTTATTAATGGAATAATAAATATATTTATTGTGTAAAAAGACAAAATGATGAAGGGTATTATTGAAAAAGAAAAAAATATTGAATAATGTTAATGTATTTTATGAGATCTTTGACGTTAGTATTTCTCTTTTTTTTTATTTAAATAATTGTACATTTATATTCTTATTGGGTACAATCTAAACTACCTAGATAATGAATCGGATTTGAAACCTTTTATAAAATAAATCATAACCGTTGAAATTAACTCAACTGTTGGACTTATCAATCATACTAATTGTATATTTACATTCCTATTATATATTTGCCTTTTCAGTCCGGACGTAAACCTACTATTAAAGGTTTTAGCGTCCAACGTAGCTGGACTCCCATAACGTTCAACTAATAATAAATTGACACGTGTAAACAATTCCAAGGCGAACCTGTTCTTTAGGTAACCGGTTAAACAATGTAATTATCTCTATTTAAACATGACTTACAAGTAAATTAAAACGGTAGAGAGAGAGACTTAATTATATTTCTTCAAGGTTCAAAGAAACGGTCCACGGACTCTCCCTCCTTTTATTGAAAAATTGAAGAAACGAGAGAGCTTTTAAAAGGAGAGAAGAGAAACAGAGGAAAAGAAGACATGGAGATTACAAGACTTTCTTTTGCTCTTCTCTTCATATTGTTTTTCTCTCTGTTTCAGAGACCCACCACTGCTCTAAAAAAGGTGAGAGAATTAGTCAAATTTTAACTTCAAAAATTCTATTTTTCTACTAATTTGATTGATTTCTAATAAGAATCCTAATATCCTATCTGGGTAGTTTTAATTTCAGAGAATTTCATTATTTTAGTGAAATTAAGTAAAAAATCATATATAGGTTTTCTGATGAAATATGTGAATTATTGGTTGATTTATTTTTTGTTTCTTATTTTGTAGTCTTATATAGTGTACTTAGGTGGACACTCACATGGTCCTGAACCATCTTCGATCGATCTCGATCGTGTAACAGACTCTCATAACGAGTTTCTGGGATCATTCTTAGGAAGGTAATTAATTGAATTTTACAATCATTGCCTCTACATTGCCCTATTTTTATTTTTTTTTTACTTTTATTTTTACAGTAAAGAGAAGGCCAAAGATGTGATATTTTACTCTTACACAAGATATATCAATGGGTTTGCTGCTTATCTTGAAGAAGAAGAAGCAGAGGAGATCTCAAGTAACAAATACTGATTTTATTTCCATTTATTTGGTTCCCCATTTTTTAAATTTTTTATTATCTAATATTATTTATTAAAAAATTTATGTAGAACATCCGGATGTAATATCGGTTTTCTTAAACAAGGGAAAGAAATTACACACAACACAGTCATGGAATTTTCTTGGATTGGAGAGAAATGGTAAAATTCTGGATGGATCGTTATGGCAAAAAGCGAGGTTTGGAGAAGATGTTATTATTGGATCCCTTGATACTGGTAAAAAAATATTTTATTTCTCTTCTTGTATTTATATTATATGAACGTTTTAGAAAGAAAAATGGATGATTGGTTTCTAATGTCCTCTCAATTTCCATGGTAACTTTAAAAATATAAAAGAGAAAAAGAAGAGAAATTCTACATGTATTTGGTAGGTTTCTATATTTATTTTTATTTGATACTAAAATATCTAGATTTTATTTGATACAATTTTGATTATAATATGTTTCCATATGTATTTGGTATTAAAAATCTATACATCTAAACTAAGGATTTGATTTTCCAGATTTTCTAATTTTGCAAGAGAGATAATAATTAGAAAATTTCTATTTTTCAAGAATCGGTTCTTGGAAATTGACGGTTTGAGCGGTTGAACCATGGGTTTTCAAAAAATCAATTACTTAAGTAACGGTTCATTAAGAATCGAATTGATTTTTATGAGAAATCTAGTAGGACCTGGTCGAATTGTTGGTCCGGTCCAGTGTTTAAAACATTAGTTTACATATTTAATGGGGTATTTTCTTCAAAACTTGCGCAACTTATATTTAAATTCTGGTTTCGGTACACTGTTCATTTTAATTCTCAAAATATGTTTTTCCACTCGTCACTTTTATAATCAACGAATTCATTTATAAATTATCAGTAAGATCATTGGTAATTTATCAACAAATTCACGGTAAAAAGCATGTTTTGAAAATTAAAATGAACTATGTATCGAAATTAGAATTTTGTCAGATTTAGGATACGAAATGGAGAATAATACTATTTATCGGTGTATTAAAAGTAAAATCTGGTGTGCTAATAGCATCTCTCAAAGAGAGCAACTGATTGAAATCCTCAATGAAACGAAAGGTTGAGATGAGAGATATTTCCTAGACATTTTCAAATGAGACGCATCCCTAGAAAAAAAAAAAAGTAATAATCCCCTGGATACCTGTCTCTTTCCTTCCATTTATGTTTGAATGTAGAAAAGGAAAAAAAAAAAAACGAAATATGTATCCCAACAAAATCTACACCGAACAAATCTCTAGGAAAAATCTGTGTTTTCTTACTCCTTATCTCAAATTTTGCTTGATTGGGTTACTCAAATGTGGCATGAGGTTAGAAAAATTCTTGAAAATATTTGAGATTTGACTCTCTTCATCATACAAACGTTGATATGAAAGATTAGGCCCATAGCCCATCAATTTTAAGATATTTAGGCCCACCAATTCTTAATGGGTTGTGTTGTGACAGGTGTCTGGCCCGAATCAGAGAGTTTTGACGATGAAGGAATGGGACCCATACCAGCAAAGTGGAAAGGATTCTGTCAAAACGACACCAAAGTTGGAGTTCGCTGTAACAGGTCTTATACTGTTTACATTGCTTTATCCCACCAACGGTATTAGATTTTTCCACCTGTAATCATCAAAACCAATCATCTCTAATTAATCAATCTCCAGGAAGTTGATTGGAGCAAGGTACTTCAACAAAGGCTACGACAACTATAAAGACTACAAATACAATACCGCACGTGACACAAATGGACATGGGACCCACACGTTGTCAACGGCTGGTGGTCGTTTCGTTAGTGGGGCCAATGTATTTGGATTGGGGAATGGTACGGCGAAAGGCGGATCACCGAATGCCAGAGTTGCTACGTACAAGGTCTGTTGGCCACCTGTCAATGACAGCATCGAGTGTCCCGATGCAGACATAATCGCAGCCTTTGATGCAGCTATACACGATGGGGTTGATGTGCTGTCGCTATCTCTTGGTACGTATCCAACTGATTATTTGTCCGACAGCGTTGCAATTGGTTCGTTTCATGCTGTGATGAACGGGATCGTGGTGGTTTGTTCTGCTGGTAACACGGGTCCGGATGAGGGTCGGGTTACTAATGTGGCCCCATGGATAATAACCGTTGGAGCAGGATCCATGAACCGAGAGTTTGTGTCTTACGTTGAGCTTGGTAATAGAACGCGCTTTCAGGTTAGTTATTTTTTTTAGAACTGCCATTGGCACTCCAACTTTTATTTATCACACCCCAATTTAAAGGAGAGATTTTATTCGCACGCTAACTTTTACTTTTAACGCACCAATCCTTTTGAATTCAAATGATAGTCAAGATGAGATTGGTGTGTTATAAGTAAAAGTTGACTTGTTAATAGAAACTCTTTTTTTCATCATATCTCGGGTGAGACCCATGTGATTAGGTCTTTCAATGGATCGGGTTGTGACTTGACCCGACCAACTTGGTCCGTCATGGATCAGGTGTGGATTGTGTTACTAGCTAGGCCAGTTTGGAAATTGAACTAGGGTACAATTCATGTCTAGGATTATATTCCAACTTTTGATATTTTGGAATCAATTATTCCAATTCAAGATCTACTTGTTTTGATACAAATTATATTCGTGACGATTGTATATATATTTTTTTTCCTCCCAGGGGTATAGTCTTTCCTCTAATGTCTTGCCAGCCGGGAAGTTATATCCTCTGATTAGTTCTCTAAATGCTAAGGTCGCTAATGCATCGGATGAGGACTCGTAAGGCCCCTAACATATAATTCACATTAATTGAATTACCAATGGATGCTATTGTTAAATTACATTGATAATGTGATCTCATGTAGACGGCTTTGCTTCGTTGGATCCCTCGATCCAGCGAAGGTGAATGGGAAGATCGTGGTGTGTAATGTTGGCACAACTCCGCAAGTGCTGAAAGGGAAAGTGGTGGCTGATGCAGGAGGAATTGGGATGATTCTTGTGAATGAGGAATTTGATTATTTCGAGATAATTGCGGAGGCTCATGTTATACCAACTTCTCATATCACTGCAGCAGATGGTCATACCCTTTTCTCCTACATTAATTCTACCAAGTAAGTTTTCATTGTAGAGTATTTGAGGGTGTTTCGGTAATTTTGTTCATTAATTGAACCAAAAATTTCTCAAATTGGTTGGACTATAGTCACACTAGTTCAATTTGGTTGGATGGATTTATATTCATTAAAATATATATTAATCCTATTTAAGTTTTGAAGGACTTATTTATTTAAATTTAGGTCTCCAATGGCTTACATTTCGCCACCAAGAACTCAACTAGACACGAAACCTGCACCATTCATCGATTCTTTCTCATCTCGGGGACCCAATGGCATTACGCCGGAGATCCTCAAGGTTCATCAATAAATTTTTGTTCTTTAATCTTATTTATATTTATATATTTTGCTTCAATTGTTTAATTATGTTTTATGCTAAATATATTTTTATTGTTCAAAGCCTGATATTATAGCACCAGGGCTGAGTGTAATAGCTGCTTATAGCCAAGCATTGGGGCCATCACAGTTCCCATTTGACGAACGTCGAGTTCTATTTAACTCTATGACGGGCACTTCCATGTCATGTCCTCATGTTTCGGGCATTGTCGGCCTTCTCAAAACCCTCCATCCCGATTGGAGTCCGGCTGCAATTAAATCAGCAATCATGACCACTGGTAATTAGACATCTAATCTATGGACTACTATATATACATATATATTTGGAGTACTAATATAAAATTTAGACAACTTCTATTGCCACACCATTTTTTAAATAAATTTGTATGGCACCTGAGTCAAGAATTGGCCCTAGGCATAATGGAATGACCCTAAACCTTTGGGATAATGCTTTCTTATGGTGTTGTTCTTGTTGTGTTGTAATCCATATTAAATTTTTATAATTCTCTTTTTCTTTTCAGCTGGAGTTCTAGATAGCAAGAAACAGCCAATCCTTACAGCTTCACAAGTACTGGGTAACCCATTCAGTTATGGTGCAGGGCATGTGCAACCAAATCAATCAATGGATCCTGGTTTGGTCTACGACTTAACTGTCCATGACTACTTGAACTTCTTGTGTGCTGTTGGCTACAACGAAACACTAATCGCTAAATTCATTAGTGAGCCTTATGCTTGTCCCAAGTCACTAAGTCTTTTAGACTTTAATTACCCCGCAATCACCGTCCCTCATCTCTATGGCCCAATTACAGTTACACGTACCGTTAAGAATGTTGGTTCCCCTGGCACATACACTGTGAAGGTTAATGAACCCTTTGGAATATCGGTGATTGTTGAACCGAAAACCTTGAATTTCAAGAAGAAAGGAGAACAAAAGACGTTCAACGTTACTATGAAGGATAAGATAGGTAAAGTTATTGAAGACTATGTCTTTGGTGATCTCGTATGGTCGGACGGGGTGCATTATGTGAGCAGTCCTATTGTTATCATGGAAGCAATGTGAAAGGGTGGTAGAATCTAGTTCATAATGTGGCTTGAGTCGTGGTTCATGATTAAATGTTTTGGTCTAAAACATCTCAATTTTTTTTTTTCCCTTTATCAAGACATTGTCTTGAAGCGTTGTTTTAAACCTTGGTAATAAAGCTTTTACTTTATAATGATGAACTCGTAACATGCAAGCCAAAATGGGCATAAATCTCTGAAATTTATTCTATCCTGGACATAGATAATCTTGTAACCAACCACCCCAAAAGGGTAATTAATCTTGAATTCTTGATCTCAATTATTGCAAAATTAGAAGGAAAACCATAAGTAAGTCTGGAGTGACAGCCCAGGCTACCTTTTTCCACATTGATGCTATATATAGAGCTAGAAAGACCTATTAAGAATTTGAATGGGTGGACCCCATGTTCTTTTGGTTTGACATTCTATTCGGAGAAGTTGATGGGTGGTAAGAATAAGAGCAAAGGTGGTACCTTTGTAGGAGAGGTGAGAGGGTATCTTCAAAGCTAGAATCTATTGGGTCCCACCACTGTCAAAAGATAGAGAAGAAAGTTTTTGACTTTTTTTTCCATTAAGTCAAAAGTCAAAGCCTTACCTTTTCCCAGTCCTCACCTTACCCAGGCCAGCACCACAAACATGCATGAAAAAAACAAAGGAAGGAGTTATCTCTTCTGAGGGAGATCTCATGCAATATGATCTAAAAGAGAAAAACTGTGTAACCTCATCTACAACTCAATTTACTTTTGCCGAAAGTATGAAAGATTAAGCTTGATGAACATGAAAAGATCATCTTTAATTTATCTTTCTTCATGTGTCACCCACCCTTCCCCCTTGATTGATTTGAAGAGATGTATCTATCTATCTATCTATCTATTTTGATGAACATGAATCCCTAGATTTAGGGATGAAAAAAAAATCAAGAAATACAAGATTTACATGATTCGGCTAAGTCTACATCCACAGATATATGAAGGGTTCCACCTCGTGTAAGTCCCCCGAACAAGTTGGGTATGCATGAACAATATATACCCATTGAGACCTTAACTCTAGACATCCAACACAACATTTCTATCATCCATAGTTACATACCAATGGAAATGGTCTATAATTGAGTTTTTCATTTTAAGTAAACTGTTTTTCATAGATTGTTTTTATTGTTTTGGTTTTAATTAGACTTATTTTATACTTTTTTCGAGCTAATTGTATATGGTGCACAAATTCTCATAGTTTTAGACATCTTGTGCATAATTCCCTCATATTTTATGCTAATTGATCTTTAATTTCCTCAACACAACACATGCATATAAATAAGACAAAGCATAGGTTCATTCCAATGAACATCACACTCATTGTCCTTTAAGTGAAAATTACTTAATAAAATACCAAAAGTGAGGCGATGAGAAACCAAATGTGTGGGATATACCTTGTTTGAGGATTTAATTCGGTCAACCTTCACCCCCTGGCACATGTATGGGTATTAAGATTAAGATTCTAGTTGACAAGTGGGCCACAAATATTTGGATTGTAGTAATAGGTTAGATGTATGGAGGAATGTGCGGATTCGTTCGATGACGCCATAATTTTAGGATGACTTTGATGAAAGACGATGCAAGACGAAATAAACACCTACTCATAAAATGCTAATCGCTGCAATCAGCTTCATCTCATGTCATGTGGGCTTCACCTCATTATTAAAAGTTGACTCATTGATTCGCTATTTTTTGGTTAATGAAACTAATGCTTATCAACAAAAAAAAAAGTTGGCTTCCATGAATGCTATGAGAGAGCTCTCTCTATGTAAGCCAAGTCAGGAATCAATTTCGACACTCAAGTTGAGCCATTTTTATTCCTCCAATCCCATATAAATACATACCTCCAGACCCTAAATCTTCATCCTCAACTCCTCTAGCTAATTAGCCTCCTTACTAGATACAATTATCATGGATAGCAGACCTGAGACTTCGGAGACTCTAAGGTACATTAATTGTTTGCTCTCTATCGCTCGCATGCACGCACACACATCATGAAGTATAATATATTAAATTATGAAATATTTGTTTGTGTTTCGAAGATCAGCGCTTACCCATTTATTATCATCAACCAGGAACAAGTGTGCAGCATGCTTCAGGCAATTCAACAGACTTGAACACCTAGTAGATCACATGAGGACCTCATATCACTCGGTTCATGAGCCCATGTGTGGGATTTGTAGAAAGCATTGCCGCTCTTTTGAATCACTGAAGGAACATCTTATAGGTAAAAAATTCTCAAATTTTTTTTTTGTGTCTGCCTCTTCAATGCCTAGATCAACTCGCACCTAAATTCTTTGCTTTATCAGGTCCATTGCCGAAGGTAGAATGTGCTAGGACATTTAGCACCCGAGGCTGCAACATTTGCTTAGCCATTCTTGATAGTCCTAATGCTCTTAGGGCTCACCGAGCAACATGCCAACTCTCAAGGGTGTCTCCTGTAAGTTTTTTATATATTAAGAACAAAATTGAAATTTCATCTCCAAGTTCTGAAATTAACATGATCTAAGGTAACTTTGTTTAGCTCAAGAAATTATATTATTTGTGATGTTGTTTCTTGTAGGGACTACTTTCTCGAATGTCTAACTTGGGCATACACGATGATCTCAAGATCGATAATGGAAGAACAAGACAACCACAAGTAGTTGCAATAAGCTGCAAAATGGTTGGCGGTGGCAGTGATGGCTCACTTGATCTCTGTGCAAGGGTGTGTCTCATCGATGAGGAAGAAAACATAGTCTTTCTTTCATACATTAAACCCCAGATTCCAGTTACTAACTATAGGTATAAAGTATAAATAGCTTGATATCATGAACTTCTTGATTCTTTAATTGTGTAACATCAACTTCTCACATTTAGAGATTATTGTTGTGATAGATGTCTTGAATATGGTTGGTATTTCAGTATTCCCAATAGAAAATACTAGTTTCAATAACGACGTAAAGCATCTAGCTTTCTACTGAGATAGGAAGATATTCTTTGGGAATCCCTTACAAAGCGAAACCTAGGAATCTTGAAAAACAATCCGTATGCTTTGGGTTTGTTCTCCTTTCTCAGCCACATGTTTGATGCTTTTGAGGCTAGACAAGTCCTCTCAAATATTTATGCTGTTGTAACTCACTTTACGATTAGGGCGAATAAAATCAAATGGGAAAACTAGAGTTTTCGGTTTCGGAGGTAAGGGTATTTGGGAGAAATCTGGCCTACAATTTTGTTAAGTGCCTCAGTGGTTAAGGGCTTAAATTTGATGTGTACCAACAGGTCTAGGCCTTTTGACGTATTGGTTTAGGTTCCTGACCTTTGGTTTCAGAATCAACCACACATCTCGAATTCGAGTCACAGAAAAAACTACTTGGGAGGGCTACAACCTAGCTACGAGAAAATCCTTGAGAAAAGTCCTAAAAAGTGCCCGAGGGCTATGAGCGAAGGGAATAGAAACCCTAATTAAAAAGAGTCCTGAGAAGTTCTCCGCCCAAAGTGAAAGTCGTCGTGGACGTCAATTGCGGAGCATGATTGTTTGTTATGTGCCTAAGTGGTTAAGGGCTGAAATTTGACATGTTCCAACATGTCTAGGCCTTTTGTTGTATTGGTTTAGGTTCCTAACAAATTTCTTTCTCAGAATTAGTGAGTCAATCTCATCTCATCCATGGACATAAGCATTGTTGAACCCCATTAAATATTGTTGTCTTATGTATTTGTTTCTTTTATTTTTATTACTTTTGTGGTTTGATCTCCAATTGATTTCACGCTCACGTTTATAATTCAAAATTATTTAGGTACGAAATGACTGGAATACGACCAGAATACTTGAGAGATGCAATGCCACTGAGGCAAGTGCAAAGGAAGATTCAAGACTTCTTGTGCAATGGTGAACCAATATGGAAGATCCGGTCCAGGACCGGAAAAGCCAGGATTCTTGTAGGCCATGGTTTGGATCATGATCTTGATTGTTTAGGAATTGAGTACCCGACCCATATGATCAGGTATGCACTCCAAGTGATTTTATAACAAACCCATATAAAGAGGATCAACTAACATTTGTTGTACATTGAATGCTGATCAGGGACATAGCCAAATATCCTCCATTGATGAAAACAAGCAAGCTCAGCAACTCACTCAAGTACCTAACACAAGCTTATCTTGGGCAAGTACCAAACACCAATTAACTGTGCACTATTTACTTTCTTTATAATAATAAAAAATAAAAACTTGAATTTTTATTTAAAAAATTATATTTCCACACCAACTTTTCAAATAACTCATCAACTAGTATATTGTATATGTAACACACTAAATAAGGAGATAAACACACCAAGCAAAGTGGTTACAGCACAAAAGAAGAAAGAGAAAGAAAACAGTATTGAAAATGATCAGACAGTATAACCGTCGAATTGTTGCCCGATTAATCTTTCATAACATTTCCCTTTTGAGATTGAAGGGCTTTTCTCACATGCAAGACAAAAAATGGAAAAGGGGTGCAATTGTTGAAAAATGAAAGGGTTAGGTGCACTCCATACATCATATTTAGCTTCATCACAAAAGTACTGTGTCATAATAAATGTTGGCATGGAAAATATAAGCTTTTTTTTTATAAGAGAATTAATACTAAAATAGTTATGAATTTTCCTAAATTATTGAATCAGCCATTTTTATAATATTTACAAAATGATAATTAGCCCAATTTCATTAAAAAAATTATGAAATCGAGTATATGATCGTTTCGTAAATATTAAAAAAATGGTGTGTTCGATAAGTTTTGCAAAAATTTCTTGGCCATTTTGGTAAAACACAATTTACCTCGTGGGGTTGGCTCAATGGCAATTTCAGACCAATAAGTGGTTAATGCTCGTAGGTTGTGAGTTTGATACTCATATGAGCATTAATTCCTAAGGGCCACCCGTATTTGGGCTTTGCCCAGTCCATAGACCTTGGTCTTGTACAAGGACTAGTCCTTGAACCAACCATTTTTATAATATTTACAAAATGATTATTAGCCCAATGTCATTAAAAAAAATAATGAAATCTAGTATATGATTGTTTAATAAATATTTTAAAAAATGACGGGTTCAATAAGTTTTTGCAAAAATTTCTTGACCATTTTGGTAAAACACAATTAATCTCGAGGGGTTGGCTCAATGGCAATTTCCGACCAATTAGCAGTTAATGCTCATAGGTTGTGAGTTTGATACCCATTATGAGCATTAATTCCTCAGGGCCACCCGCAAGGGCGTACCCTCAGTTACATGGTGGTGCGTGTGATGTGGGGTGTTGCACGTGCCCCAGGACTAGTCCTTGGACAAGACCATGACCTATGGACTGGGCAAAGCCCAAATATGAGCTCGGTCCACTGTCTATAGAGATACCTGGTTATTAAAACAAAAACAGACAAAAAAAACACCATTTTTTTTTCTATATTAAGACGAGATGACTTATTCAAACAGGTATGATATTCAAATTGGGATACAAGACCCATTTGAGGATTGTGTAGCCTCGATGCGACTTTACATGAGAATGCGTTCGCAAGTTCATCAAGCGGAGGATTATCCGATGGCCACAGATGCTCAAAACCGAAACAATTTTGCGACTTGGAGGCAGAATGAACTTGAGGGAATGAGCCCTGATCAATTGTTGGACATTTCAAGGTCTGATTACTACTGTTGGTGTTTGGACTCCAAGAAAATGCTGGAACCATGAATATCAATTAGTCCAAGGGAGGGGACACATGCTTCCTTATTGTAGACAAGAATATTTCGAATTATGGTTGTTAGGAAAGAGTACTAATGAAGTGTGTGTGGGGACTAAGTTATTCCCATTAGAGATTAGGTATCTAAAATGCCCTTTTATTACCTCTACTACCAAGTTAATACTATGTAATTTGCTTTGAGAATGATGTAGTTCAAGTCCATGGAGTATTAAATAATTGGTCCTAGTATTACCTCTACTACCAAGTTAATACTATGTAATTTGCTTTGAGAATGATGTAGTTCAAGTCCATGGAGTATTAAATAATTGGTCCTAGATCAATTGTGTGTTACACACATTGCATTATTTTTTAACTTGATTGGTCATCGATTAATGTTAAGGCAGGGCCCGACATAAAGCAATTCAAATTTCAAACCCATGTGTCCGTGGACTCATGAAAAATGGCTCTTTAAAAGACACAATCCCAACCATTAAAACATGAAATCTCACTGGCAAAATTTATTGTGGCATGTACTCCCTGTTGTATACCTACTGTTGGACTTCATCTTTTAATGTTCCGGTTTATAGTTAGTAATTCTTCAAATAATTCGTGAATTATATCCGAATTTTCTGAATGATACAAAAAACATATAAAACTTTCGTCAAATTCAACTCCTAGTAAAATTTGTGATTTTTTTTTTTTACTTTTTTGAATCATTCATAATTTTTTTTTTTTAATTAAACAAATCAAAAATACTTTCTGCAAGGGGGGTTAGCAACAAAGATTAACCTGTATTTTATTAAAAACAAATTTATTTCAATGTGGCATGATTATATTTTCATTATTCTCTCTTTAAGCTTAAAAGTTTCATCATTAGAAAATCACTAATCATTGTTTGTTTGCTATCAAATCTCACATTTATCAATCAATAATTATTTTTTTTTATAGGTAAGTTGGACTTGAACCCAAAAGCTCAAAGTTGTTTTGCAATGTGTGAAACCAACAGAGATATGGGTCTAAGCCCATCAATCAACAATTAATTTTTTCACTCTTTTTATATACTCCATCTTCTCAGATTTTTTGAACCTAAGTCTTGCGATGCAATTGACTAAGACAGTATATGCTTTAAGTATGAAGACTTGTATTCGTAGTATGATTAACCATAAAAAATAAAAATAAAAAGAATTATGTTTTAATCTTAAATTTTTTCAATATCTTCTATTTTAGAATAAATATTAAAACATCTAATAAATATGTGTAAATTTGTATTAAGGCTTAAATGTTTGATAAACATGCATAAAAGTATCAAATGTCCTTAATTTCCGTAAGGATTAGTTTAAAGATGAAGGATACTGGTGGTGATTTTGAAAATTGAGAAATAAAAATGATAAATCATAAAAAGGATAAGGGAGTTTTCTAAATAATAATTGGATATGAATACTGTGAAAATTTTAATATGTATACATACGAATATATTAAAGTTTTATAGAGTGTTGAACTCAAATTATACCTGAATCATCCTCGTATCGCATTTTTGCCTCTCCAAATTTTTAAACAAACTACTAAATGTGTATTCTGAATCGTATTTGAATTAGTCTCGTAATAATTTTTTGTTGTACACCGAGCTGCTAACTACAGTCAGGTTTAGGTGTTTTAAGAGTCATTTTTTTCAGGAGTCCATGATCCCTACCCTATATATAATTTTGTAAGTTAATCTGAGTTTAGGCAGACTCCAACATGTCATATCTTACTAAAATGAAATTAAAACCTAACAATATAACCCACCACATTAGGGAGATCATTAGAAAGTAATTGAACATTCTTGGCAATCCTAAAACCAGCCACCCTATTTGTCTAGATGTACACAAAAGTAAAGATAAACCTCAAAAGAGTCTTACTTCTATTTCATGTGGGACTAAACTTTTATATATAACAAGCACGTCTCTAAAAAACTTAAAAGCCTTAAAAGAATTTTCATTTCCCTCCAAAATATTCGAATTTATAAAAATGACCATGTTGTTTTAAGAGTACATCCACTTTTTAAACAAACTTTTTTTTTTAATGTTCCAAAAAGATTTTTAAATAAATAATCAATATAATTTTATTTTATAATGCAAAATAAATAGAAAATTTCTAACAGGTTACCCAGTTCATTTATTCCCAACAAGGTACTTCCATGTTCATGTTCAAAGAAACTCAAAAAATTGCAGGCTTGATTATACATACGTAAATCCCCAGAAAAATTGTGCAATAGTACCTTGAGCAGAACCTGATCATTCTCACTTCTGGTATTGGAACTTCAGGTTCAAATATCATATCACGATGAAACCCCTCCATAGTGTAGGTATACCCATGGAAGCTGGGACATCATAACAGTGGAGATCGTTGTGTTCTGCAACCAATATATGGAGATAATGGTACACAATTTATAATACGATGTAGTACATGGGATGGGATGGGGTACAGACCACATTGCACTTATGGGAAATGAAGCTAAGTATGTATTATAAATTGCAAAATATATTTGGCTGTGTAAGAGTTACAAATGAGCATTGAGAAATCAAACTCTAACCGATGAATCTCTCTTTTCTATCTATCCATCTGTACATGAATAACTTGGGAACTCTTTTAGAGTTACCATTTTTATTTCTAAGATTTTTTTTTTTTTTCTATAAAATGTAGATAGATGGATGGGGTGAATATAATTAGGGATTCTGAGTACAGAGGTTGTAACCAGAAATAAGAGAACTGGAAGCAAATGCAGTGAATGCAAGGAAGGACATCGCAACAGATGCGCTTGCCTTCTCTGTAAACTTATCCTTCCCCCAATTGGTCTGCCAGTCGTCCACCCGTGTTGCTGCCGAAGATGAAGCTGATATCAGGAGATATGTCAATATCTGCCAATTCAATGAAAAAAGCCCATTTTAGTATAAACTATGTAGGGGTGAAAAACAAGATGTTTATCCCTTTCCCACCAAGTCTTGAAGTTGGAGTCAGCCATGGGAGTCCAAGAAGTTCTAGAAAATACGATTATAACATGAAGAAATCCCTACGGCTATTTGGTCATATATTACTTAGGAGGCCCTCTGATTGTCATTAAATACAAATTGAGAAGATGATTTTCTTTGCGATAGGGGAAGAACAGGATCAGCGCACAATTCTCATAACTCTGAAACAAATATGTTTTTCACCTTTGTTCAACACATTTTAAATTTGGGAGTTCAGTGACCATCCATTTTCAAAATCTTAAAAAGATATATTTTTTTTCTTCAAATTATTAACCCAATCTAAATCACGAACCTTAGAGGACTGAGATGACATCTGGGCCGGGCCAATGTGACAATCCACGATGCCCAAATGCCCAAATGAAGACCTCGGTCCAGGCTTCATATGGTCCTTCAATCCATGTAACATTTTTCCTACAAGAGTTCTAAAGGGGTCTCCAAAAAGAATCACGTATTGATTTTCTTATGAGCAAAAAAAAAAAAAAATTCTCACCCATGATGTAATCCCAACTCCAAAGTATAGTAATAAAGTTCGGATTTGGTAATTATTTGATGAGGGTTCAATTCAGATGAATTCAAGAAAGTTTAGTAAAAAATTTAGGAGATTATACAAAATATTTTGTCGGATTTGTTACCAATACCTTCATCTTCAACCGTTTTTGTAAATCCTATCTTTTTCTTGGTGTTTGAATGTTGAAAAAACTTAAATTTGTAGAATATGATTATTCGAGCGATCGGCTTACCCTTAATTTGGAGAATTTTACAAATTTTTATGCAAAATTCGGAGAATTTAGTGACTATATGTACCACAACGGGCACTAAATGTGGACGAGAACGTCTCACCAACTTCCATTGATGACGTGGAACATATTACACGAAAACCAAGGCAGTTTTTAGTAAATAATTTGAACCATGAACCAAAAATAAAAAAATTAAAAAAACTTGCCTGATCCATGAAGAAATCAAAATAGTAGCGGAGGTGATGTTGGATAATATGTTTCTGTGTGACCAAATGGTAAGCCAAATCGTACGCCTGGAATCCCGAGTACACAAATCCTATAACAGTTACGGATACACAGTATCTGCCAATCATCATAGTCTTTCAATTAATCGATTTTTAATGATTTTAAAAAGCTAAAGCAAACAAACAAACAAACCCTAAAGAAGACTAACCTGTACTCCTTGTATCGATCGAAGGAATCACCAGCCCAACCTTGTGTTTTATCTGCCACCATGACCGAAAACGAAATCAAACAAAACACAACCGCACAAACCCTAAACCCTATCGCCGCCCTTTTCACCATAATTTCTCTTCTCTCTCTCAAAAGAATCGATGAAATCGCTTTCGTTGATCTCCGGTCAAAACCGTCTTCCACGATTCCTCCAAGGCTACCGGACGAGAAACCATCTCCAATCGGATCCACCTTCGTCAACACCGCTACTTCCTCTCGGACCGACCGGTTCACCACAATAACCGGAGATAGAGGGTTTACGTGAACCAATTGTGGTTCCATTGGTGGTTCGATCGGTTTTTTCTCTTGCCGAGGAGATCGAATGGGTGAGACTCCTCCATAAGATCGTTGTGTGGCAGTCGGTGGAGGTAGTCTTTCTTCTGGAATTTTCGATTCTGGTGAAGAAATTGATTTTTGTTGTTGGTGAGATAGAACTCGAAGGGGTGAGACCGAGAATCCATAAGAGCGTTTTTCTACTGGAATTTCCGAATCTGATTCATTTCGAGAAATCGATTTTTCTTCTTTGGGAGATCGAAGAGTTGAAGTCTCCATTAGAGTCTCTGCCATTGAAATTAAATTGGTGTGTTTGGAAATTGAATATAAAAGTTTCTTGCTTTGGCTGTAATTGGTGTTTAAACTTAACGTGTTGTTGGAAAAAAAAAAGGTGGGTTTAGGAGTTTGGACCACAAACACACACACACGTACGTAGGTTAAATAGAGATCTGCTTTTGTTTTGTTCGTTTTGGGCGAAAATGCTTACTTTACAACGCACGAAAAGGATAAATGAACAAGAGTTACAACTTACAAAAGGCCCAACTCATACTCCCACCACCATTTAATATGTGAAAACTGTAAAATAACAAAAAGAGATGGATATTATACTCTCTCTTTACTCTTTGTATATTATTCCAATTAGAAGTACTTTTATGGAAGAAAAGGACAGATTTCCTACAGGTCAATTTTTTATAATTATTTTTTAGAGTTACTATTGCCACACCAGCTTTTGCTAATGTCACCCCTGCTAATTTGGGGTTTAATTTATGTAGGATGAATTACCATTTCGTCTAATGAAAATGACAAAATTTTGAGTTTTGTACACTGTTTATATTAATTTTGAAAACATGCATGAGTCATTTTTCAACGAATTCGTTGGTAGGTATTTTTAATTTAAAGTGATGAATTTGCTAATAAATTACTAACGAATTCGCCATTAAAAATAAGAATATTTTGTCTTTAAATTTACCTGTGAATTTGTCACTTTTAAAATTGATGATATTTTGACTTTAAATTTATCAACGGATTTGTCACTTTAATATTAAGGAATTCGTTACTTTAAATTAACAATACCTACCAGAGAACTCACTGGAAAATCATTCATGTATGTTTTGGGAATTAAAATGAGTAGTGTATCAAAATCGGAATTTGGACCTTAGATGTGCATGTTTTGGGAAAAATCCCATGTACATGTGAATTGGAGTGGCGTTAATTAAAGTTGGTGCGGCAATAGAATATCTCGTTTTTTCTTTAATATTAATTTATAGATTATTAAAGAGAGCTATTATTACCACAACAACTTTTGCTAACGCCACCCCAATTATGTACAATTCTTTGGTGATTTACATAAGAATTGATGTGGCAATAGCACCTCTCTTATTAAATCAACGTCGTCGTCAAAACTTTATCCTAAAGTTTTCAAGTCGGCAAAATAAATTATATTCTTTCATTCAATTATGTCAATAGTAACAACTTTAACTATTTAAAATGAATTCATATGTACTTTCACGATCTAAATCTATGTTCTTTTGAATAGATCTACGTTCTTTTGAATTTCTTTTTAGTTCTTTTATATATTGGATCTGCCCAAACTATTTCATACGAGCTTCTCTTAATTCATCCTCTATTGGAGTTACCATACATTTTGTCCAACGTGCTAATTTTATCTTTTCTATTTTCACTAACATCCTCATCTACATCATTTACAATCTATTAATGTATTTGATCATCCATTGTTTATGTGGTAACCCGTTCCTGGAGATTACACAACACGGGGTGAGAGGTTTAATCTCACATCGCCTAAGAGTGCGGTGATGTATTCATAAGAGGCAAACCGACCCTACATAGTACCTTTTGAGGGTAAAAACCCAAGAACAAAACCCTGGGACTATGAGACGATTAATTTAAGAACAATATTAATACTGTTGTGGGCCAGGATGTGACAGTTTAATTCTATAAAGTATATTTGATTTCATTATCGTTTTATAAAAAAAAAAAAATTCTTTTAATTTGATTAATATATGTCAATGACATAACATTTTAGAAATCCGCATTCACTTTAACCATCTAACTTTAATTGTATGATCAGATAGATAATTAGATCACTATCTCACTCTCATTATTTCGGATTGGTGGCATAAATATTTCCGTATCATCAATTTCATTAAATTCTATTTCCGGACACCCCCGTTATCAAAAATAGAATTAGGATTGCAAGATTCTTGTTTGGTGACGGTAGTTAAGAAAATGTGTTTTGTGGTTAAAAAGCTATTTCAGAGTCAATGGAGCATTTGGTGAAAAAAGGCTTCTTAAGAACTTTTGATCATTAAATTAAAACCCTAAACAAAATTTATATGAGGCACCTTAGCCATTATACTGAATATGTGGACATTTAGTATAAAATAAAACTTTAGATTTTTGGCCCATCTCAGAGGTCATCAAAAGCTCTTTAATGCCAAAAGAGCTTTTGAGGGACGCAAAGCTAAAAGTTACACACACAAAATAAGACATAATTTCCAAATTATTAGCTATAAATGCAAAAAAAAAAGTCATTTACAACTCAACAAATTCCAATCTTTATTAATACAATAATTAATAATTAAAAAAAATGAATATTTAACATCACTAATAACTTTTAGCTTTGAATATAAGAATACCCCATAGAATACATTAAATTGAACAAATAATTTGAATAATTAAGTGAGTTAATGTGCAACAAAGACCAATTACAGCATCAATTAGAAGAAATGTGTAAGTCGAAATTTTTAAAAGAGTTCAACGGAAATCAGAAGAACATAAATAAGTTGTGAGAGCTGATTTGAACACGCTTGAATTAACACAAGGCATTGCTTTACGCATAATTGAATAGAAGAACAAGATCCATTCACCCAATACCAAATTTTTGCGTCATAGGGCATAGATGACACAAGGAGAAGAGAGAGAGAGAGAGAGGAACTATAAGGATTTTGGCCAAAAGGAAAATCACTTTGGTAACCAACCTTGAAAAATAACCTCTTTTTTAACCTCTATTTTAGCCTTCTAATTGCACTTCATTATAGGAAAAGTTAGGATTTAAGGTTATTCACCTTCTCACAACTTTGTCTCCTTTGTTTGTGTAAATTGTAAATATGCTTGTTATACAACCAAGTATTTCTTAAACTATTGAACCAACACTAATTTACGTGAGCATGGTTGAAGAAGAATAACAAAAAAAGAAATGCAATATTTTTATTTTTAGTTTGAGTGTAGTGCAACAATCCAAATGGAGTGCAAAGGGCAATTTTTAGGTGATGGGAGTGCAATTGGTCGTGGGTGCAACTAGTCGGTCCCCTAAAAATATTAATGGTCCTTTTTTTGGGCAAGGAAGATCACCATAGGGAGGACAACTCAGTGTTTGGCAGGATCATCTAACAAGATATCAACATAAGCCAAGATTGACAGATACACACCTAAACAATCATTTGGTGGAAAATACATATGAAAGTTAACAAATCCCAACATAAGGAAGGAAAAAAAAAAAAAAAGAAGAAAGAGAGATGAGTAATCTTTTTAACTATAATACATGCAGTTTTTAAAACATAACAATTTTCCTACTAGCAAGTCTTGATGGCCGTCAGCAAGTCAATATATAACTCATACAAAGTAACACTGAAACGTATACAACAGAAAGGGACGATTATATATAAGACAAAAAACAAAAAAACTTACACGGTGGGGGAAACTGCCTTTTGTCCTCGAAAACCACCAAGAAGAAAACTCTTCTCCATGTACAGATGCCCCCTTGATCTCTGGCTAAAGAACCAAGTGTGACGCAGAGTCGCAAGTCAAAACACACATGTACGAATATGTGGATTCATTCGGGTAGTTTCAAACGATTCAACAACACAAGGAAGCTTTTCTCTGGGACAACATAGAGGAGTCCAAGATCTGCGCCTCCGATATATGGCCACATGCCCTGGTTACACAGATGATCAATAGGGAGTTAACAATTACATGGATAAGCAATTGGTAGTCATTTTAATGTGGGACACAAATCAAGCCAACAGTCACGGGTTGCAATGAAAATTTTGTCATTATTTAGGTTTTCACTTATTTAGGTCTAGATTTATCATTTTGCATAAAATTTACTTATCAGGAAAAAAAGTCATAGGAGATACTTTCGATTTACAAATCATGCAAGTAAACTCCAGTAGAGTTGTCACTAGGAAATAATGAATATAAACTGTGAAATCTCTTATGAGAATTCTCATAGTACAACCATTCAGATAATTACGTACTTCCCCACCCATCATCCAATAAATGGACCATGGACCATCCACTCGATGGATGCTTCACAGATTGATTTGCATTACTGAAAAAAAAAATGCTTGCAACTTCTTGAGCATGCTTTTACCTTGCCACTAAGCTGGAGTAGTTCACCATCAACCCATTGAGGATTTTGGAACCCAAATTCTGCTACTCTTCCTTGGCCTTTGTAACTTGCAACCTGGATAAACAATTCCAAAATCAATTTTAAACTCAAGAGAAGGAAAAAAGAAAAAAAAGCAGAAGAAATATAAGGAGCAATTCTTATATTTGTCCTAGTGATTCCCCATAGTCAGATGCTAGATTCATAGATAATGCAACTCTGATTCTGATTCTATAGTTTTCTGTTGGAGGGACTGCGTTCATTTGTCTTACTACCAAAATTCCAGCTTTCTACTAAAAGAGAAAATAAGTAATTGCTTTGAGTTCGGAAATTGAAATATGACATTGAATGCCCCATTGAAGATATTTCACCAAAGCTGAGTACTTTAAAAGCAGATCACAATGCCCAATTGCCTACTTTTTTAAGGAGTTTCTAGTGCTTGATAGAAAAGATAAAAGAAGAAAACAGGGATCTGAAAAGAAAAAAAAAAAAGGAAAACCAAGAACAGCAATAGTTACCACTCCTATGTCATCAGGATACTTTCCACGGTTGGAGATGCGATTCCCTTTTCCAATTTTAGCACGAAAAGCAACCTGAACAAAGGAAAAAAAAAAGAGAAAGAAATGTTGGGTCTACAGACAGATACATGTAAATTGATCCTAACAACTAAGTCAAATATTTACAAACCTGGCCAGCAGGAACATTTAGATCCCCAGTCAGCTTTACCGCCTCAACGTACTCGAAAAATTCAACCTCTGAGGACTTATCCATTTCATTCGCACTATGCCAGTGACCGAACTTACGCCTCAACTGCACCACCTCAGTGCCGAAGGGACCAAAGGCTCCCACATATAAGCCTGCACTTCAACAACCGGGATTTTTATCCTAAGGAACTTTTATTCTCTATATCAAAATTCAATGAGATTGAGAAGTCAAGGTACCATCAAATGGATCTAAATTGTCTTTGGAAGTGGTGATCCGACTAAAAGATGTATTCCCAGATAGTCTGTTTCGCTTACTAAAAGCAAGCTTGACAATCTCATGCACATCTCTAGAACCCTAAAATAAAGTTAGCAATTGATCAAGTTATTGTTAAGGAAATACTAAGACATCAAAAAGAAATAGAGGGAGAGCTTTAGCCACGATGGGAATTCCTTAAAAAGAAAAATACTATATTACCATGATGAGAAAACAAATATAGTCCCCAAGAGGAAGAGTCCACTCAATCATTCGGGTATGAATAAGAAAAAGAACATTAAGAGTCTATGGTACTTTGTGAAATTCACAAACTGTTCAGTTCTGTGTTAACGGGTTCGCTAATACTGGGCCGAACCACACGAACCGGTACAAAACGAACCAGTTTGACGTTAGGTTCGTAGTGGGTTCATCAAGAAAGCAAACCTGATGAACTTGGTGAATTTTAGAGATCCCCCACAGTTTGGTTAATACTAGATATAACCCTTATTTTGAAAATCCCAAGATTTGGTCAATATTAAAAATACCCCTTTCTTTTCAAACTAATGATATTTCCCCTTGACCAGAGTTTCTTCAATGAGATTTACATGAATGACTTAAATATCCTCTACAACTAACTCTGCGAACCAGGTTCCTTCAAGAGTGGCAAACCACGAACCAATGAACTAGGTAACACAGGTCCAGTTAGAACCAATCGTCATTGTCAGGGGCAATTAACAAGCAAAACTATCACAATTGGGTTGCTCAAAATATCTAAAATCTGTTATTCATTTTTTAATCAAAGTAGAATTACATAATTTAATCTTCTTATCAGGAAAACAAAATTAATTTTAATATTACCTTTGAGGGAACCTTATCTACACCCCAAAATGCCTTGGCGATATCAGAAGGCATGAGCTCAGAAACACCTTGAGCTGCAATGGCTGCTACTTTAACCTTAGAAACTTTACTGCCTCCAACATCAGTATCTTTATTTCTCCCGGGAACATTTAGCACGAAAGAATCCCTTTCCATATCCTTTATTTCAGCCGGGAGACGCACAAATTCATCTTTTAAAGGTGTATCCTCCCTATTATGTAATACTCCACCAATAAAAAGTTTTGTAGCCATATTGTTTCCCTCATCCCTTGTGTTGGGTCCCCCTACTTGAACCCCACCTCGCTGAATATCATCCTGGCTACCAGATCCATCTTCCTTATTTTCATCAGAACTTTTATTTTCATCGTCTTCTTGTACTAACTGCTCCATGGACTCACTTTCCTCTATTATCTCCTCTGGAACATTTATATTCATGACTTTAACTTTTAAACCGGGAATTTTGTCTTTAAGAAAATTTATAACACTTTTAATCCCTTCTTCACTTGAATCCATATTATTACTTGCATCCTTAATATTTACTTTTTTCTCCCCACTTCTCTCTGCCCCATTTTCAACATCCCCCTGGATCTCTCCCACAGTTGTGTTTTCAGTGTTGGGAATTGATGGATCAATTGTCGGTTTTGATGGTAAAGAAGTGGAGTCTGTTGAACTTCCTTTGGCTCGATGTAAGAATACTACCTGTTTAGAAATAAAGAGTACCAGAAGTAAGGACTCTAAACATTACATTACATCTGAGGACAGATGGTACATGCATGGGAAAGGATCAATGGGTCCCAAGTAGAAAGTATATGACAAAAATGAAATATATATATATATATATATATATATATATATATATGAGATGACCACATGTTTAGGTGGCCAATTCAAATGAGGGGTCAGAGATGACACCATCAATGAGCCCAAAACATACACGGACACAACCATACACATGTATTTATAATATTTTAGTAAAAATAAAACCAAAAGTTAAAAGGAAAAAATATATGATAAGTAAAAGAGTCTATACACCATAGAGAGATCCATAACTTTTTCTCTTTGGTAGGTATAAGGTTATTGGTTAGCAAATGAAATTGGGTTCAACGGGGTTTGAACCTAGGACGTGGGAACAACACTCCACATGTCTTGAGTTAAATTGTGGGGATTAGGATGAGTGTCGCACAGATGCTAGGTAACGAGGGGCTAGGTCCGTGACAATTGGCTGAAATCAAATAGTTTCAATTGAATCAAGCAAGGAATGTATGCACTTTGCTGAGACAGAAGAATAGACCCATGCATAAAGATTCTCACTTTACAATAACTAGTTCAAATCCATGTGGGCCGAGTCTGCAGATTCGTGACTGGATAAGGCATTCTCATATTACCTGCATTACGTACGTTTCATCAGCATCTTTGGTGACAAAAATCTCAAACAAGGGCGTCCCAGTAGATGCAGAAACCAATTGTCTGAAGAAAAATAAAATTGATCATCAGTAGTGTGTCTCATGGCGGGTCGGATATTTGCCAGAACCAGAAAATCTTTATACCTGGGAGTATAACTCCTGGCCACAAATCTGCCAACACCAGGGGTTATTCGTACTACTCTGCCTAACGGATCATCAGAATCTTTTGAGCAACCCAGCCACCAACCTACCTGCAAATAAGATTAAACAGATGCAGATATGTAAGGTATTCAATATTTTTCAAAGACCAATTGAGCTACATATACCTATATCCGTCGGTAAACAATGATCTCGAAGATACGTATCCGAGAACACAAGGTTCAAGGAAGAGTTTGTAGTACATTGCATATTAAACAAAATAAATTACCAACGGAAGTTCAGTACTCACTAGTAACAGTCTCTTTGTAATTGTTTATGCTAAATTATCTAAACCAACTTCCTGACTTGGTTGAAAGTCCCATGTGAATTGTAATTTATGTAATTAAACAATAAATCCTTAATTGAGTCCATACACACCATGTTACCCTTATAGCTACAAACCCCTTTATGTTTGCTTTTGTTCTTGCACTCAAGACTAACTCTATCCTCACAGCTGGTAACACTTCACACATTTCAACCCCAAAAGTTTTTTAAGCTTAATCCATCCGTTTCTAAATTCTAATTAACTTAATTTACAGATTTTCTTTTATGTTTTCAATTTGGCGTCCAACTTGAATTTGTGGATCCAATTGTAAAAATAACTTTGTAATTATCCAATGATCATTCTGGTTTTCTAGTCAAGGATGTGTTGGCCCAAAGGCCAATATCAGAGCACAATGAATTTGGAACGCTGACTGACCTCAATTTTGGTTCACCTTAAACTAGAAAACTGTAACTGGTTTCTCCCTCTCCAACGTCAAGTTCCAGTGGAGTTTTTATTTTTTTCCCCTTCAAAAGTGTAAATTTCACTCAGATTGAGAAAGAAAACATACAAAATAGGTCAAGGACACACACACACACAGACCAAATAAATGTCAACCCAACAAACGAGTTCCCACCTAAAAATAAGATGTTAAAGTGGTGCAAATAGACCATACATAGGTATAGGAGATCCACTTTCCAATACTTATGCATTTCTTTACTTTTTTAATACATTCTTGTCACTAAGTAAAAATTGAAGGAGATAAGTAACTCCAGAAAATTCATTAGTTATTTTCTGGGTGTTTCAGTGTACCTGAACTGCCTAAGAAAACAGTAGCAGCTTATAACTTAGCATGCTATAAAGAAAATTACAAGTACGTGTGATAAGGTAAGTTACCAGTCCGCTCCCTGTAAGCCTACACAGCCTTGATGCATCATGGTAATGCTCTTCATCTATCGCATTCTGCCAATAAGCAGATATGTAAGATCATTATCCATAGTTTTTTTTTTTTTTTTCTCTCATTTTTTGGTACATATCATCCATAATTCATGCAAACAAGCATATTGCTATTTACTCAACAAATGATCTGACCTTCAATTGACACATAATTTCAGATACAGTATCCTTTGATGTTGCTTCTGCAATAGCTGTTTTCAGTTTCACGGCTTCCTGAAAGTCCTCCTTCTCAATTGCATCTTCTAGCTGAAACTGTAAAAGATAAAAAACCAACCATAAGAACAAATAAAAAGAACTGATAAAAGATGCTATATTCCACAAAAAACATGTTGCCATCCCTATGAATTTTGTATATTACGTGTGATGGTTATACGTTTACATTAATGTCACACGCAGAGCAAAAATGCTTTAATATGAATGTTTGCAAGGAAATTTGAAAGTTATGTAGGAATGGAAATCCTTATGTATATGGCCTATTATTCTTATGGATGTATTGCATATTTAGAAGGGAAGCCAACTCCATCGCAAATGGTGACGTATATTGATTTGGTCCATTTCCCCACCTTCAAGGTAGTTATGGTTCTTATGAACCATAAAATGAATAAACTATGAGGACTACTTTAAGACCACATAAAGATACAAACTAAGGAATATAAACTAAGACCACATAAAGATACAAACTAAGGAATATAAACTAATGTGAATGATCACACAATTAAACACGAAATAAACAGTTTTCCGAGAGGAAGATCAAATGGGTACCCAAAAAATTCAGAAACAAAGATAAATAAAATACAGATAATTAAGAAATTCAACTAAGTTTCTCCAGTTGGTGCACTAACTTTTTCCCAGACGAAGACGAAACGTGAACCTTAAAACTCTAATATTGAAAAGCCAGAAGATAAAATCCAGAGAAAATTAAGAACTTGAACTAAATTTCCCAATTGGGTGAACTACCTGAAGAACCCAGAAGGGGAAAAATGCAAAATCACACAAATAGTGCAACATGGCAACATCTTCTGACCTTGAAAAAATATTTTTTTTTTAAAATCAAAACCCAGAAGCCAAAATTTAAAAATTACTATGAAATTAAACTAATTGCAAGAACCCATAAGAGAAACTATTAAAAAAAAATTGAATTCGTGTAAGAACCCATAAACTATTTAATCACACAAACAGTACAACAGCTTCTGACCCTGAAAAAAAATCAAAAACTTAGAAGCCAAAATTTACAGATAATTATGATATTAAACTAATTGCAAGAACCTATAAGAGAAACTATTAAAAAAACACTCAATTAGTGTACCTTAAGAACAGATGCAAAGCTCTCCGCTTGTTCAATTTCTGAGAAGTGTCGGCTCCAACGATTCCAATCCCAATCAGATGAATTGCTGCTGCACCTGCAAGAAAGGTTTCTCGAAATGGGTTTGCTGAGAATCGAACCCGCGAAGCTTAGATTGCTTTCTTTCTTCCCCAATAAATCAAAACATGAGTTTCTCAAGTGAGGTATTGATGGGGTTCGCATGCCCCATGCATTTGATACCACCATCTCTTCTCTCTCTCTCTCTCTCTCTCTCTGTGATCTGCGTGGTTTCAGACTTTACAGTGTGGAAATTGGAATTGTGGATAAGTCAAGAAATCGTTATCTTGTTAATAACCATTTATCAAACACTTGGGATAATCTAAGCCGTTGATTGGAAGGAAATCTCTTTTGGTAAAAGCGTTTCTGTGAGCTGTGATTCAGAATAGTTTCGTGGATGAAACGTACGTTAGGACAATTAGGTGGATGAGATTGCTGGATTATGTTGATGGGGTTCTTCTGTGGGTCCCCAACTCCATTTCACATCACTCTTTGAAAAAAATTAATATAGCGATTTTTATCCAATCAAATATTTAATAATTAGTGTATAAACTCTCCATCAAGGCCGTCCATCAACCTGACCGTCGGGATGTTCAAAAATGTATCATTAGGAAAATGAGTGCTAATCCCTAGAAGATCAGAATTGGTTTATAGGAAATCTGACATTTTCCCCAAATTCATGTTGACGGAGTGTTTCAAAGTGGGACCATAGTCACCAAGTCGAAGAACAGGTTTAAAACAACAAAGGAAAATTTTGGAGAAAACAGAAAAGAAAAAAGAGAAAAATGGAATGGCTAGATTATTAATAGCACCTGGTGAAATTATTTCATTATCAGTAAAATGGAAATCAAACCGAAAAAAAAAAAATCCTAAATAATTTTCGAATTTTTGTCTTCATCAAATTGGAAATCAAATCATCAATCCCAATATTAATATAAAAAGAGTGATGGGAGGAGAGAGAGAGAGAGTACTTGTATTCGTTGAGGGTGGAGGGGGGGGGGGGGGAGTTCGAGTTGCAACCAGCAAGAGAGTGTTACAGCGAGTGAGCAAGAGAGAGGGAGTTGCAGCGAAAGAGAGAGGGACAGAATTGCAGCGAGATTGTATGTAGAGAGAGAGAGAGTTGAAAGCCGTTCGAATAGGATTTTAGTGAGAGCGAGAGAGAATGAGAGAGCTAATGTAAAACAAAACTATTTGTTTTTCGTTCTTTGGGTTTTAAGTTGCGGGGAGGTAATACTAAATACCTATAAATTGAATGATGACATTCTAAATAACATAAATTTTATAGCTTAAACGCAAATCGACTAACTTTCAATATGTGTCATCGATCTGTGTCTTATCCAACGGCCTTATTACGTTTGCTAAAACGTATGGTATTTAAGATGGTGCCGAACGGCTCCCATATATATATATATGTGTGTGTGTGTGCATGTGTGTGTGTGTGTGTGCGCGCGCGCGCGCGCGACCAGATCATGGGACATATATAATATCATATGTAAAAGTAATGTAATAATAATAATTTTTCAAAATATGGGTTAGAAGTTCCGGATCGAGCTGATTTTTTATGAGAAGATTATCCTAAAAAAAAATCAGTCTAATTTGAAACTTCTAAGTCCATCAAAAGTGATTTAGAATGTGGATTGTCGACTTTTTTTATCAATAATTTGTAAATCACTTTTGATAGACTTAGAAGATTCAAATAAAGACCATCCTCACAAGAAATCAGCCAAATTCGAAAGTTCTAACCTATATTTTGAAAAATCATTGTGTTTACATATATATATATATATATTAAAAATTATGAAAACAAATATGGTATTCATAATGTAAAGTATAATATATTAAATATTTATTCTAAGGTTGCAAAATATAGACCTGCAAAAAAATGGGTAATTTTGATTCTTATTATGAATTATGTTGAAGTGACTTCAAGATTGGACTTCACATTGCACATCCTGACGTGAAAGTGTATGGGAACCATAGATGCTTTCCTCGAGATAGGAGTGAAAAAGCATCTAAGTTCCTATCAGCTTTCGCGTCAAGACGTACAATATGAGATCCAATCTTGAGGTCACTCCAGCACGACTCTTTTATTTTATTTAAAAAAAACATATTTAAAACATAAAAATTGTGTTTAAAACATTAAAACATTTTTTATTATTATTATTGTTTTAATCATTAAAGGTACGAAGCGTGATTTAAAACGAGACTTTTTGTTACTATGACTAGGTCAAGGTTAGAAAAATCCTTGACATATATTTTATTCAGTATTAATTATTATAATTTAGAGGCCGATTGGCCTTAATAAGGGTCCTTGAGGTCAGTTTGTGACATCATAAAATATGATATGGTGCTTTAAGGTTATAGAGGACAAAATTCTATGAACTTTGAAGAAATAAAAATAAAAAAAAAATTATTTTTTACCTTTTAATTTTAATTTTAAATTTAGGACTTATGTGGAAGTTCAATAGATGTCTATTTTCAAAACCTTGGATCAAGTCCAAAACAAAATGTTTTTTGAATTTTCTTTTTTTGGATATGAGTTTTTCGATGAACTTTATAGGGCTGTGATGTTCGATTACTAAAGTGGTGATCCATTTTAGCAAAATGACCCTTAGTGAGGTTTACAAACTTTAATAAGTTCGCAAGGAAATTGTTTCTCTATAATGTAGCATAAACTTCATTATCATTTTTGTCAAACTCTTATCCCCAAAGTTTGTCATATTTTTGACTAAATTTGACAAAAATCGTAGAATTAATGGTTAACCTATTTAATCCATGATTAATCGAACAAATCATTGGATCGTCAATTAAATTGTGGTTCGTCGATTAATTTTAAAATGTGGTTGGGATACACATCTCCCCATCTAAGAAATTAAAGAAACTTTACTTGGTAATCCCGTGAGGACTTCAGTGTAAATAGAGTCTGGTAAAAATATCTTTCTTAAATCTAGATTTAAACTGTAGTGTACATGAAAAATACACATATTTTCATATATATTGAGAAGGGAAATGTCCAGCAACAAACATTTTGGCAAAACATTTTTCAAAACATGGGTTAGAGGTTTTGGATTGGGCTGATTTTTGGTGAGGATGATCTCTACGGTAAGGAGATCATCATCACAAAAAATCAGCCCATTCCAAAACTTCTAACCCCATCAAAAATGATTTACAAAAAATGGACGGTCCACGATTTTTCAACTTATAAACTGGGGGTAGAAATTTTGGAATGGCCTGATTTTTGGTGAGGATGATCTCCTCACCGTAGAAATCATTCTCACCAAAAATCAGCCCATTCCAAAACCTCTAACCCATGTTTTGAAAAATATTTTGCCACAATGTTTGTCAAAATGTTTGTTGCTGAACGGGACCCTATTGAGAAATATCATTTTTATAGTCTTTGAATATATTTATCTTTCAAAATTAATCGAATTGGCTCCTCGCTGAATAATAATTGAATATGGATTTTGTTACTATGGTTGCAATAACTCTTACAAATTGACGCCCGCAATAGTTTTTGAAAAATTGAGGAATTTGACAATAAGATTTACAACAAGAGAAATATCAACTATGCAATAGCTTGAATTAGAAATTTTAAAAAAATTATCGAACTCGATAATAAAAAGTGGTGAACCCGATATTGTAAATGTGATCTAGATTCTTTCATGCATATTTTTTTCTCGTGTTTTTCGACTTTAATACTAGATAAATCTTCTCAAAATACTCAGAATGAATGTATCACAGATGCGAAACGGACTAGAATCAAAATTACGACGTAATCTAAAAAAAAAAATAGAATCTTAACTCCGTTCTTCATTTTATAAATCAAAAAAATATATCTAAATGTTCAAAATTAGGATTACAATTATAAACTTGTCACAATCACAATTAAAAACTTGACTATGTGAAGAAGATGAGAAAAATGGTAATTTGGGTATTCCAAAATCATTATAATGAGAAACAAGGTAGAGAGACCATTAAGAAAAACAAAGTTAACTAAATGGACTATCAAACTACTACCCAAAAATCAGGGGCTATTTAGAAGAAGAAAAAAATCTTCCATGGGGTCTATTAGTAATTTTACCTAAATTATCAAGGGGAGGGGGTTCCACGTGGTCAAAGATTATTTGGATACTTTAAGAGGCCTAGATCATGGTTTCAAAACTCGTCCGAGACCGAAACGTATCGCCCGAGTCATCTTGATATCATGCAAGGACGAGACAAACACGTCAATTTTTTGGATGAGATTTCAAATCCTACATTCTTTTATTTATTTATTTTGAATGAATTGTCTCAAACGTATTGAAAAACTCGTCAAGATGACTCGGTATCTGACATGGACAAGACAAGACACGAAACCAAGTTTTAAAACCATGGCCAAGATACCTCCACATAAAATTTAAAAACAAATATTGAAAGAAAGAAAGGAAGGAAAATACTCTTAACTTGAACCTATCAAAATGCAACTTGAGCCCAAGGAGCTCAAACCTTCATTGTGTCAGGCTCAGTAAGAATCTTGTTACTGCGTCAGTGGGTTGCCTCAATATTATTTATGAGCTCAAGCAAGTCATGTTGCAGATGACTTTTACAATAGTTTGGAAATCTTTTACAAGTTAATGAAAAATCAATGGAGTAAAGTGGGTCTTGTGAGTTTATGTAAAATAATCAAATATTTTATGTAATTTAAATGTTTGTTATCTATTTTAAAAATGATTTTCCAACCAAGCACCTATTAATACTATGTTTTATAATATAAAAAATATTTTAATACAAATTACATCAATAAATAATTTAAATTATTTTGACTCATCCCAGAAGAAATGACTTAAATTAATCAACTTAATATCAGCGGAGGGCGGTGTGTGGACTATTTTTTTTTTTAATATCCCGATTTATGGTACTCTCTGGGCCACAAGTTGAAATAAAATTTTTAAAATATATTTATTTTGGGATATTTAACTTTCATTATTTTAAAATATATTAAGATTCGATTAAAGCCTCCAATTCATTATTATAAATGTAGAGATTGGTAATCTAAGGCTCCCCCTTTGACATACGCTCCTCGTCATAGAATCGTAGATCATTTTACCTTGGGATACACAAGAAAAGATTTTATGATTCTATGTATCTCGAGGCTAATGATCCACAATTCAATGATGGGGTCATAGGGGGTGTATATGAGAGGGGGGCGTAAAAAAAAACATTATTCTATAATAGATTCATTTTAAGTATGTCGAAATATTTATCTAGTGACAAGTTTTTCATTGTATCTCATCGAAATATCGAAAATACGTGTATTATTATAATAGCGCAATGGACATTAAGATTAAATGTTACATATTATGAGTATTATGTTCTATATTCGTCATTGGCCATAAAAAAAAAAAAAATTCATTAAGATGGATCAAAAGTTCTTCTAAGATTTTGAAATTATATCAATTAAAAAATATTTTAAAATTATGTGTATGATGTTATTTGTTTGTCATTTCCTGTCACAAATCATCATGTAAATGAATTGTTAATATCATTGAAAAACTTTCTTAAGGTAACAAAAACAAGAAATAGTATTTTGATAATCTAAAATTTGTCTTTAGGGCAGAAGGCACATTCAGATAGAATGAGTTTACTAACCAAATAATTAGTTTTGGATGGAGCTTTTCTGCGTGCGAAGCAATCTATGGATAAAATGTGGATTGACATCTCTCCTAAGGAGCGAAGACTTCGTTTGGTAAAACGGGGGAAGCCTGATTACACTACACACCTGACGGTACTACACTATTTATTAGTAGAGTGCTTTTGCTCTAGACAGAAAAAAGACTCCTTCATGTAAAAGTAGTGAAGAATCGACACTGTTTGAGAAAATCAAAACAGACCATGGGGGACTAACCCGAACTATAGACAAAGAAAGACTTTTATAGATAAAATAGAATAACGCATTCAGACATAAAAAAGAGGGTTACTTCACTATGAATGGTAACATATGAATTGAAACTAATGCGACGGGTGCCAATTACCGTAGTTAGGCCCAAATTGTGGGGTATTAAGAAAGAAGATCCAAATTAGAGAAGGGTCGAGATTAGTAGACTCATGGAAAACGAACTTATATGTTCACACACCATCACGATTGTGTATAAGTGAGATCCAATAGTTGGGATAAAAGATTTATCTTGATAATATATTATGGATCACTAAGATAAATCTCCATAGTTGGATCTCACATATACGCAATCACTGTGTGTGAACATATGACTACAGATCCCAAGCCATTAGAAATCCAATTGATTTCGATATCTGTGTGAAGTGGTTGGTAATTATGCTCTCGTCACTTTAATTGATAGAGGTTAAAGTATCAAATACGTTATAGACCAATGATGTCTTAGTCATAATGGTAAGCTACTTGGACACAAGACCAATGGAATTACAAGGGTGGGAGAATATCATAGAAGTACAACAATGCCATTTATTCTGCATCGGTTGACTTGTAAACTAGGCAACTCTATGTGTCACACTCTTCTCTATCCCACACATCAACAAAGTAGTTTGACCTCTAAGGTACCTAAGGGTTTTATTTTTATTATCAATAAATCTGTTTTTAATGAATTTAATAACTCGATGTTGAGGGGATTTGAACTCAGGTCTCTCTGGTATCATCACCCAAAGACTTTACTAACGAAATTAGTTGACACCTACAACGCACAAAACGTTATCCACTACATCTATAACCATACACATTAAATGAAGATTGCTGCTTGAGATTTCAAATTGCAAGATTGTTTATATGTTTCCTCTTAAGTCTATAGATAGTGAGATCATATATGTTATTGTTGTTTCCATCCTAGGATGTAGAGGAAGAAGAAATGATCAACATAAAAAAAATTAAAATTGTCGAACACAATCCATCGAATGTGGATAGGCAATGAATTTTGTATGTTAGATTGTATTTTAAAATTTTTTAATCTGATTTTTTTCTATGAAATCTATGAGGCTGTGGTGTTGGATTGCAATTTGGTAATCCATTTGAGCTGAATGATCCTTAGGAAGTTGGAAATCTTATTAAGTTAAAAAAGAAAAATATTTCTCAATGCAAAGAGGGGTGAATGTTACAAAGTCTAAAAAAGTGTTGTAAAAAATATTTATGGTCAAGGATGATAAAATTTGTATTGTCTTGTATTAGAAGTTAAAGGATTTTGTTAACATGTGCCTTTAGGGCACATGTTATAGTGCAATATATACACTTTGAAAATTGGATTTTGTATCGAAAATGTCCTTAATTTTTTTTTATATTATTATTATCAAAATACCCTCAAATCCCAATTTCCAAAGTGCATTTATTGCACTTTAACGCGTGGGCAAGAGCATACGTTAACAAGACCCGAAATTAAAATATTAATGTTCTAAGAGCATTTATGAGAGAAAAAACATTTGTAGAAGGTGCCCTTACCCTGGAAGTCTTGGTTGTTAACATTCCCCACATGCATACAGGAGGATGGGAATTGATGCAACATGTGAAAGCAAAACTTATCTCAACTTGAGAGAGAGAGGTAGGTGAGTCAAATTAGATTTTTTTTTTTTTTTTTTTTTTGAAAATTAAAAGGGGGTGGGAGGGGGGGGGTTAAGCAGACCCCCCAACTAGAAAACAAAAGGCCCTTACATTCTTTTATAGACATGCCCGCAGACATCCTTACATATGATGGTCTTGAGACTAGTAGGGGGGACTTAAGAATCCAACATGACGCTACCAGGGTGAAAGCGCCCTCGATCCGCGGGGTGCGCGGATCCGCTTTTGACCCTTGAGGTTTGGGAGTCGCCACCTAGTTATTACGGTCTAGGAATCGATCAATGACTCTAAATAGATAAAGAACTAATCTAGAACAGAAAAAATTGAATTCGGGGATCATGTTACGGGGTTGGAAGGTGTTAGGCACCAACCCCTCCCAGCCAAAGCCGGTCTCTACTAATTTTTCAAATAAGTTACATTGCTTAAAAAAACCTAGATAATAAAAGAAAATAGAAATTGTACCTTTCCGATAGCAAAGACCTTATTCCCTCAAATCCAATAAAAATTGCTCCTTGTATCGTATTCCTTACTTCGTTCTGTCTCCGGATTTGAATTTCTGATCTCTGAGGCAAGGTGTCTCCTTTTTTTATCTGGATTCTTCAAGTTTGTTATGAGTTTTGGGGTGTTTTCGAAGGGCTTTTAGGTGTTTTTTAGGCTAAAATCGAAGGAGGGATGTTAGATAAGGAGTTGGGACTCCAAAACTAGGGTTTATGGGAGGCTTGGAGGACTTTTTGACCTACTTCTCTTATGATTTATGATTTGATACGAAAATAGGGTGTGGGGACCTCTATTTATAGATTTTTTTAGGGGTTGATTTAGATAGAGTTAGTGTTTAATTAGAGTTGTGTTTTAGTTAGAATTGTTTTAGGTAGAGTTGTATTTTAATTAGAATTATTTTAGGTAGAGTTATATTTTAGTTAGAACTATATTAAATAGAGTTATTATTTAATTAGAATTCTATTATGATTTTGACTTTTGGTCTTATTTGATTGACTTTTAATATCTTTGACTTCAGTCTTGCTTAATTGACTTTAATTTTAACTTTAGTCTCACTAGATTGACTTTAAGATTTTGACTTTAGTCTTGCTTGGTTGACTTTGATTTTTTGGAGAACCCCTCTCTATTATATCTTTAATTCTTTGGACCCCCAAATGGAGGGGTCCTTAAAGAAATATCTCACGAACCCTCAACAATTTTACTTGAAAGTCCGATTGATCGACTTTTTTAATTCAAAATTTTAAATTAATTTCATCAATGTTTCAATTTAATTATTTAATATTTTATTTATTAATTTTGAAAATTTTAATTATGAAAATTGTGAAATTACCGTTTTACCCCCGGAGAGGACTTTTCACGTTTTAAGTCGATTTTTAATGTTTTAGGATGTTTTAGAATCAATTTTTCGTAAGGAATTCAATGGAAATATTAGTTTGTGTTATTTATGAAATTTTTCGTGTGAAATGGTCATGAACTTTATGAGGGGTATTTTCATAATTTTGCCGAATTTTGTGAAAATTGGTGAAATGATTTATTTGATTTCGATTTGTTATTTTATATATTCGAAAGGATTTTCCTAATCGTAACGTAGGCTCTAGGGATATTTTAAGATTAGGGGTATTTTGGTAATTTGATCATTTTTAGTGATTTTTATCGTGAAACTTCTTTTTGGGTCTACAAGATGATGATTTCTATGTTTCTGGAGTCGTATTTTCTTAGCGTAGCGTGATTTCTAAAGTGTTGTCAGTTTGAGATACCTCATCCGTATTTCTAAAATATTTCTGGTAACAAAATAAAACAATGGAATAAACATCCATCATTGGGAATCATTGCGATCGGGTTGACGAGTTGATTATTCAGGCGAGTACAAAAATGAGGTGTCTACACAGGGGCAGTAAGGTAACTAGTTAAGAAATCCACAATTTGATTTGTCTTTCTAAAGCAGAAGGAGAAGTCAATCTTGTGGAACAATAAGGGTTTAACTTTGATGGCTTTAACCAACTTCTCTTCTTTCCAAGGGGTTTTGTTGAGGCCATTGATGCAGTTGATAGCTATTTTTGAGTCCGTTCTAACATTTAGAGATCTAATATGAAAGGTATTTGTCATATCCAAACCTTTTAGGATCACTTGAAGTTGATGATACAAGACTAATTCCCCATGGGTGATTTCCGCCAAGGCTTCTATTGTTCTTCCTTGGTCATCTCTAATTATTGCTCTTTTTCCCCCCACATTACCTTTGAAGGAGTCATTAGTGTTGAGTGCATATTCGCCTTGAAAAGGCTTAATTTATTTACATCTCACGATGCTCTTTACCTCGAATTTAGTGATGATTTTCCTAGAGTTCATAAACTCTCTATTCGCAACGTTGTCTTTAGTAGCTGTGTCTATGCTTATAGTTCTAAAGATGACATCTCTAACGATGAAGTTTTCCAACATATTTGAAGGAAGGAAGCTATTTTTGAATTTTTTTTTTTTTTTTTGCATTTTTCCAGCCATATGTGGTGTATGAATGTATTAAAAATAAGCTTTTTAACTAATGAGCTTAAGGAGTTTCCCTTGATGTGGTTACTCAGCCATTTTAACTCAGAGTACCAGTCTCTGTTTAAGTGGTTGATGTTACTTTTCCTTAACAATCTCTGCCACATTCTGAAGGCATAGTCGCACCCAAGGAATAAGTGACTTTTGTTTTCCGGGGCATTCTTGTAGAAGCAACAATTCAAGCATTGACGATTCCCATGACCATTAGTTTGTCTTGGGTTTTAAGGCTCTTGTTCAATCCAAGCCATGAGGTAACACTATGTTTCTTGATGTTGTTAGGGAACCAAACTAGCTTGTGCTAAATGACTTGTGGGTTGGGTTATTGTAAGACTTTGTAAACAGATTTCAATGTGAAGACACCTTTTCAATGCCATCCAACTCCAAGGTTCGAATGTTGTCCCATATGGGCCCCAATGTAACAAATAAATGCATAGGGAGGGTCCATGAGTTTTGGTGAATCAATGAACTCACTTTTGCTTCCCCGTGTAACTTTAGCTCCGTGTTGGTCTTTTATTGCCTATTGTACATCAGAATCCCTACAGTGCTCCAAGGACCATGCCATATGTAGGTCTTGCTGCCATCTCCTATTCTGTGCCAGATCAGATTTTGAAAAGTTTCCCTACTTTGAAGCACTTTCCTCCATATCCACGAAGCTTCAATGGGAGAGGGAATGATCCAGAAGTGCATTCCCTTGATCATGTTTCTTTGAATCCAATTAAGCCATATGCTTTCCTTGTTTGATGCAATGTCCCAGATTTGCCTAGGTATGACAGCTTTGTTTTGAAGAATTAGATCAGGAAGCCTAGACCTCCATCCCTCTTGACTTTTGTTGCCCTCTTCCAACTGATGTAATGCATTTTGTTTTCCATTATAGGATGTTGTTTTCAATAGGAATAACGTACGGTCACATAAAATAATAAATAAATTAAAATAAATAAGAGTCGCGATCTATAACGGTGTCTGTTCCTATAGCAACCTACGATATCTATGTTGTACACATTTATTGGAGAACGAACACATCGAACGACCTATGACTAGAAAAACGGCTAAGTTAAGAGTCTAATGTATCTTAAACACCAACAAACACATGCCACATAAACACCGTATGTGATTTTGATTATAAAAAACAAAAAAATATTGAGACAATCGTAGTTTGAAAAATGTGAGAAATAAATGACAAAATGACTAAAAGAAACTAATCATAACTTTTGAATAGGGATAATTTGAAAATTTTGACATTAGACGAAAATACAAAAAAACATACTTTCAACAAATCATCTTGCTTATTGTAAAAGAGTCATGCTAGAGTGACCTCAAGCTAGAACCTCAAATCACACTTCTTGACATGAAAGTCGATGAAAAACATCTATGGTTCCCATACACTTTCACGTCAAGATATGCGATATGAGGTTCCAGCCTGAGTCACTTCAACATTATTCATTGCAAGATCAAGAAGGTATATGGGAGTAGAACCAATTCAACTTCCAGTCCCCTTTTGATTTCTCGCTTTTAGAGAAAGTTGTTCATGCCAAACATCAAATACAAATCATGAAATACTTTAGGGGATACAAAACAACAACGATAATCATATTTCCAAAGAATTGACACACATCCTGGGATGGCGTTAGCAAAAGTTGGTGTGACAATAGAATCTCTCTCTACATGTCAATATTGTATTATATAAAATATTAATGGGAAATGTGGGGGGAAATTCTCGGATGTAGACACGTGGCTTAAACGATTCTTGGACTCGTAAACTCGTAGCTCGGATAGTGGGCTTGATAAGTATAATCGTCGGAATTTCTCGGGCGCACGGGTGCTCAGCTCGAGCGGACACCACCAACCCATCAAGTAGTTCGAGTAAAATGTTCCATAGTTATCAAAGGTTAGTGTAAGTCGGTAAGACGAGTCTGACAAATGTGCCATCGATTGACAGCTCTGACAACCCATATCATGTCAGATCAGTTCTGATTACTCCAGGGTTGACAAAGCAGTTGCAACTATCCCTGCAACTGACATGCCAGAGAGTAAGCAAACTGCCTTGAGTCACCCCAAAGAATGGCACAGAAAACGATCATGATAGACACTTATAAAAGGAAAAGGACCAAGGATAAAAGGAGGTCCGCCCGAACAAAGAAATGAAGGAAAAGCATAGAGCGAAAATCAACATCTACAGGAAACAAATTTCATATATACCAATTTTTGCAAACTACATAAAAGACACTTGATTTTTAGATTCGGTATGTACTCGACTGACATGGCAATGGCACATAACCATAGATCGTTTCCTTCAGGATACACAAGAAATAGGATCTATGATTTTATGCCTGTGCCACATCAGCTGAGTACAAATCAAGTGAAAAAAAATTGGGTCTAAAAATCATATCATTATTGTGCTACACTAATATCCTACAACACTTTTTACAGTATTGTTTGTGCATAGAATTATTGATTTTTCATGAGATACATCGAACCATTAAGTATTAAATATTGATCAAACCATAAATAAGAATCGACTAGAAATCATCGACTATCAGGCTAAATATTCTATAAATTAATTAATAAGTTTGACGTAAAAAAAAAAAAAAAAATTTATACAAAATAATTAAGAAGCTAGCATAAAACTTTAATTGCCATATATTCTTAGCTCTTGTACTTAAAAAAAAAAAATGGTCTTTTTTTTCCACGTGTAACAATTCAACTGGAAAGTTGTTAGTAAGTATCGATTACGCAACTCATCCTTATTTTGGCGCGTAAGTATCCTAATTCATTACCAAGTGAGCATCAAAGTATGCCACGTGGCTCTTCAAGAGATGCATCGAACTTTCCGACTGTATCAAAAGTAGCTCGTATTCAACGACCATCGCCCATTGGAGCTCGGTCTTCTCATTTTTCTTCTCTCTCCACGGACGCCTCCGGGAAATCTCTTACAGAGAAAAACAAAAACAAAAACGAAACAAAACAAAAAAAACGAAATTCTCGATTTCCATTCACACTAGAAAGATTTCTCATTATAAATGTTCCGAAACATGTTCTGCGAATATCAATCGTCTGTAACTGTATGTTTGTGTTCTTTGAGTCGATGGAGCTGATATAGTTACAGATTTCAGCCATGGGAGCTTACGAAGAAAATCCTAGAAACGGACTTGCTTACAGTGGAGAGACTCGATCTCAGTGGAATCCTCCCATGGAGAACGGAATTGGAAACCTGGTTGATAAATTTTCGGGATTAGGTGTTAATGGTTCTTCGAAGGAAAGTTTGTTTCAGATCATGGAAGCTGTTGAAGCTGCCGAGAGCACCATAAAAAAACAGGTTAGTGATCTTGGGACGATTTTGTGTGTTTTTAATTTCATTGAGGTTTATATTTTATTTGATCAAATATATGTTATATGCAGTTGAAGATTTAGTTCGAATCGACATTGAAAATCAAATTTTTGGATCATCTCTGTTATTTTCTTTTTTTGATCGATATCTCTGTTATTTTCTTTCTGACACTTGTATTATAAATATTAATTTTTCTAATTAAACAGGTCCAATGTTATGTGAATTATCCATAATGAGTTGTAATGCTTGCATTTGTACCTATGTACTAAGTCCAGATTGGGTAGCGGAGTGTCATGGACATAGTCCTTTATTGTGTGGTGCCCGGGTGGCAACCGTGCTAATCCTCCGATGTAGCTCAAGTCAACCTTACTCCAATGAATCCTAGGAGTTTCCTCAACTCCCTAAGACATTTACCATTTGGCGAGCACGGATGGGTTTAGAAGTATCACTCACATTAATTGGTCCAATAGTTCCACAAGTGTGTATATTCTCGTGTGATGGGGTTATGTAAGGCCCCCACCCTTGACCAGGTAACAATATCATCTGCTTTGGGTTTCCCCTCACGACTTTGAAACGTGTTGTTACAAGGCAATGAAGTTGGACTACTTATAGGCTAAAATCTCGAATGATCCCTGGTCAATGTGGGACTAACTTCACCCCCTCCCTGCTATTCCATCCCACAACCACGAGCCTAGTCACACGTGCCCAATCAACCACAGGTCCAACCTGTAGCGCATTAGTGAGGGTGTGACAAGTAACTCCTAAGACATTTTAGGGGTAAGGTTGACTTGAGCTATATCGCGTTGATTAGCTTGAGTGCTGCAATTGGGCGCTACATGACTAGGGGCTATGCGACACAAGTCTCTTGTTCATTCTATAGATTTAGTCTTGGGGAATTTTTAATTATGAGCAAATCCTACATGCATGCTCATTTTCCAAAAAATGCATATACATATCGTCAATTGCAGTTTGTTGCAAACCAGCCACATTGAATTGATGTGGGTGCCTAACATAGGATTCATTGAACTCTGGAAAATAGGATTCTTGGACCCACTTTAAATAATGTAAAATAAAGTTTGTCTTTATATGATGCATAATGTGATGAGATAACTTTCATATACCTATAGACAAGAGAATTGATATGTGCAATATGATGTCCATAACTATCCAGTTTTATACATTACTAAATATGTTGTCCTTGCTTGGAGAGCTATTAATTTCAATGATATCCATCACTAACTAGTTTACCTGATTACACATAATATTTACCATAGTATAAATTTCTTAGAACATCCTTAAAAAATAATATTTATAAAATCTAAATTGAGATATAAAAAGGAAATATAAGTGTTTTAGGTGCCCATTTATTATTTTCATAAATTATTTAGTATTGTAAATTAGATATTATTGTTATCATAAAAAAACTTAAGTAATGCAACTATTTGAGTATCACGTGCATTGCTTGTGTTCCTCAAGTTTTAGTCAATTGTTTGTATGGCTCAAAATGGGTTTCTGATATTTATTTTGTGTTGCATATGCATAGGTGGAAGAGAATAATTGTTTAAGGGCTGAGCTTCAAAAAAGAGCACGTGAACTAGAAAAATATGTAAGTGCTTTTACACAGATGCTTTGGTTGGTATGCAATATGTGTTGTTCACTTCACAATTCTTATGATTTCTTGTTTTGTACATCTATTTTTTATTTCCATTTCACTTTTGGGGATACTTTTTCGCCCTTAAATCTGTATGATGTTTATGCTCTTCTGCTACTTGAATTTTGAATTGTCATGTTTCGATTCCAATAAAAATTAACTTTAGGCATTGATGTGTGGTCTAGTTATGCATTTCTTTGTTTTGCTCTTTTTTCCTTTGATTGTGGAATAAATCACCTCCTGGGGGTTGATTTTTGGAGGATATTAAGGTGTTAGCATCACATGACTATAATGATTTACATGTATAAATTTCGATTTGAAAATCTGAATATTTGGTATTGTGCTTCTGGTTCTTAAGTAACAAGATACAATTTTGTCTTGATAAAGATCATATTCCACAAATATGTTGGCATCATTCTTTTTGGAAACTAGTAATACTTCTGCACTTGCAAAATGAAACTACGATGGAGGAGAAGGTGACTGACTCTGTCTCAGAATTATATGTAAAAAATATAATCGGCATAGACCTTCTTCTACTAATCAAATAATCAATTGTAAGGATTTGTTTGTGTGCTGTTTTCCAGACATAGTAAGTTAGTTTCAAGTGAACACCAACACCTAAAATAGATCTTGCCAGAAAGGAACTCGAGTCACTAGTCTAAAGTGAAAAGATACCTTTGAAATCCCAATTCCAAACTCTTTCATCAACCTCATCAGTTAACACATGGACATCCATAACCAACTCAGAAAACTAGCCAAATCAACCACCTCCCAATCATTGACATTTCTTTTGAGCCATAACTTCTGCACTTATTTATTTTCCATGCAGTTTTGGAGGAGGGCTCGTTTGAATCTGTTAGAGCATGACTTCATGAGTATGCACCCTGAAAGGAATCATCCCCACACTGTATACCCCCCCACCTTCACACCCAAAAAAAAAAAAAAAAAAAAAAAAAACAAAGACAAAAACAACAATATTAATAATAATAAAAATAAATCATGCTTTGTCCTCTAGGCCACCATCACCATGTAACTAATGCTTTTGGAGAAATCACGTTGAACCTTTGAAATGCATGTCCATAAACCATGCCTATATGAAGACCAAACTGGGCTGCTATCCCACCCAAATTTCCTTCTACTGTGCTTTCAATCAACCTACTTCCTCCAAAGGCTCAGTTTCCATTTAATAGCTCCACAGCTACTTCCCCAATAAAGCTTTATTCATGCCCTTAAGTTGTCTTAGCCAATCTCTCATTCATCTTTAGATCTACATATCACCAACCACTCCACCAGCTGATATTTTTTGGTTTCTTTCCTTGCATTCCATAATAAATTCCTGGCTAATCATTCCAACCTGTAGCTCAATCATCGAAAGGAGAATGTAGATAGATAGTAAATGGAAAGAATAAATATATGCTCTATATAGGGGTGGTCTTCTTGTTAGTTCATTGTTTAATCTTTTCCCCATTATTGACATATAAATATTGTTATTCATTTATTTCAGTTTTATGTTTTTTCAAGCATGATTAGAGTACCTACTTTAGGTACGGTCATAAGCAGTAGGGTGTATTTTTTTTTTCTTTTGGTTTTGTAACTATTGTTTATGCTTGTTAAAAGGTGGCAAGACTACTATCATTTCATGGTGCATCTTGTAGGTGCTTTTTGTTGGGCATTTGAGGTTCCTATCACTCAAGAGTATATACTTTGGTGATGGAGAAATGTTTTCTGTTTATGCACATAATTTTTCATTGGATATCACCAATTACCTGTTTCTATGCTTTTTTAAAGCTACATTTGGTTAATAAAGCACTCATTTTCTGGCAGAAATCAGATGATTCAACAGCTTTAAGATCTCATTCAGATGTTTTAATGAATGAGCATATCCCAGGACCTTACAAAGAACATCAATCAGTTTCTCCTGTAGGGAATCAAGAAGAGAGTGCAGAAAGCCAACACTACTACGAGTACAACCATGTAAATGGAAATTCGAAGATACTTCCTAGAGGACGGGGAGCTGTTGATAATGCAGGCTTCTCTCAATTCTCCTCACCATCTTCAAGATCCATTTCTCCAAGCAGGTATTCCAGATTAGACATGAAAGACTATCTCTCGCATTATTTTAGCTGTCATATTCCACAACAGTCTCATGTGGAATCATGCAACTAGGTTCAAAATAATTATGCCAATTTGTGTGCATTAGGTACCAAAGAGAAGGAGAATATGATTGCAAGTTCAATTTATCTGGACATGGACTGATGCCAACATCTGAAATAAATAATCAGAACATCTTGTGGAAGCAGGTATTATCTTAGAGAGATTCTATTGCCACACCAAATTTTGCTAACGCCACCCCAATTCATATGTAAATCACCAAAGAATTAGCACACATCTTGGGGTGGCATTAGCAAAAGTTGTTGTGGCAATAGAAGCTCTCTTATCTTATTAGTGTGTAACATACATTTTAGTGTAATTGCTTGATGTTTGATGAACCAAATGCTATAATTGAGGCAGGATCTTGTTCTAAAGGTTAGGGAGCATGAAGAAGAGATTTTGCAGCTACGGAAACATCTTGCTCATTATTCCATGAAGGTGAGGAAGGCAAATCTGATCTTAACCTGTTCCCTGGAGGCCTGGACGAATGATTCTTGGTTGATATGTTCATTTCTGTGTTGACCAACTAACCCATGTTATTGATAGGAAGCGCAAATACGCAATGAGAAATGTGTTCTGGAAAAGAGAATTGCTTATATGCGTATGGTAGGCAAGACTTTCCTTTCTCTGCTTATTTCCTACCTCTTTGGTTTAATGTGTAGTAAGTAGTAGCTTTGGAATTGAATGCACACAATCAGGCATTTGATCAGCAGCAGCAAGAATTAGTTGACACCGCATCGAAAGCTCTCTCTTATAGACAAGACATAACTGAGGAAAACATACGTCTTACGTATGCTTTGCAGGTACTCTCTCTCTCTCACTTTGGGGTGACAAGGTTATGTTAGTTCTTATGCCCTGAAGATACTAGAGCTACTTTTCATTTGATTAATTTTTTATTTAACTTGATAATGTAATGTATATATTTTTAAATAATAGTAATTACTTGTATTTTTTTTGTATGTGTCGATTGTGATTATTTGGGCATGTGCTAAGAAAACCAATCAAAGCATCAGTGAGATGGAGTGCTTTGGGTGATGCATATGTCTTCATTCCTTTCTAACTATATCCGTCCATGTGACTTTTTTGATTGGTAGAAGTGGGATTGTACCAGAGGGGTAAAAAAGCCCATGAAATACAACAAAGAGGGAGGAGTGAGTGAAAGTATCACAAAACCTCATCATAAACGCCAACTAAATGTGGATCCAAAAATCATATCCTCCCATAAGAATACAAGTCATCAAAATGAGAGCCTCTAAAATCAACCCATAATGGGTGTCCATGTCCTTTTCAACATTCTTCTCACCCTTGTAGAGCCTTCGAATTGCATCAAAATCCCTCAATTCTAACTAGTGTAGTCATTAATTAGTCTTTATTGTACGTGCCCAAACCATTAGAGTTAACTTTCTTTTGTTTCAAGCTTATGGGTTATTCCTATATCTTTGCAAATGTACTCATCTTTTATTGTCTTTCCTATCATGACATTCATCCTTCTCAGCATCCACATCATTTCGAGGATCATTTTATGTACCATGTTGTTTCTTGACGATCAAACATTCAACTCCAAATCTTGCCTTGGATTTAATCTCCTTGATTTATTTCCCTTTATTAATAAGATCTCTGTTCATAAAAAGGAAAACTTGTATGTGAAATCGTCATCATTAGAAAATTTGGGTTGAGATCAACTTTACACTAAGTTTTTTAGGTAAAAATTGAACTTCTTTTTTTATTTTTTCAGGTTGCACAACAAGAAAGATCAACATTTGTATCATCTTTGTTGCCACTTCTAGCAGAGTATTCTCTACAGCCATCGATGCCTGATGCGCAGTCCATTGTTAATAATCTCAAGGTTTGTATGAACTACCTTTTGAATTTATGAATAAAAAAGGCTCTCCCTTGTCCACTCAATGTTTTATCTTATTTTATTGATCAAGCTTTTACGTTTCAAATTGTGCTCACCAACTCCAGTTGTTGGGAAAATAGCTCTTGATTTGCCTGAGAATGTCAATGGGTACCTGATTAATTGATACCCGAAAATGGAACTGGAACAAGATGTCCTAGTTCAGGGGGTACTTGTTTTTTTATTGGAACTTGAACACCATGACAGACCTGGTAACAAAGCCCCTACCTTCACGCTTAAACCTATTAGTGCTAAAAATGTCAAATTTCTTCCTAGGGCACCTGTATTTTTTTTCTAAAGTTATTCTTTATCTCTTTTTATACAATATATAGTTTCGTGAGACCCATTGAGAACCAAGATCTTTGTTGGTTCAAATTTTGAGACCACCTCTTTTAGTATTGTGGAATTTTCGGTCAAAGTTAGTTAGGACTTTTAGGGATTATATCTAATATTTTAGGAATATCTTAATAAGGAGATTCTGGTTGTATATTACCAGATCTCACAGTTATTTTATTTCCTAGATTAGTGGAGGATTCTTTCCTCTGTTAACTTGATTAGTTCCTAATCTTAGGGCTTGCCTATTGTAGCCAACTCCTATATATATTTCTATGTAATCTTTCTTTCAAGATAAGAGAAATCAATGAGCAACTCTTTCTTAGAAACTTACATGGTATCAGAGCTAGGTTCTGAAAACCTAATTCTCCCACATGACCAAATACGGCATGGCGACTGATAGACAAAGCTCCACATCTGAAGTGATCTCCAATCTAGAAACAACACTTGCTGTAAGCAATCATGGAGGAACATAACACTCTTCTCTTCTCATCACAAGTCACAAACTCAACGGACAAAATTTCCTCCAATGGTCCTATTCCATGATGATGTTTATATGTGGGAAAGGAAAAGACGATTACCTCACCGATGAAGTCATTGTATCGGAGAAGACTGACCCTAAATTCAAGCTATGAAAAATAGAGAATCATATGGTGATGTCATGGCTGATTAATTCGATGAACAATGATATAGGAGAGAATTTCCTTCTGTACAGGACAACCAAGGAAATTTGGGATGTTGCAAGAGACACGTATTCAAGTTCTAAAAATACTTCAAAATTGTTCGAGATTGAAGCCATATTGCATGATCTGCGCCAAGGGGATCTCACGGTTACTCAGTATTTTAATACTCTTCCCCGCCACTGGCAACATCTAGATATGTTCGAAGTCCATGCATGGAAGTGCTTGGAAGACACAGTCCTATATAGGAAAATTGTGGAAAAAAATGGACCTTCAAATTTTTTCTCGGCCTCAACAAAAACCTGGACGAAGTCAGAGGCAGAATAATGGGGACAAAGCCTTTGTTGAGTATTAGAGAGGCATTCTCAGAAGTTCGTTGTGAGGAAAGTAGGAAAAAAGTGATGATTGGATCCCACACTCGAAGGACCTGCCCTTGCAATCCGTGAAACCCAGCCGAACAACAACAATGACAATCGATAGAAAAAAGGGAGACCTTGGTGTGACCACTGCCACAAACTTGGACATCTCAGAGAAAATTGCTGGAAAATTCATGGCAAACCTACAGACTAGAAGTCATCACGATCAACAAATGACAGGGAAAGCCGAGCCAATGTTGCTGTCACCACAGATGAAAATCCAGCACCTACTAAGACGGGTCCTTTCACCAAAGAACAACTCGAAGTCCTACAGAAACTCTTCAACCAGAATTCAATATCCCAGTCAAGTACTTCTGTCCTTGGAACAAGCATGTTAATACAGAAAGGTAATTTTTCCAATGCCTTTATAGTTAATAAAAGCCATTCAAGACTGTGGATCATTGATTTTGGAACATTAGACCACATGACGGAAGATGCAACAATATTTCACGAATACAACCCATTGAAACATTAGACCACATTGGTTTCGGTCCATGTTTTTAGTTTTGAGATCAGGGAGTCTTATGATTTCCATATCTCAACAGTGTCACTTAGACACATGGCACAGGTACCAAGTGTCAAGGTGTTGATAGGTGTTTCGCATGTCAAAGTTTGAGAATTTGAATATGGCGAAATGTCCAAACAAAAATTATTAAAGAAAAAAAATCGGATGGATACAGTTCAAAAAATATTTTCGAGACCATTCTTATGTGAGCACCTATTCCTCTTAAAAATAGAGGAAGCATATTGTAAGAAGACTAATAATTATGATGTACAGATTGTTTGATACATTAGAAATGAAACATGTGCCATTGAGAAAAAACTGCTGGGAATTTTTAGAGAGTTGGTTGGAAAATCTTCTTGATGAAAAGATGAAAAGTTAAATTATGCATGGTTTAAAGATTCGTTCCATTTCACAATATTTTGTACGAAACATTTTGGTCTTTCGATTTGTTGAGATGAATCTACATGGAAATTGAAACATTAGAAGTTTCTTTCAATTTCTTTTTATTTTTTTTCCTTCAGATTTACAGATCTAGAAGAGAAATCTGTGGAGAAAGGAAGAAAAATTTGGGAGAGAGGTCTGCAGGGAGAGATTTGTGGCGACAAAGAGAAAAATCTGGAATAGCGAATCTAGAAAGAGGTGAGAGAGATATCGAAAAGAAAGATCTGGGGGAAGAGAGAGAGAGAGAGAAAGTGTGTGTGTGTGTGTTACGTACCTACTTAGATCGGATCACAAAAAATAATAAAAACAAGAAAAAGATTGAGATTGATCTCGTTCGAGGGAGATCAGACCTCCTAAACCACCAATTCGGATGGTGAATCTCCAATCCAATTAAGGACTAAATATCTTTTCTCTGTTTTTTCATTAATCTCACGATGAATTTAAATACAGAAAAATACTACCTTAATTACCCACTCTCCTATTCAAGGAACTATCTCATATCCATAACTCCTACACAATTCGTAACTACCTTTACCCATTACCTAAGACTCCTTAACTAATTGAAACTATAAAATAATTAAAATAAAATACATCAAGATTCATCAAATCTTGATACAAGAGAATAATTTCTAGATACATAACATTCTCTATCCCTTGTAAAAAACCTTGTCCTCAAGGTTTCAATCTAGAAAGTATTCCCTCCCCCTTCATCTTCAATTTCATCTCTATTATCTCGCCCACCGGTTTCCCCCGTTTTCTCTGGCCAATTCCCCTCTAAAAGGAAAAATTGTTGAACTTTACATTTATGGTATTGGGAGAATTTCTCATCGCAATTATAACATAACCCACGGTCTTTACGCTCTTTCATCTCTATAGGTGAGAGTTGTTTGAAGGAAACTGATAATGGCTTTCCTGAAGGAACGATGGTGTTGGTGTTGTTTGTAGGGTTGTTCAGCCGTCTTTGAACCAATATTTTTTTTCTTTTTGCATGCAAGCGAGGCTGATCGCATCGGTGAGTGGTGTTGGTTTCAACATCTGAACACTCAAAAGAATTTCTTCCTTCAGTCCTCCCACAAAACAACTCACCATGAAGGACTCATTAAGACCTTCAGTTCTGTTTGCTAACTCCTCAAACTGAGTTTGATATTGCTCCACCAAAGACGTTTATTGCAGTTTAGAGAGCATAGCCATTGGATCCTTGTATGGTGAAGAGCCGAATCTAACTTGCAAAGCAGAAGCAAATGACTTCCAATCTGAAATCGCTCTCGACCATTCCATCCAACGAAACCATTGTAGTGCCTTCCCTTCCATGTGAAAGGAGGCTATAAGTAGCCTTTGCGTGGAGGGCGTCTGCTGGTGTAAGAAGAATTGCTCTGCCCTATAAAGCCAACCATCTGGATCCACCCCAGTAAACCTTGGAAATTTTAGGCATACTGTCTGAGTCTGAATTTCCTTGTCAACATCAAATTAATGAGGTTCACCACGTCGATTAATTGTTCTACTGGAACTCTCCCCTATCTCATTGCCTTGTTATTTAGAGAAGTACTTAATTTTGGTGTCCAAACTTGAAACCTTTATCACTAGCTCGTTAAGCTTCCCATGGATCTCTGTGGTTTCCTTCAAGAGACCCATCATTTCATTGAGTTTGGTATTTTGTGTTCTTTCCACCATTCCAGAATCTACCGCTCTAATACCAATGTTATGTGTCTTGCTAATTTCAGCAAATTGGAAGTAAAAAGATGGTTACTTCGAGGGTAACTTGCCTCCTTATATAGAATTTACTCTGGAGAAAAAGATAGAATGTTATGTACCTACTTAGATCGGATCACAAAAACTAATAAAAAGTAGAAAAATATTGAGATTGATCTCGTTCGAAGGAGATCGGACCTCCTAAGCCACCAATTTGAGATGGTGAATCTCCAAATCCCAAAGGACTTTTAATAATAATAATTATCTGCATATCTTCATTAATCTCACAATGAATTTAAATACAAAAGAAACACTACCCTAACTACCCACTTTTCCAAACTACCCACTATCCCATAACCCACAACTCAACTTCTCCCACAATACAGATTATGATCTCATGCACCCAACATATTTGAACTATTCTACCACTTATTAGGAATATATTCTATACATAATATGTACTCAAAACTACTCTACTCCCATCCCTACAATTAGGCACATAACATTTCATCCTCCTTGAAAACGACCTTGTCCTCAAGGTCGAAACCTCCCGGATCCCAATTGATATTGGAATCAATTACATTCATCTTAACACTCAACTCCCAAACTATTTATCTCTTGGAATCGATGATGTCCTCGCAATAATCATTTTGGATGTCGTTGTCTTGACACTTCTTGAAAATATTTAATGGCTTGATGACATATGCTTTGAATTCGATAGGGAGGATAAAGTCAATTTTTGAATATTTTTCAAGAATATTGACTTCGCCTTTGTCCTCCTCATTAGATCTTTGATGTTCTTTGTCTTCAGCATATTTGATGAGGTTGTCATTGGCATTTATCTCACATCTTTGGAAAAATGATCGTGGAGGTTGATCTTAGATCACATCTAAGTTCTCATTTATAGGGGTTTGTGTGTTTCCTTCCCGCTTTCCCTGAGGCATTTCTCGTTCTGTTTATAGCTTTGGTGGTTCCCCTGGAGGGCACTCGGCCCGAAGGCCGGCTTTCGTGAGTTAGCTAAGGCAGTGTAGCGAAGGGCTTCCTTTTAAGGAGCCCGAGCATAACGTTGAACTAGGCCATCGACTCCAAAAACTATAGTTTGTCCTTTTCGAATAATTTCTTCATTTTTTTTGAGAAATTCTTTGATTATGAGACAACATTTCCTCAAACCATCACGCATAAACTCGCAAAACTCCTTGAATTCATCATCCATCGACTCAATTTTCATGTGAGGATCGCTGCTCTGATACCAATGTTACGTACCTACTTAGATCGGATCACAAAAAATAATAAAAAGAAGAAAAAGATTGAGATTGATTTTGTTCGAGGGAGATCGGACCTCCTAAACCACCAATTCGAGATGGTGAATCTCCAATCCAATTAAGGACTAAATATCCTTTCTCTATTTTTTCATTAATCTCGCAATGAATTTAAATACAGAGAAATACTACCTTAACTACCCACTCTCCTATTCAAGGAACTATCTCATAACCATAACTCCTACACAATTCGTTACTACCCTTACCCATTACCTAAGACTCCTTAACTAATTGAAACTATAAAATAATTAAAATAAAATACATCAAGATGCATTAAATCTTGATACAAGAGAATAATTTCTAGACACATAATAGAAAGAGACAGGGGGGGGGGGGTGTACCTGCATTTTTTGCCGAGAGAGGAGGTATCTGTTTACGTCTCTTCATTTTGCCAAAGCAACCTTATAATTTATCAACCCTTGGCTTTGGTCTTCTCTAAAAGATTGAGTCCCCACATGTTTTGTAAATATTTGTTATACCCGTGTTTTCAAACCAAAGATATGCCCCTTGATCATGATCTCTTGTCAAAGACTTGTGTTTTTTTTAATGTTATTAGTGTTTTGAATGTTTCGGGATCGTTTCGGTTTTTGAAAAAATAAAAAAACTGAAATGAAACGAATTTTTAAACCATGAAATTATGTATGTCAACACCTATTAGTTTTTAAGGACTCAAGCATTTATTTAAATTGGGGTACTTTACACTATAATTTATATAGTTATTCCTAAAAGGACACTATTTTAATGCGTCAAAATGAGACACATTTTGATGATGTCATACAATGTTTTTTTGTGCTAGAATTGTTGTGCTTGTTGTGTGTCCAAGGGCCAACAGGTGTTGGCATGAAAATATTCAAAAAATAGAAGTGCCAAGGTAATACTTGATCTCATGCTTTCCACTTAATGAATACGACTGGCTTTCCTAACTCAGTGTGAGGAAACATCTACTGGAGAGGCAAACGGAAAGAAAAGAGTAAAAGGAACAATTACTTCTAATGAAGTAAAATGAGAGTTCTTTTAGATGTCAAAATAGACTTCCTCTAGGTGAAATGTAAATGAAGCTGTTTGTATGTGAATGATCTCTTACTCTCATTGGCTTTCCTTTTGCAGGTTTTATTTAAACATTTGCAGGAGAAGCTCTTTGTAACAGAGGTATGTTGTGTAGATTTTTGGGAACTATTTTGACATCCTGTAGTTTTCACTTTTGAAATTAGGTTGGTTTTAAAGAAGTGCCACTTAGCTACGTGGTGAGACTTGTGGAGAGTTGTTCCCACGTCCTAGGTTCAAACCCCCTTGAACCCACACTTCTTATGATAACCACTAGCCCATCTTTACCTATTTCAAAAAAAGAGAGAGGCTAATGTTCATCTTTAAGTGGGTGGCAGGAAAGGTTTAAAATTTCATTTCAATACAATATTTCTGTTATAAGAAAAACTGACACAGTCTTGATCGAAACATTCCGAGAAAATATGAAACATTCAATGTTACATTCCGGCCTCGGCCGAAACAATCTGAAACGGCATGGTGGCAGGGTGTTTGGAAAAAAATTATCTGCACTTGAATCATTTTAAAAATTGTTTTATCTATCTTCATGTCTCAGGAAAAGTTAAATGTGTCTCACTATCAATTATCTCCATGGCATTCTAATGCATTGAACCAACCAAGTTTTACTCCACAATCACCAGCTCATTCCATGGGTGTAACACTGACTAATTCAGTATGGTCACATGTCTTTCTATAATTTCTTCCTCTATCATACTTGTAATGGTTCTCTTAAATGCTTCCATTTTTGTGTCAGAACAAAAACGGGCTTGAACTGGTGCCTCAGTCATATACTTATGGACAAATACCAATTTCTTCTCCTTCCAATGCTCAGACAACCATGGGTTGGGATCCACCGGGACATCATACCCATCACACTGGTCTGGTTGGCGTTGCAGCCCAAAATAAGGAGACAGGAATGTCATCACCTTCTCCAAGCAGGTATGCCTGGAAAAATGGAGACAGCAAAGTATGCCTATTTGCTTTTGTTAATATATATTTCTGCAATTCTTCTATCTTTGATATGTTTTGTTGATCAATTGTGTACCCATATTCTTAGATTGGCCATAAATACGAGTAAGAGATTTTCTTAATGTATTGACAACATAATCCTCCACTCCATTTGTGCACCATTTTGTCATTTATTGGAAATTGTTTTTTCGATCTTCACTTGACACAGATTTTTATTTAATTTTGACATTTGAATATGAAAATCAACACCAGAATTACGAATTAGAAAAATGTACAAGATAAAGTAAAAGAGAGGTGAGGCATTTTCAAATTATGAAACCACTTTGAACAATTGACAGGATTCATCAACATCTGCCCTTCTAGGAGTATGTAACGAAAAAATCTGAGATGAAGGAAAAAATTAAGCTTATATTGTGGTTACCTGAGCTCTTTGTGAACCCTAAAAGTGATCACCATCTGTGGAAGACTCCTAATCAATCTCTATTTTTTTTTCTGTAACTCAAGGAATGCCCAAGATGTACCTCTTCGGTCTGTTGCTCATGGTGATTCTCATGCCAAACATTTTAACCGTTTTAGTGGCAATGAGATGGACGATTCAGATGCAGTTGGAAATCAAAATGGGAGAGAACCATCAGTCCAGTGGAGCTCCGGAAACTCTCCTTATTTGAACCCTTCACGCGATGATCCAGGCTCCTCATTTTCTCCTTATTTACCACCAGTACTCGAGGAATCTTCTTCCTCATTGTCAGAAGGTAATAAATTTGTGGACTTTCAACTTTGGGGTTTTGGTTTGAGCCTGCTGTTGGCTACTTTTTTCTGCTGGTTGTATTGCTCATTAAATATATTGCAATTTGCAGCTGCAGAAGATGATCCTTTGCCGGCTATAGAAGGGCTCCAAATATCAGGTGAAGCTTTTCCAGGGAGAGAACTTCAAGCTAGTGGATACTCTATCAATGGAACAACCAGTTGTAATTTTGAGGTACTTTTTTAGACTTTTGTAACAATAAAAAATATAATTTTTGTGTTCTTTACTGTTATAATTTTCTCAAATCTCATTTGTCAGAGCTTTTGGTTAGAAATACCTTAGACATACTTTCAAATGCTAAGATTGGGGTATTTCCATTACCTTTCAATTATGAATCCTCTAAAGTTTTGTTTTGCCCCCCTCCCCCCATTTTTTGTTAAAACTTCCAGTGGGTGCGGTACTTGGAAGATGGGTCTGTAAATTACATTGATGGTAATACATCTTTTGCCCCTAATTTTCTGTATATTTATGAATTATTTTTGTCTCATTTTTCCTTATCCGAAAGTCAAGAGTCTTCAACAATTTTTTGGCTACAGGGGCAAAGCAACCCAACTACTTGGTTACAGCAGATGATGTTGACTCATACCTTGCTATCGAAGTTCAACCTCTGGATAACAGAAAGCGCATGGTAATTTATTCTGCAGTCTTGGATTTAATTGTTCCATGTAATGAGTTTCTAAAAGTAGCTATGTTACCTATTTTCCCTTTTAGTAGCTATGCTAAAATTATGAAATCACAATTAAAAAGGAAAACTAAGTTGCCAAATGGGATTTGTGGATTATGGTGGTTGATGACGATAAACTTATCTAATGCAATCTCATTTCTGAGTGAGCACCTGCTAGTTAGTCCTTTTTATTACTATCGTTTTTGTAGAAGAATCTGGAAATCTAATCTCATAGAATCAAGAAAATAGGATATTCTTCTTGATTATTCTTAACTTTTTAGAATATTCCTGTAATGTTCTACAATAGGATAGTTGGTTTATTATTCTAGAATATTCTTGAAGTTCTAGATTATTCTTGTAATAGGATAGTTGGTCTATAAATACCACTATTGGGGCATTTGTAATGATCATTCAAGAATTCTCAATAAATTCAATTTTTCTACATGGTATCAGAGCATTAGGTTCTGATCTAGGGATTACCTATGGCGGGTCAAAATCCGTGGAAGACGGCTTTAACCTGTGCGACTACTAAGGACTCATTGGTGTCAGGGGAAAGCACCACAAGACCGAACCTGAACTCCTCCATCTCATTTAGTGGTTCGGAAGGGTCCATGAATTCGTTCCAATTAAATATCCACCGTCTAAATGGAAAAAACTACACGGAATGGTCGCAAATCGTTCGTTTGATTTTGGAAGGCAAGGGGAAGCTTGGATGTTTGACAGGAGAAGTGACAAAACCTGTCGATGTAGATTCGACTCTCAAGACCTGGAAATCAGAAATTTCTTTGATTATTGCGTGGTTGGTGAACTCAATGGAACCCGCAATTGGCAAGCCCTTCATGTTTCTGCCGACGGCCAAAGATATTTGGGAAGCAGTCAGGGATACGTATTCCGATCTAGAAAATTCTTCGCACATTTTTGGTTTAAAATCCAAACTTTGGCACGCGAAACAGGGTGACCGAGATGTAACCTCCTACTACAACGAGTTGATGACATTGTGGCAGGAGTTAGACCTCTGTTATGATGATGTCTGGGAGTGTGCGAATGATAGTGTCCGGTTCATGAAACGACAGGAGAATGATCGTGTATTTATGTTCTTAGCAGGACTTAACAAAGAATTAGACGAGGTGCGGGGCTGAATTTTAAGGAAAACTCCTCTGCCAACAATTCGTGAGGCCTTCTCAGATGTTCGGAGAGAAGAAGCACGGCAGAGTGTGATGCTTAACAACAAATCGGTTCCTAGTACTACTAACTCAGAAGTAGAAAGTTCTGCCCTTGTAACTCGGGGTTTTCAGGAGGAGGTGAAGAAGGATGGTAAGCGTTCTGAACGGTCGTGGTGCGATCACTGCAAACGTCCGTGGCACACACGGGAAACCTGTTGGAAAATTCATGGCAAGCCTCAAAACTGGAAGAAGAAGTCTGGTGGAGAGGGGCGTGCACTTCAGGCCAGTGTCTCGGATCAAGAGCAGCAGTCTTCTTCAAGTTCGTTTCCTTTCACCAAGGAGCAGATAGACCAACTGTACAAGATTCTCGAGTCTCAGAAAAATCCTTCTTGTTCTTTGGCTCAAAAAGGTAATTACCTGAAAACAACTCTCATTGGTGTCAACCCTGATCGCACCTGGATCATCGATTCAGGTGCAACCGATCATATGACAGGGTTGTCAAATCTTTTTTCTTCGTATAATCCTTGTGCAGGTAATCAGAAAATTAAGATTGCAGATGGCTCTCTTTCAGCCATTGCAGGAAAAGGTTCTATTATAGTATCTCCATCACTCACTCTTCACGATGTTCTTCACGTTCCCAAACTTTTCTGTAATCTTTTGTCTGTCAACAAGCTAGCCCGTGATCAAAATTGTCAAACTAATTTTTTCCCAACTCATTGTGTGTTCCAGGATTTGACCTCGGGGAGGATGATTGGCAGTGTTAAACAGAGTGGAGGACTCTACTTCCTTGATGATGGATCTGAATCGAGGCGACAATCTCAACAAATAAGTTCCTGCTTTGAATCTATTTCTGTTTCCAATAATAATATTATGTTATGGCATTTAAGATTAGGTCATCCAAATTTCAAATATTTAAAACATTTATTTCCTAAGTTGTTTGGCAATAAAGATCCATCTATGTTTCATTGTGAAATATGTGAATTTGCAAAGCACCACCGTACATCTTTTCCTTCACAACCATATAAACCATCAAAACCTTTCACTATTATTCACAGTGATGTTAGGGGTCCTAATAAGATAAGTACACCTTCTAGCAAGAGATGGTTCATCACATTTACGGATGATCATACTCGACTCTGCTGGGTGTATTTATTGAAAGAAAAATCAGAGGCCGAACGCGTTTTTAAAAATTTTTACAATATGGTGCAGACTCAATTTCAAACTAACATACAAGTTTTCAGGAGTGATAATGGGAAAGAGTATTTTAACACGACCTTGGGAAATTTTTTTCTTGAAAAAGGAATAATTCATCACAGTTCTTGCATCGATACACCCCAACAGAATGGTGTTGCAGAAAGAAAAAATAAACATCTGTTGGAGGTGGCTCGTGTATTACTTTTTGCAACTAAAGTTCCCAAGTATCTATGGGGAGAGGCTGTTTTAACTGCTGCGTACTTAATAAACAGAATGCCCTCCAAAGTTTTACAATTTCGAACTCCTTTCCAAGTTTTCACAAATTGTTTTCCAACTACTAGACTTTCTGCTGATCTACCTCTAAAAATATTTGGTTGTACGGTTTTTGTTCATGAACATCGAAAAATTGGAAAACTTGAGCCCAGAGCTATAAAATGTGTCTTCATTGGTTACTCCCCAACTCAGAAAGGCTATAAATGTTTTGACCCGATATCGAAAAAATGTTTTGTCACAATGGATGTTACATTTTTTGAAAAACAACCATATTTTAAGGATATTCATCTTCAGGGGGAGATTTTTAAGGAAGATTCATTTAACTCGGGCAATGTTTTTCTCTCAGATGATGTGTTTCTCTCGCAAGAATCTGAGTTTAGTATCTCTGCACCTACAGTAAATGGCCAAGATTCATTCCTTGAAAATCCTCCTATTATGAATGATGTTTCCCCTGAGTCTAGACCTACATTTGAAAAACAATTTAAAAATCAGAATTCTGAACAACAAATTTTGGAAACCGAAAATAAGGAACAACCTACTATAATGTCACAACATGATAATAGATTCAAGGATGGTGACCGAACTTGGAAAGGGATTGTTTACTTGAAGAAGAATCATAAGAAAAGGAAAGACGAATTGACTCTACAGCACAGCCATGATTCTGAACTAAGGACGAATCAACAATCTGAGTCTGTTACAGGTAATTCTCCTTCTCTTTCCAACAGTCAGTTTAAGCCTTCTGATTTAGACATTCCTATAGCTCTTCGTAAAGGGGTTAGATCTTATACTAGTCATCCACTGTCTAAATTTGTATCATACTCGAAATTGTCATCATCTCTTGCTGCTTTTACCTCTCAATTGTCCAGTGTAGAAATTCCTAATAGTGTACAGGAGGCTCTAAAGGTTCCAAAGTGGAAGGAAGCAGTACTTGAAGAGATGAAAGCTTTTGAGAAGAACAATACTTGGAGTGTTGAGGCATTGCCAGCTGGGAAGACCACTGTGGGTTGTAAATGGGTCTTCACTGTGAAGTACAACTCTGATGGTTCAGTGGAAAGATACAAGGCTAGGTTGGTGACAAAGGGATTCACCCAGACATATGGCATTGATTATTCTGAGACTTTTGCTCCTGTTGCAAAATTAAACACGGTGAGAGTACTTTTATCTATTGCTGCTAATCTGGACTGGCCCTTGCAACAACTAGATGTGAAGAATGCCTTCCTCAATGGTGACTTGGAGGAAGAAGTGTACTTGGATAGTCCGCCGGGCTTTGAAGTTTGGCTCAAGAATATGCAAACTAAAAAAGTCCCTGTATGGTCTCAAACAGTCTCCAAGGGCTTGGTTTGAGAAGTTCACACAGTCTGTCAAAAAACAAGGATATTCTCAAGGACAAGCTGATCATACCTTGTTTTTCAAGTTCTCTCATGAAGGAAAGGTTGCTGTGCTAATAGTTTATGTTGATGATATTATTCTCACAGGTGATGATGTGATCGAAATAGAGAGATTGAAGAAGGGCCTTGCTTTAGAATTCGAAATCAAGGATTTGGGAGCGCTAAGATATTTCCTTGGCATGGAAGTTGCTCGTTCAAGGAAAGGAATCGTTGTCTCTCAACGAAAGTATATTCTTGATCTTTTGAAGGAAACCGGGTTAAGTGGTTGCAGACCGGCTGAGACTCCCATGGATCCCAATGTAAAGCTTTGGGAAGAGGGAAGTGTTCCTGTTGATACTGGTAGATACCAGAGATTGGTTGGAAAACTAATTTATTTATCTCATACTCGACCGGATATTGCCTTCTCTGTCAGTGTTGTTAGTCAATTTATGCACGCACCTTATGAAGAACACTTCGAGGCGGTCTACCGAATTTTGAGATATTTAAAGTCTACTCCTGGAAAAGGTCTGTTTTTCAAAAAGACAAATCAAAGGAGTGTTGAGGTATTTACTGATGCAGATTGGGCAGGTTCGGTGAATGACAGGAGATCTACTTCAGGGTATTGCACCTTTGTGTGGGGAAACTTGGTTACCTGGCGAAGCAAGAAGCAAAATGTTGTTGCCAGAAGTAGCGCAGAGGCTGAGTTTAGAGCAATGGCTCAAGGGATCTGTGAGGTATTGTGGATATACAGAATCCTCGAAGAACTCAAGATGACTGTGGAACTTCCTCTGAAGCTGTACTGCGACAACAAGGCTGCAATAAGTATTGCTCACAATCCTGTCCAGCATGATAGGACGAAGCACATTGAGATTGATCGACATTTCATTAAGGAAAAAATTGAAGCTGGAACTGTTTGCTTGCCGTTTGTGCCTTCTAGTCAGCAAACAGCCGACATCTTGACTAAGGGGCTTGCTAGACCTAACTTTGAACATCTGATAAGCAAGTTGGGCATGATTGACATCTATGCACCAACTTGAGGGGGAGTGTAGAAGAATCCGGAAATCTGATCTCATAGAATCAAGAAAATAGGATATTCTTCTTGATTATTCTTGATTATTCTTAACTTTCTAGAATATTCCTGTAATGTTCTACAATAGGATAGTTGGTTTATTATTCTAGAATATTCTTGAAGTTCTAGATTATTCTTGTAATAGGATAGTTGGTCTATAAATACCACTATTGGGGCATTTGTAATGATCATCCAAGAATTCTCAATAAATTCAATTTTTCTACAGTTTTCCTTGGTGTTCCATAAACATTATATATTTTGCTTAAGAGTATGGTCACATCGATGTTGGAATAACTTGTGTCCTGTACAATTCCAGGGTGAACTTGTGAATGTATTTGCGAATGAGAAAAGAAAGATCACTTGCGGTAAGCCAACCACCTTATGTTTATTTGAGTTTGGAAGCATTTTACTTGCATTTGTCTCATTTACTTATTATTTGTTTTCTATTTTTTGGTATCCAACAAGGCATCTACTAACTCATTGACTGATATGTAAATTATAGTCAGTTGTACGAATCATTGCATGTCGCTGAATATATTCGATATCAATGGTTATCTGTTTAATGATGCTCAAGTTCTTATCCGCATTTCCATTGGAGCCTGGCTTTTAAAGATGACTGACATGATTCTTAAGTTCAAAAACAAATTTTATTTTTGTATACTGATTAATACAAGCAGGATTAAGAGAGTGAATGCATTATTGTTTCTTGTATGAGTCTTGATGTATAAATATTTTTGATCTGTTTTGCCACCTAAGTTGCATGTAGATGCCTCTAGGTTGAGTGTTCCAGGAAATACAAAGGTAGAAATGGCAATTAAAATCTCTCTTTAAGGCTTGATGTATTATGCTTCAATAGTTTTTTCCTCTTGTGAAGTACTTTGTTAAGAGTAATCAGGGGTTAGCCGGACATCGACCAACTATGTAAACAGAAGGAAATAATTACATCCGAACATAAGAGAGACTGCTCACATCCTCCCTAACCCTACAAACAAGCTCATTAGGGAGAAGCTCAACTTCCTGACAAGTAGAAGAAAAGGAAGCCAAAAATCAGCTGCCCTATTTGTTTCTCTGTACACAAAGGAGAATGATAAATCTTGAAATGAAGGCCTAAAGTTCCTAATAACTTTAATAGATCTCCTGACCCACCAACGAGTAGAAAGTGATCCTGCAAGGCATTGGACAAGAATTTGAGAGTCCGAGGAAACTCTTAATCTTCTGCATCCAAATTTCAAAGTCAATTTCATCCATCTTCATTTTCTTGTATGTGGAACTTTTGAAATAAACAATACATTTTCCTTGTAAAGCTTATGTTTTCCACTTAAACAGTTACCAATTTTACTTTTCAGAGTCTACATTTTCGATATTATGATGACATATCTTAGACTAGTGGTGATGGCTTCACCTGCTTTTCTTTTCTTTTCCTTTCTACTTTCTTGTTTTTATTTTTTATTTTTACGGTGTATAAAATTGTAGCTTGTATTTTTTTTTACTGTTTGCAGATCCTGATGTTCAAGAACAGATAGAGAAAACACTTTTTAGTGGGCATGCTTCATATGAAGTTTCCTTAGCGGTAAGATTGCTGTTGTGTATTTCAGAAGTGTTTTTCTTTGATAAATAGCAGTTAAATCTTGCACTTATAACATAAAAATTTACAAGAAAGTTCCTACTTCCACCAATGAAGGTACTGATGAGGAATGGAAGCTAAGGAGAAAATGGCATGGACTTAGGTAGTAAGGAAAGATCTAAAGTGACATTCCTTGACAAAAGATATAGCTCTAGATGGACTTGAATTGTGAAGTAAGATTTATGTTTCTGACTCTTGATATTTGGGATAAGGCATGGATGGCAAGTGTGGGAAGGTTGATAGATTGCTTATGGACAAACTCCAGGATATACTTTGACATTCTCAGAAATCGCTTTCCTCTTCATTCACCCATCAGATAGTGGTATTCAAATCTCCCTTCACCTCTGAAGCACCCTTGAAGATTTGTATGTGTTGAAGCGATTTTATTTCTGCTTCAAGCCAAGAAAATCATCCTAAACACAAACACACACCATTAGGAGTATCCAAATACAATTTCATATTTTCCGAAGTCGAACAAGACTTCCTATCAGCTTCAACCTAATGCATACAAGAATATATTCCAAAGAAGATCACCTCTAGCATCAGGAAGACCCATAACGAGCTTTGCAAGATGATATCCACCATTTCTTTAGGATGGACCCACTTCACCCCAAAAGAAAAAAAATTATTAAACGTTCACACTATCTGGCAATATTGTAATATTGCAATTTTGTTAGTCTCGGTTACAGGTTTGCTGGGAGGTGAGCTTACGGTTTTGTGATATATGATGTCTATGCTGGGGATTGCAGTGCATTTTTATATCCTGTGGTGCGGTGTTGTTCCTATTATTTTTGTTAAAATACTGGAGGTTATTAAGTATAGGACTAATGGATTGTGAATTATGAGAGAGTCAATTGTATCATCATGCACTTTATTACCATAAAACGAAACTAATATTTCATTATAATGTGGAATTTTATGGTTAATTACCACAATTTTCTTTTGCTGCACAGGCTGGATATCATGATGGCTGGGAGCCAGCTGTTTTGGCCATTAAGAGGGGAGGTTACAGTATCAAGTGTAATGGACCTCGTGGCAGAGTTGTCACGGAGAAGTTTCTGCCAGACACAACTGTATGGTTTCTTAAGCTTTTTTTTTTTTTTTTCCTTGATGAATTTATGAAGGTTTCAAAATCTTATGACTTTAGTTCAGTCTGGTGCCAAATCAGAACCGAACTGACATATGTCTGTTCCACTAAATAAGAATCAGAACAGAACCGAAATGCCAATAGAACTGAATCAAACCAAACTGAACTAAGGTCGGTTTGGGTTCGGTTCTATGGGTTGTCAATATCATATGAACCTACTTGGAAGCAACATATTTTTAATGAAAAAAAAAAAAAAAACTAACAAACATGAAATTTCATATAGTAAGTCGTAAGTCTATGCATAAAAAAGTCATTAATTTTTCATAAAATGAAAGCCATTAATTTATGTCCTAACTCCTAAAATAATTCATAATAAATTTATATATATATGCGGGGAATGCTAATTTCCAAGACCTCATGGGGATGTTAGCATCGTCCACCAAATTCACTTTCCAATAATACCCCTCTGCAGTCTGTCTTTTAGTGAAAAAGACAAGGATATGTTGGTCTTTTACATTGAAAATGCTTGTTTACATAATAAATGCTAAGGGAATTTTAGTCCTTTGATTTAAATGCATTTTTCGTAGTAATGCTTTGACAATCGATGCCAACATAATAAATTCATTTATTAAGGACAGAATAAATGTATTTATTATGTAAAAGACTAACATACCCTTGTCTTTTTCATTGAAAGACAAAATGGGGAAGGGTATTATTGAAAAAAAATGTGCTCAAGGGCGGAGTCAGGATTTTCCTGTAGTGGGGGCAAACTATGGTTAGTTGTATAATGAAGATGAATGGTTTTAGAGAGAAATTAAAAGGTTTTTAGTTAGTAGTTGAAGAAAATGATATTTAGGTCATTTCCAATAAATATTTGAGAAGTCCCGGTCAGGAGGCAATGTCATCAACAAAAAATTAAAGAGGTGAGGGAGTGGGGACAAATGGGCATGTAATTAGTTGAAAATATAGGGGTGTCTCAAACTTCTATGGGGGCAAAAATTGGAGGGAGGTGAGGGTGTGGGGGCAAATGGGGAGAGAGGTGAAGGAGTGGGGACAAATGGGGCATGTAGTTAATTGAAAATATAGGGGTTTCTCAAAGTTCTGTGGGGGCAATTGCCCCCACCAGCTCCTTACTAGCTTTGCCCCTGAATGTGGTGGAGAATGCTAACGTCCACATGAAGTCTTGAACATTAGCCTTCCCCTATGCAAAACCAAACATTGTACCAAACATTTTTCAATATATGGGTTAGAAGTTTCGGAATGGGCTGATTTTTGGGAAGGATGATCCCTATGGTGAGGAGATCCTCCTCACAAAAAATTAGCCCATTCCAAAACTTCTAACCCCAGTTTACAAGTTAAAGAATCGTGAACCGTCCAATTTTTGTAAACCACTTTTAATGGGGTTAGAAGTTTCGGAATGGGATGATTTTTGGTGAGGATGATCTCCTCACCATAGGGATCATCCTCACAAAAATCAGCCCATTCCGAAACTTCTAACCTACATATAGAAAAATGTTTGGCACAATGTTTGGTTTTGTGTATGGCCCTCGAACTCCCCCTAGATATATATAATACAAGGGTTCGGTTCAATACAAGCCTTGAACCGAGAACCAAACCAAATAGGTCGGTTCTCCATTTTTGTAACCTGGAACCGAACCGCAACTTGTTCCAAACCAGCCCAAGGTTATTGATTGGTTCGGTTCTCAGTTGAACCTGACCAAGTTGCACCCCTAATATTAACATGTCAAAATGGCATAGCCATCAGGTCTAACTGCTTATCGTTTTCTTTTTTTTAATGTGTGTTCTGAATAACATGTTATATTTTGCGTTTGCAGGTTTTGATCCCCTATGGGCATGCTACAGCATTTTCAATACTACATTCTAGTGGCGTTGAACATCTTTTACGAACGACAGATAGTAGCTTGTAAGTTCCAAGATGTCCTTATGCCACTAAAATAGTATATTTGATGAATAGTCAAATCACAATTGCCAAGGAATTGAGAGAAAAGAGTACCTCGCAAAATGAAGGCCTCTTGGACAATATGTTGTTTAAATTTCACATAATGAAAAAGCATTATTAAGTTTTTTTCACTTATAAGAGATCTTTATGTCAATACTCCACATTACTTGAGGGTACCCACTTTGTGGGTTGGTAAAATCTGTGAGTGGTAATACTGCAGACTTAGTTTCATTTTAATCATAAAATACCTCACGTGACTTAAACCTACTTTTAATCATAAACTTTGATTTAATATTCTTCTTTGAATCTTTTCTTCAGAAATAAACACAGTTGTCAAAGCCACACAAGGCTATTATGTCAAAAAATGTCAAATTCTCACTGACAGTTCTGTTTCTAAACCATTAGCCACTTAATAACAGCACTATCATTATGCCTTATCCAAAATATTTTGAGTTTACAACACAAATCGTATTTAGCCTTTCAATTCAATCTATTACTAACTTTTCCTCAGCTTAACATTGTCAAATTGTGCAAAATGAGTAGAAATAATCATTAAAAACCTCTAGAAGATCTCCAAATTGAGTCATGTACCACTTGCAAAGGAAATCCTGGTGGGAAGATTCCTTGAACCCACAGAAAGGATGCTGTTTTCTTGGTTCCAAAATTCAGGTGGTCATCGGGTAAATATGGCTGGATAACAACATTCCAAGATTACAGATGGATGTCTTCAGTAATTGGTTGAGGACATGCTTTTTTATTAGAGAGCCACACCAACTTTTGCTAATGCCACCCCAATTTATATGTAAATCACCAAAGAATTAGCATACATTTTGGGGTGCCGTTAGTAAAAGTTGGTGTGGCAATAGAAGCTCTCTTTTATTATCTATTAAGCATTGCCCATCCTGAGTTCTATGATGATCTGTCTCTGATTTTGCCATTTTATTTGTTCTGCAGGTTAAGAGATACCATTGTGCTTATCATGAGATTGTTTATTATAAAGGTATGATTTTGTACTTGTTTTTTACCATATGGTAGAGTGGTGTACTTTTTTGACATATAGATTAGTGTATTTAAACTGGTTTAGCACAACATTGATTCTTCAAGCAGCATAGTTTACCTACACAGGCTTCCTGTTGCAATATCAATTTCACAATTCTGCAAATAAATAATATGTTTTATTCTTCGAAAGATTTGAAACTGGATTGACCATCTCCTTGAGTTATTGACATGTTACTCTTTCTAATTAGTGATGATTGGAATTTATGGATGAAATTATGGGAAGGTACAAATAGGGTCAACAAAATAGAAAGAAAGAAGTAGTGCGAGAGTACCGGAATTCGCTGATAAAGAAGGTGTGAAACTGGTTGCTCAAAGCCAATACCACTTGGCTATTTATAGAATCCACAAAACTAATTTGCATATCTATTTTACAAGTAATACTGGTTTGGACTTTAGAAATGATTCGCTCATTTATGATGAGAACCCCACCCCCCATCAAGAATCTATCTTTCTTGGACAAGTTGCCTTGACAGATAAAACAAAAATATGATATTGTTCGAAACTGTGAGAATTGGTCAAGAATATTAAAGTTTGTAATGGGACATTTACACTGTGTTTGGATTGAGAGAAATGGAGAGAAGAGAAGAGGAGAAAATAAATGAGTTTCTCTCTACTTCTCTTGTTTGGATTGTTAAGTGGGGAAAGAAGAGAAAAGAATTGGAGAGAAAAAAAGGTGAGCTTTCTTTCTCTCCAAAAGTGGAGAGAAGAGGAGAGAAATGGAGAGAAACCCTTTTAAAATATTTTATAATTCCAACTCTGCCCCTAGATCTCTTTTAAGATATTTTAAAATTCCAAAGTTGTCCCAAGTTCTCTCCTGTCAATCCAAACACAATGGAGAGAAATTGAGTTTCTCCTCTTCTCTTTAATGAGTTTCTCTTCTCTCCACTTCCCTCAATCCAAACATAGCCTTAGTAAGAGATGCATTATTATGGAACTCCACTTCTCCTGGAATCCTCCTTTATGTTTTCTAATCTCTCTTATAGAAACCATTGAAAAGTAATATGGACCTAGAGCAGGTTCTTTACTCATTCTGGCCGGTGCTTTAGAACTTCCATAATTGAACTTTCTAACCTATCCTAGGATCCTGATGAAATTTGTTTGAAACTCAGCCCATCAAGACTAGGATAGCAATCTATGATATCTGGATAATTCAATATGCCTGCATACCCTTTTATTGGCATGAAACTATGACATAATCAACATTACAATTTTTTTTATTACAATTTTTATTTTGTTGTGCTATTTGTTATTTTCCTACCTCAACAATTTTCTTGTTTATCTTGTCAACATTAGCTCAAAAAAGCTAAAAGGTATGACAATTCATCATGATGTCTGTATCTGTGCCTTGGATTCTGGTAAACAAGGTGTCATCGTATCCTTGTTTAATGCCATCGGTCTTGGTGTTTGTATCTGGGCATCTTAGATAATAATGGTTTAGTTCCTAATAAAGAAAATATTAGAAGTCCACAATAACATCTTTAATCTTCTCCTCTTCTCTTCTTGTAGAAGAGAAATTGTGTTGAATCTTCTTCTACTTAGTAAACCTTATCTAAAAATTTAGTATTTTTTCTCTCTTTTGTCGATCCACTTTGCTCAAGACTTTTGTATCCAACTAATTTCCCCCATTCAGACTAGATAGAAACTCTTCTTTGATAGTATCCCTTTTCAAGCGTTCTTCACCAAACAAAAAACCTTCTGGCCTCAAGTTTTCTAATATGAGTGGAGAAGGATTTTCTATCAATCTTTCAGATGTGACAAATATCAGAATTTGTCGAAGGCTTGTCTTGGGAGGCTTTCTGACAAATATTTTGGAAAGTAGACCTCCCAAGAAAATCTCTCTGTTTGTTCACTTACCTAAAAGATTTTAAGCACACGATGTCCTAAAATGCATTGAAAATTCAGTTGTGGATGCTTTACAATCACTTTAGAAAATATTTTTTTGTTATAATTTACAGGTTTGACCTAAAATATTTTGCCTTGAATAATGATTTTCTGACTCGAACATTTTCACTTGGTTGACGTGGCAAGTTTACAGAACCGTAGATCTTTTTCCTTGTGTATCCTGAAGGAAAAGATCTATGGTTCTGTGCACTTGCCACATCTACCTAGTGAAAAATTTTAAGTTAGAAAATCACGACTCTCTTGCTTTACTCTGTTAGAACCGTAGATCTTTTTCCTTGTGTATCCCAAAGGAAAAGATCTATGTGCTTCTTTGCACTCGCCATGTCAACCGAGTGAAAATTTCCGAGTCAGAAAATCACAACTCTTTTGCTTTACTCTGTTTCAATAGCCTACTTACAAAGGGTTAATTCTTATCATTGCAGGCTAATGAGAAAAGGAAAGGGAAGAAAAGGGGCTTGTTTTTTTAACAAGTAGAGTTGCATTTTTAAAACTCAGGTTGTCATTTTCTGTAAAGGGTGTGTTATTACATAGTCTTAACCCTTTCATGTTTTCTTTAGTTTTTGTGTATTTGCAGCATCATTTGTAAGACTATTTGCCAAATTTTTCTTTAAAGAGTGAGATCCACTTGTGATTTCTGCGTTCCCTGTGATATTCCTGTTCTTTCTACTCGCGGATACAGAGTTTTTTAATGTGAGCGCTTTGTGGGTTTTTTTTTTCTCATGATCAGAAGGAACATTTGATTTGAGAGAGGAAAATTGTGAGAGAATCTATTCTCCCTTTTCTTTGCATTTGATGATGAGTCATATGATAAAGGGACCCACTAAAACATACTCAATCTGTACTTGGATTATGTGGCAAATGCACAGAACCATAGATCTTTTTCTTTGAGATACACAAGGAAAAAGATCTACGGTTCTGTGCACTTGCCACATCAGCTGCATATAGATCGCGTTGTTTTATCATTAGTCTTTGATGATTAACAATTAATATAGGCTCTCTGTCATTTCTCATCATCTATTTCATTAGAACCCATTTTATCTTCTTTCATGTCTTCATTAATTCCTTTGCTCACTAGCACTGGAGGTCAGTGTCATCCATCTATATTCAAGGATTTAAAACACTTTTTGACGTATGGTCTCGTCCATGAACAAGACTGAATCATCTCGGTCAACAATGAGACAATGGACTGATTTTTGAGAAACACGTCAGGTTTGAGATGATTTGTCTATCCAGTCTCGATGGTGGACGATACCCAAGATGGATCCGACTAGATTTAAATCCATGACTATATTTGAAAAGTCATTTTTTATTTATAGAGCCATTTCTTTGTCGAAGAGGGTGGGTGGGTGGTTTTCTTTAAGAAATCTATCAAATATTATATTGATTTTGAAGAGGGCTTCTCTAAGATTTTCATCTTTCGAGTGTTGGATTGGACTTGCGTGAGTGCTGTAAAGAGGATCGGGCTTGGGTTAGATGTTGTCAGACCCAAAGTTATTTATTTAAGTTCAACACTTGGGTTTTAGTTCGGCTTTTTGGTCCACATACCACACACTTACTTTCCTACCATTGGGCCCCATTGAATGATCTCTTAGACAGACCAAAGCCCAATAATATCGTTAAGCTTTGAGCAAACAATAATTCATATCTGCAGTGCCGTCCCAATTCTCTTCTCCGCATGGATGGAGTTTCTAGTAAGGCTGATTTATCAAAGAATGATGATTTTCTAACTAGAAAGTCTTCACCCGGCTGACATGTTATGGACACATAACAATTTATGGTCCCGTGTCCGTAAGACATCAGCCGAGTACTGAGTGAAGACTTTCTATTAAAATATCAGCTCCCTTCAACAAAATATGCTCAAAAAATTGTGAAATTCTCATTTCAATATACAATTCATTTTAGAGTTGTTTAAAACTGTATGCACTCACACTGCTGATGTGGTGGGGTACTCAGAACCATAGATTTTTTTCCCTCAAGATACAAGGAGAAAAATCTATGGTTCCGGATACCTTGCCACATCAGCAGTGTCGAGCTCGAGCTCAGTTAGTTAAGCATTTTCCTTTATTTTAATTTTGAAAATTTTAAATCTGGGAATTAAAATATTTAAGTTAAGATAGGGAGACAATTTAATTGTTCTATAAAATGAAAAAAAAAAAAAACATTTATCGAAAACAAGAAAATGATCACGACTCTGCGGTGGAGGCACCTTAGGCTTAAACGAGGGTAATTTTGTAAATTAGGGATGCCATTCAAAACATGCTTGGCTCATATGATTGGTCCCGGGTCCTGTGATCAATTTTTTTTTTTTTTTTCTCATAGGCGTGTATGGAATTCCCTTATCCAACCAGCTTACACGTTTATAAGGACTTAAGGTAAAAGTAAAATCCCTCCTCCTATGCATTGAAGAAGTTTGGAGCGGCACTCCAGAAATTGATCTTCAAAGTATTCTAAGTGTCAAAGTCTTTAGTCAACAAAAAATGCGTGACGTTTTGTTTACGAACATTGACATTTCTACGGAGGATCCGCTCCCTACATTGCATGGCTGCCTACTCCTCTTGGTAAACATCTCCTTACCAACCCATCTCTCTCTCTCTCTCTCTGTTTCAGAGGTAAGATTTGAGTCTGATATATAGAAGGATTATTATAATGCAGAAACTCTGATGATTTCATCTCTTTTTTTGGTAAACGATTTTACTTAATTTGATTTGATTTCTATGGGTTCAAACCAGTTTTAATGCAAATTTTTTATTTTATTTTTTCAAAATTCTGAGGAGAAATTAATCTGTTTTGTGTTACTCAATTGGGTTCTGTATACTAAATTAATTTTCTTGTTAGGAGATTTGATTCTAGAGAGTACTTAAAGCTTGGTATCAGTAATCTTGAAAATTAATTAAGAAAAGAAACAAAAACTTGTTGAATTTAATTATAGTTTGTTCTTTTATTTAGCTTTTATTTTTTGTAGTTATTAAGAGAGATATGTCAAGCTCCCCAGTTTCTCTTGAAGGTAATAATTTATTGTTCAACTCCATCTATTATTTTACTGTTGTTGATCAATAAAGATAATATATACAAATTTCAATGGCAGAAAATGATCCTTTACCAGCAATAGAAGGCCTTCAAATTTCAGGTGAAGCGATTCCGGGGCGAGAAATTCAAGCATGTGGATACTCTATCAATGGAACAACAAGTTGTGATTTCAAAGTAAACTCTTAATTAATTTAGAGGATATGTTCTTTTTTTTCTTTGAATCTAATTTTTTATTTTTATATAACTAATTAAAATTAATGCCCATTTTTAATTCTTTCTAATGTTTTGCATTACTAGTGGGTTCGCTATTCGGATGACGACAGATCTGTAAACTACATTGATGGTGATTATAGTTTTTCTGTTCCAATATTGCTGAGGTTATATATTCAAATGTGAGCTTGAATTCTTTTTTGGGTGTAGGAGCAAATAAACCAACTTATTTGGTTACTGATGATGATGCTGGATCAATTCTTGGTATTGAAGTCCAACCTCTAGATAACAAGAATCGAAAGGTATGTGATCATTTCGATTCAATAACTTGAGTATACAATCTCTAAATGCAGAAATATATATATTAATACTTCTTTTACATTTTGAAATATATGCAACAGTGATCAAATTAAAATTATATAGCTACTTAATAAAACAGAAATTTAATTGTAATTCCATGTCCTACCGTGAAATTAATGCATAATCTTTAGTAAACCCACCAAATCAAATAATTCATTTAATCAATGAATATTCACATATTTGTAAATATACAACTCTTTCTGTATTTTTTTCTCATTTTTCTTTTTATAAAAAAATTCTTTATGTTCTTGATGGCATTTGTACATCTTCTCTCTCTCTCTCTCTCTCTCTCTCTCTCTCTCTCTTGTGTAACCTATTTCATTTGGCTCAGGGTGAGATTGCTACGGTCTTCGCCAATGAGAAAAAGAAGATAATTTCGAGTAAGTGAACCAGTTTCTTAAGAAGTGTTTCACTGAAGATTATAAATTTACCATATTTGTATCTGCATCATGTAGGAAATGTAGATTTTTTTTTTCTTTTTATTTATTTATTTTTGGAGATCCCTCCTGAGAATGAGACATCTACTAGTCCATAAATTCAATAGCAAGAGAAATTATAGCAAATTAGTTTACAAGAATGTTTAGGGATTTAGCATCCTATAAAATAAAAAGATTGTTATAACTCATTTCCATTTAGATGATAGAAACTTCTAGGAATATTTATGAAAATGTGATCAACTTTTGACGAATTTATGATTCCGGTTCACTGTTCATTTTAATTACCAAAATGTGAAAGATAACAAATTCGGAGGGTTTGAAGTGACGATTTCGCAGGTTTCACTATTTTTAGCAGGATAGTCACTTTAAACCTGCGGAATAGTCACTATAAAACCTCCAAATTTGTTACCGTTCACATTTTGGTAATTAAAATGAACAGTGAGCCAGAATCATAAATTCGTCAAATTCAACTCAACGAAATGGTAATTCACCCAAACTTCTGTATGTGTTTCCTTTACATTGGATTGTCAATATGCTTCATGTTTATTCTCATGGTTTCATTGTAGTTTTCGACATGAGGGTAGCCTTGAACTGCCATCTTTCTATGCTTCATGTTTATCCCTTTTTTTGTTGCACCCATGTCCACAATGTTGTGAAGAATCATCTTGATCTTGGTAATTTCTTTCAAGAAATTTCATGGAACATGACTCTATTTTATTTTCTGTGATGACATTTCTTTTGGTTTGAAGAGAAAAGTTGAGCTCCCTTTTAAATCTATTTCCAGCATGTTGGCTCTGTAGAACATTTATATCCTCATGACTTGTTACAAACATATATAAAGTGTGGTGTGGTAAAAGTGTACGGGCACCGTAAGTTTTTCATTTTGACTCGATCCAAACACATCGGATAGTATATGGCCCTGTTTCCGTGTAATCTTGCATGCATGCACCAGCATTAAGAAAAGGGTTCGAGGAGATTTAAATGGTTCATCACTGATCATGTGGTGTACAATTTCCTTTATTATGTGAATGAATTGTGGGAACTTACTCTGCTAGCGAAAAGGGTGAAATTTCATGCAGAGATTCATAATTGAATAAATAGCACAAATATTCAAAATACAAACTTTACAGATATATGCAAACAGTTTCACACTGATTAGTCACTCTTGTCAATTTTTATTCCATCATAACCTTTTAATTTATATCATTTCCCCTGTTCTTTGATAGTTAAGTTCTAAAAGTCTAGCTCTTATTATTGCAGGCAGTTAAGAAAAGCAAATAGAAGAAGAGAGGTCCATTATTTAACAAGTATAGAGAGGAACACTTCTCGGTTCGGGTGCCACTTTTCCCATAGAAAAGGGTGTTTAGTTACCTACTTGTGCGGATATATGATTATGGATTTACCAACATTATGATCTGTTTTTTTTTTTTTTCACTTTCACTTTTCCAATAACCACTATATGTAAAGCATATGTTACAACATGAAGCTTGAACAAGGAAAATGAGATACCAAAGCTGGACCATGAGAGTGGATATGAACACACTTGCAATAACAACATACATGGATTTAGACATAATTAAATGGAGGAACATAATATTTTCTTGACGTATTTCTTCACCTTCTAATGAAATTTTCTCCACTCAAATATTTGGTGTCAGTTAAGATATTTGCTTCAGGTAAGCATAGTTTATCTATGTTAACTTTTAATAGCTTTATATGCTTAGGTGAAAATCCCAACAGTACAATAGATTATCAAATGGGTTATCATACCTATCCTTTCCCAACCTTCTCAGTTTTGAGTCTGCATGCATGATATTCTGTAAGAAAGGTTACTTGAAAAAATCTGAGTAAAAAGAAGGGAACTATGTGGCTCAGAAATCATTTTGAATCGTTATTAAACTGGTGAACCAACCCCATGATTTCAACTTTGCAGTACAAAAGCATTCACGTGTGGTTTGGAGATTTCCTAAAGATAAACAGATATAGTAGGTCTTTGTGAATTGTGATCATAAATATAAAAAATAAGGATAAGTTTTCAGTTACAGCTTGGTGGGTTTTCACACTTATAAAGGCCATAGGCAGGTTGCTTGTACGTAGGTATGGTCTTGTCGTCGAAAAATCTGACTTCACCAGGACCAAATGACAGATCCGTGTGCCTGCAAATTACCAAACAAAGGAAACCCATCAAAACATGGTGCATCATTATAGTAAGAACTTAATTACTAAGGCGTGTTTCAGTATGCTTGTATTTAAAGACTATATGCTTACTTGCGTAGATCCAATCCAATTAAACCAGCTTGTAGAACCGTCAAGTTATCGGAATCTGGTGAGACAATGATCACTGTATCCCCTGAATACTGGGTCTCTAGAATTGACATGAGCTGTGTTATGCGAACAAACACGTCCGCAACACTCTCATTTGGGGTTCCATCATTAATAGGTGGTGGCTTGATTCTTGGAGAAATACTATCCGACGCATACACCTGATGTGTTTTTGTTAAGAAAAAAATTAAAGCAGATTAAAACAAAATTATAAATTCACCAAAGTGCACATGTGTGTGTAATCCAAATTCACATGGGAAGGATCTTTAACCTAAATCAATAACTCAAGTTCATCTTCTGATAGAAATAAGTGACGTCTGTAGAAATCCATAAAATTGAGCTTTTCAAGTGACACGGAACCTTTCCTGCCATTATGCGGTAAAAGAGACAGTGTAGTACCAGACATTTTGCTTCCATCAGAACTAATACACTTTGAAGTTGTTGCAAATCTCACCTCTGCAATGTCATCCAAATTCTTGCCTTCATAAGCTCCCAGACCACGAGCATCCAAAAAGCTGTATTCGGGAACTATACGGCTGCCAAAAAAAATGCAAGAAGTGAAATGAGAATCAATCAACACCTGACAGAGAGATTTTGTTCAATTGTATTGTTACGCCCCCAAAGAAATAAAGGCTTACGTTTTAGCACCATTTTTCCTAGGTTTTTTTTGGTGTATTACTTAGTTTTATATCTAATAGTATGAGTCAGCACCACATCCCAAGTTTGATTCTTGGAATGGGCGAGTGGAAACCACCATAGAGTGGACCATCGTGGGGAAACTACTACTTAAGGGGTGGAGTGTGCTACCCGGGCTACTAGGGAGTCCCAAAAAGAAGGGTACTGGAGTGAAATTCTCCATAGAGTGGGCCGTTATAGATGTCGGCCGTGTGGCATGAAGGTGTGCTACAACCCCAAGAGATAAGGGTTTAACTTTCCACATCATTATCACTTAGGTGCTTTTAGCGTATTGGTTGGGATCATATCATATATCAACTTATTTTGTACACGAATCGATTGTCTGTCATTCTTAATTGGTTTCTTTGCAATGGTAAAAAAGATAAATTCAGGAGCGATAAAGAGGAAATATTTAAAGTATTGTGATTTTGAAAAATTAGCTAAATTTGATCCAAATCAATTCAAATAAAAATTTATTTACCTACGATTGACCCCATTTACGGAGGCAATGATCTCCGCAGCCTGATAAGCTCTCTGAGTGATAGATGGCCAAATCCAGCAACTCCCATCACAAGCTTCCATTTCCTTCAACGCTAAAGCCGCCCTCACCGTCTGTTTCTTTCCTTCTATCGAGAGCCCACTATCCACCGATGTCTTCGCAACTGGATTAGTATTAATTATCCCTAAACTCTCGAATTCCGACTCACCAGCCCTAACAAGAAAATACCTATTGGAACAGAAACCCTAATGAGCAAAAATGGATTCTGAATCATACCCACTGAAGAGGAGAGAAGTGGGGGTGAAATTACCGATTATTGAGGCGAACTGGCGGCATTTGGAAGAGGCCTCGGGCATTGGCAATACTGGGAGGATGTTTGGAGATTGAAGAGGAGAGAAGAAGGGATTAATTGAGAATGTGAGGGAGATGAGGAGATGGCGACGATTGAGAACTTCGGGTTTGAAGAAACGGTGGAGATTTCTAGGGTTTGTAGAAGGAGAAACCGAGGGAAGTGGAGAAGGGATTGCAGAGGAGATTAGGGTTCTTGGCATCATTATTTATTTTTATATTTTTGTTTATTTTTGAATTTCAGTTGTGTTTGGTTTTGGAGGTTTCAACCATTAACGGGTCCCAACTGACTTCTGAACACTCAAATCTCTAGAGTCAAAACTGTTAATGGGATAATCTGAATCAAATAAGAAAGCTTCTATTAACATACCAACTTTTACTTATAACACACCAATCTATATGCATATAAAAGTCCTACTAGCGTCACTAACTTTGTAAGATTTCAACTCTTACTAAAGATCGTTGACCTCAGAAGTGACATAAAAAAAACATGATCCGATCCCACAGGGTTGTAGAGGACAATTCTACCAACTTTGAAAAAGCTTCAAAAAAATGTTATTTTTCACTCTTGAATTTTAATTTTAGATTTGAAAGTACTCCGATCATCCATTTTCAAAACCTTGGATGAAGCTCAAAATAATAATAATTTGAATATTTTCTTTTAGATTTGAGTTTTTCAATGAAATATAGAGGGTTGTAGTGTTGAATTGCAATTTGATTATCCATTTGAACAAAATGAGACTTAAAATCTTATTAAGTTAGTAGAGAAAATGTTCTTCTCTAAAAAGTAGTTTAATTTCAGAAGGATAGGTGTGTTGTAAGTAACCGATGCTGTGAAAAATAGAATCTCACTAAAATATTTCTAGACTTTTTTGGAGTACATGTGGCACCTTATATGCATAATTTTTTTTAGAATTGTGAGAATCTGACTACCTTGACATGACAAGTTCGAGAATCGTAGATATGCGTTCCTTCAGATACATGATTGCGCTTCTCTATAAAAATGTATCTCGATGGAATGCCTTTGAGTTGGAAGATGATGTGAAAGATAATCTTTACTATTACAATGAGAGAAGGACGAATAAATGTTTGATGACACCAAAATTTGGAAATAAAAATTTAAATCACATGAGTGTGATTTCATATGCTACCTACTAGTTAAATAAATAGTAAATTTGATGGTACAATTTGTAATTATTTTAGGAAAAATAATTAATTGCTTGTAGGCTAATTTGGCAGGTCCATAACCCTAACATGAATCGAGTGCAATCCAATCTAACAAATGGTAACTAAACGACTTGTAATAAATGACACATTATTTGTCCGTGGTTGACGTGGTAAGTGCACAAAATCATAGATCTTTTTCTTCGGTATATATAAGGAAAAAGATTTATGATTCTGTGCACTTGCCATATTAACTGCGTTTGTGCTAGCACGTTATTTGACATCCCCAATAGGAAAAAAGGAAAAGAAAAGAGATAGTTACAAGAATATATGATTTAGTGAGGGATTGGATTTCGGTGACTCATGAATAAGGATACGATACTAATTTTCTAGACACAAAATCCAATGGTTAAGACTCATTCTAAGATAAATACCTCCAAAATATATATTATTGGGATACACATAAATCTTTACAGTTGTATTTCGTATTGAGTCTAACTAGCCTTAATAAATAGTAAGGATTTCACCCCCACTATGGATCCTCGAGCTCAACTTATGGAATCCATAAACATGGTCCAATACTTCAAAATTGTAGAGGATAAATTCTTCAATATATATTGTAGAGGATAAATTCTTCAATTTTTAAAAACAAAAATCCCCCCAACCACCCCCCCCCCAAAAAAATAATAATAAATAAAAAATAAAAATTGACCTTTAGTAAGACTCAAATCTTTATTAAGTTAGTTAGAAAAATGTTTCTCATTCATATTTACATGTCACCCAATTGCATTATTGACATGGTGATGCCTTGGAAATAAAGTAATGGTTAATAATTAGGTCTAAATCTGTAAGAGGTTGACTCAACAGTAAAATCAGTGATAAACGTTTACTCTTTCTGGTTGTGTGTTTGAAATTGGGTTATCTTCCGACTTAATTTACTGTAAGTTAGGGAAATTTCTGTGGGGTTGGGGCATGCGATCATAGGGATTAGTCCCATCCCAAAGGGTGTAGGAAACCCATATATAAAAAAAATCCTAAAAAATGTCTTACGTGGTAAATTTAGGAATATAAATACGCACCTTACATGATAGTGATTAACATTTCATCTTACTCTCTACCTACGTGTTACAAGTCTCGGAAATATCCACGTGGACGGTAAAGATTAACTCGTACCGGTTCTAAGATCAACGGTCACAAGTTCAGTCACCTTTTTCTTCTAAATCCAAATTGATAATCGCTTTCCTCAACAGATAAAACAGATCTCTCCGAACTCCCAAATCGCTCTCTATCTCCGCCTCTGATACAAAGGTGAGCACCAAAACCCTAATCGTCTCGATCTCTGCTATTTCTTCACTGAAACAATAATCGAAATCGCTAATCTGCTTAATCGATCTGATTACTATGGTTTGATTTTGATCCTCACTTCTGTAAAGTAATTTACGAATCCATACTTGTACCGGTACGAATCACTTATTATTGAGAGATTAGGGTTTTGATTGTTATTTGGGGTTTATTTGATGCATCTGTTCTCTCAGTGACCCATGTCGTTTGCTAATGCATTTGATATACATTGATTTCTTTATCAATTTGGGGATCTATATTTTCTTGGTTGATTCTATTGGTCTGCATGTATTATCTGAACTAAAGCTCTTAAATTTACGATTTTGATGATTTTTGACCCTTAATCGTGCAAAATTATGTGTTTATTTTATTTTATATATTTGATTTTGAAAAGTTGGATTACTTTTCCTATTTCAAGGTTTGTTAGAAATGGCTGAAGCAAAGCCAGGTATGAGGAAACCAGTGTTCACCAAGGTTGATCAGCTTCGTCCAGGCACAAGTGGACATACTCTCACTGTGAAGGTGGTGAGTTCGAAGATGGTTTTGCAAAAAGGTCGCTCTGATGGACCCCAAGTTCGTCAAATGCGAATTGCTGAATGCTTGGTTGGAGATGAAACTGGAATTATCGTCTTTACGGCCAGGAACGACCAAGGTATCGACTCCGGTTAATGGTTTTTAAAAGGTTACATGCATTATTGGGAGTGCGATTTTGGAGACCAACATTTTAGAGGCCACACGAGATCACACATGCCCATTGGTCCTCATGTATTGAAAAGTATCCCAACGTGACATAACAGGGGTATTTTTTTTTTAATTATGGGATGCCTTTCAATACACGTGGACCAATGAGAGTGTGTGGTCTGTAAAATTTCACTCCATTATTGGATACATGCACTCATGCATTATGGATATTGTTTGCTGTCCAATTTGTATAAACATTCTGAAATCATTGTTAAACTATACTAGGTGGCATGTGCAAACACACATGTATCAAAAGGGCTTATTTGTAATCTAAAACTTTGATTAAAGGGTTTTTGAATATTATATTATAAAAAAGACATTTTTTGTAATTTTGAAAACTAACCAATGTGATTCTAGGGTGGTGGGTGACTTTTTTTTCCGACCTAAATGTCCCTGATTATATTAAATTTAAATTTAACAGTGGGGGCATTTGCGGGATCCGAAATTTGGTGTTGAACCACTTCTCTCTGCCTTCTATCATTATAATAGTAAAGATGATCATGCATTATGGATCATTGTAATGGTGTAGTCTAACTGTTATTAGCATTCACTATCATTTATGCATTTGGGATAAGATTGTATGTTATGCAGGGTTGATCATTGTGGTATGTCTGAACAGCATCTTAGGAGGGGAGGTATGATGTATGTGTATTTAAATTGGCGGCTTGGTAGTTTAGATGTTAAAAAAGTATATTTTGTTTCAAAGATGTCACCAACCTCTTTGTTTAAGTAGAATGGGTACTTTATCTCTAATAATCTGTGTACATCTGTTTTCAGCATGTAGGATTGTTTGGTAAACAGATTCTCAAGGTTCATTTATTTCGAGATCAACAACTTTTGTTTTTTTTAATATCGTGGTTATCCCCACCCTTTGGGCAGGATTAATCCTGCGGTCACATGCACCGCCCCGTCGGAAAGTCCTATGTCAACAGGTTGAGTCAAGGGTCCACTGGACCAGGAAGAGTGGCCCCAAGCAATTCATAGCTTCGTGGGGTTTCAAACACTTGACCTACTCTTCCTGAGGAGCTTATGAAGGCTCGGTTTGCCACTAGGCCAACCCCTTGGGGTTGATCAACAACTTTTGCGTTGTTATGTCTGACCATATTTAGATAAGAGGTTTAATGAAGGTTCTGGACTTTGGAGTTTGGAGAAACTCGGGAGGATGCCATATAAATTAGGTTACTTTATAACAAAAGAACACATAAATAAAATTAAATGGAATTATTCATTCTCTCTGCTGGAAAGTGGTAATGGTCCATTCCTACCATTTTTTCCAGTCTAATTTAAACCCTTGTTTAACATAAGGGTCAACTTGTTTTCTCTTTCCATGCACCTTCTACTACTTAGCTTACATCATGTCAATAATGAAGTTTGTATGCATCTTTGTTTTCACCAAGCCATAGTATTTATGTCGAGTGTCAACTTGGATAATGACTGTATTTTAAAGAGAGATTTACGCGACAGACCTAACTATTTCAACACAGTACCTATCCTTGTACGCTTGTTCATTGAAGAAGTACTTTTTGCATCCTTGTATGCTTCTATTTTAAACATCCAACATTTTGCATTGTGATTCGCATTAGGTTAAGGGGACAATTCTCTGTCTTTTCGTATAAGATAGATGCCATCGTACTGGCCCATGTGCCAGAGATTCTGATTAGGCTTGTCTCTTTTGTTGAACTGCCACTACTAAGCTTTAACAACCTACTCTATTGTCAAAGCCATCATCAAATGCTTAACCCAAAAATTTGGGGTTGTTTACCCTATTTGCAAACCAAACTCTATAATTAGGAAGCATTCATATCTGCAAAACCATCGTGATCATTAAAGCCTTATCCAAAATGGTGGAATGTGGATTGTGACATAATATTATTGCATAGAATAAATTTTGTTACGGATAAAAGCCTTGCATTACATAGCAAGCTAGTGTGATTCAATATTATAGATAAAAAAACCTAGTTGAACTAGCAAAACAGTTGATATGGTCCATTGATTGGATTGCTTGATGCATACTTTTGTACTCGTTATGATGTCATCAACAAGAGAGAATGATGAAGACATTCTCTTCGCCCTTTTTACAAAATTTTACCTCTTAAGCATTTTATTTACTCTCTCATTACTGGTCCTTGACCGTTATTTATGTGGAAGGTAACTGGTCATGCAATGGGATAGCAATGTATTGTAAACCCATATTCAACTTATATGAAGAAGCTTTCTATAGTTACTATCTCCTCTGGAACTATTTGGTATTTTCACTCAAGCGTTGTACATTCTATGTCTAAATTGACACTTCTCTTTAATTTTTTTTTCACCACATATCATTTGTCTTCCAGTGTTTTCTTGCTTTTATTTGTTTCTATTTTGTATTTTATTATTATTGTTTATTTTTTTGTGCTTTATTATTGTTATTTACTATAAAATGCAGTGGACTTGGCGAAACCTGATACTACTATAATCCTGCGTAATGCGAAAATTGACATGTTCAAGGGATCAATGAGGCTTGCTGTGGACAAATGGGGTCGTGTGGAAGTGACTGAGCCTGCCAATTTCACTGTGAAGGAAGATAACAACCTGTCGCTGGTGGAGTACGAACTAGTGAATGTCGTTGTAGAGTGATATATGGAAATTGGTTGCTACATGACTACCACCAGAATGAAAAATGAACCAAGTAAGATGCAAATTTGTCTTTTTTATTGAGGTTGCCGAAGTAGTATTTGGTAGTTTTTTCTGGGCAATCTTGAATCCAAGTTGCGAATTCTCTTTTAGGAAAAAAAAATCTCCATGTTTCTAGTATCAAAGGGAGAAGATGGGTCAATCCTTTGGAGTACTCAGAAGCAGTCGGTGGGGCCTTATCGATAAGATAAATCACCTAATTGTTAGAACTTGTTTTGAGTGGTTTAATTATGTTGAATACTGCTATTAGGTTATGAGATTATCTACATCAAATATTGTGCAAATGGAGTTGTTTTCCACCCATGTGTTCCTTGCCTCCATAATTCACATGTTATCATGTTGCTTTCTCTCTTATTTTAAAAAGAGAGAATCTCTTGCCCCACCAACTTTTGCTGACACCACCCCAATTCATAGGTAAATCACCAAAGAATTAGCTAACATCTTGGGGTGGCATTAGTAAAAGTTGGTGTGACAATAGAAAAGCTCTCTTGCAAAACCCCTCTGCGTCCTCTCTGCCCGGTCCACCGATTTGGATACCATTGATAAAAGCCCCTGCATTGATATTCCCATGAGATGTCTTCCTCAGAATGATAGGAACTTTTATTCATAGTGTGCTTGATTGCTGGGAAAAAAAATGTCTCACAAAGGTTTTTTGCGAGAAAATGAATTTCTTGAGAAAATATTTACCAGTGTTCGATTGCATTTCAGAAAATACCCAAAGACTTTTAATGTTGGGAGTAGGGGTTATCTTGAGGAAAAAAATATTCACGCTTTGCTGCTCTGATAAGAAAATTGTTCTCTCAGGCTTCAAAGCAAAATGCACCATCAAATGCATGGTAAATTATTTTTTCTTGAAAAATATATTATCTAGCAGATTTTTCATGCAGTTATAAATCCTTGTGTTACTAAATTGTCTTGAAGGTATATCACACTTTATGAGAGATAAATTTGACCGCGAAGGGTTGGTGAGATGTTCAAGGCCACATCTTAGGAAGAGTAGTTCTTGAGTTCGTGTCATCCCTGGGCGTCATCCTCAGGAATTTATCCTAGAAATTACTTGGAGTGTGTGTGGGGGAAGTGGATTAGTGGGGTGCTCTAAGTGGATAGATTGCTTGAATACATCGGTCTAAAAAAAAAAAAAAAATTTACTAATTTTTTTCCCCAGACAAGCAAGCCTCTGAAGCAGATTTTAATATGCAATCCGGCATTATCACTCAACTTACCAAGTTTACACCATTATTTCACTCAAATTTATTTTTGCTCGTGAATTTATAAATTCCCAAGATTTTCAAGAATGAATTTGAAACAAGCAAGAGTTGTTATACTGAAAATTTGAGAATAAATATATTAGCAAATTTAAGCAAATATTGTACTAAATATAATAATAATCATTTAATAATGCAAACAAGTGAGTAGTGCACTTTCCTTACTTGGTAAAAAAATTTCCTTACTAATGTTTATTAAATTTTAGCAAATATTTACCAAATATAATAATAGCCATTTAGACATTTAGTAATGCAAACAAGCGAGGGTTTTGGCGAATGGATTATCACATCAGCCATACAACGCCACAGCCCTATAAGTTTCATGGAAAGACTCAGATAGATAAAAAAAAAAAAAAAAGTCAAAAAATAATTTATTTTGAGCTTGCTTCAAGGTTTTAAAAATGAACAGCTACGAACTTACACATAACTCCCAAACTTAAAAATGAAATTCGACGGTAAAAAAAAATTTTATTTTGAAATTTGTTTTGTTTTAAAATTCATAGAATTTTGTCCTCTACAACCTTGAGAATCAGATCAAGTTTTTGGATGCCACAAGACGAACCTAAAGACCCTTAGTAAGGATGAAATCATTACTAATTTAGTAAGGCTAGTCAAATCTTTTCAACAAAGAGTCGTGATCTAGAATGGTGTCCAGTTCCTATACCAACATTAGGTGTTTATGTGGCACGTTTTGGTTTGATATTAAATACAACGGACTGCGCTCAATGTAAAAAATAGAGCTGTAACTTGGGCAAGCAAAACTCGAACCTACTGGGTTGAAGCCGACTTTGGGTCAGGTCTGGGCATAGTTAGCTTGGGTTCAGGCAAAAAAAAAAAAAAAAAAAATGCCCAACTCAAATCGGGTTGGGCATGGGCATAGGTATTGACCAACTTGATTTGCCCAAATGCAAACTTCATATGATTATAATTTTTTATTTTATTTTATTTCTTTGACACTCATAATTCGTATTTCAAAGTGTATGCTTTTGTTTATCCATATATCAAAACTAATGTGTGATTATTTTCATTTGATAAATAATTGCTTTGTTATTAATGCTTTGCTTTAAGTATAATTCTATATTGTCATACAATGATTATATTACAATTTTAAATGTTTTTTTTTTTTTTTGAAAATTACCATTATTAATAAAAGATAATTATTTTAATTATTCTTATTATTTTTCTTCTCTCTTTTTAAATTTGTTTATAATTTTATGTATAGAAAATTTTGAAACACATTTTTAGGAAAAATAATTGTAAATTTTCAATGTTAATACAATCCACTTATCTTTATATAAACTCTTATAATTATAAAATTACCTAGTATTAATGAGGAATACATTAACCTGAACAACCTGAACAACGTGACCAACCAGACTTGGCTAAGGTTCGGGTTTGGGTTCGGGTTCAGGTTTGGGTTGAGCATTTCGTGCCCGAGGTCGTGTTGAAGTTGGTGTTTGTCAAGTTTGACTTAGGTACAGGTTAATCCCCAACTCGGCCCTCAACCCATGCCCAACCCACTCGAGTTGCAACCCTAATAGAAAAGGTCTTGGTTGGAGCCAATGTATTTTAAATTTGGATAGATCTTTTCTCCCTTGGTTTTCTACCTCAGTCAAAAATAATAATCTAGATTAAAATGAGTTTATGTTCTAAAGGACAAATTCAATTGATTAATAATTTAGAGAGACTATTGGCACACCAAATTTTATTAGTATAACACAAATCCTTTTGAAAGTAAATGATTGTCTTCATATAAAATTAACGTGTTATAATTTATTTATTTTTTGACTTATTGTGGGTATCCCCATCCTTCAAGTGAGACTAATCTCACAGTCACATGCACCACTACCTCAGAAAGTCCTTTGTGCAACTAGTTGAGTTGAGAGGTTAACTAAACCCTAGAGGGTGATCCCAAGTAATTCATAGCTTTGTGGGATTTCATAAATTAACGTGTATACTTTTTTTTATATATTTTTTTTACTTATCGTGGGTATCCCCATCCTTCTAGTGAGACTAATCCCACAGTCACATGCACCACCGCCTCAGAAAGTCCTTCGTGCAACTAGTTGAGTCGAGGATCAACTAAACCTTGGAGGGTGATCCCAAGTAATTCATAGCTTTGTGGGTTTTGAACACTTGACCTACCCTTCCCGAGGAGCTTATAAAGGATCAGATTGCCACTAGGCCAATTCCTTAGGGTTAGTTTTATAAGTAAAAGTTGGTGTTAATAGAAGCTCTCATAAGTTATGAAAGAAAACTTTTATTGCCACACCAACTTTTGCTAACGTCACCCCAAGATGTGTGGTGACTCTTTAATGATTTACATTTTGGTTTGGCATTAGTAAAAGTTGGTGTGTCAATAAAATCTCTTTTTATTAAATGAGTAGAGTTTGTCTGTGCATACGTCATAAGCATCTTCTTAAGGTTAAAAGGTTAAAAAAGGAAAGATAGTAAAGTTGGAAGGATATTATTGAAAAAAGAGATAAAATTAGATGGAAAAAATAATAAAATTGAAGAGGGTGAAGAGAAAAAATAATAGAGTAATGTAGTGTGGAACCCATTTGATGGGATATTTATACTTTATAACTGTAATATGAGTAGGAACCACCGTTATGTTTTATTATATAAATAATAATAATTTTTTTTTTGTTTTTATTAATGATTTTACTTAAAAAATGATAGATTTTTCACATGACTAACCTGAAATGCAATGTTGGGGACCTTGGATGACATTGGTCAACGGGTCAATTCTTAATGAATTAGATTCGGTTCAAAGAGAATCAGTGGTTCTACTTTTGAACCACCTGGTTTGGTGAACCATTTTAATAATCTGAAAAAGAATCATTTGTAGTTTTGTACCCATTTGAAAACAAGTCTACATCCATCGAATGCTTAAATAGAGGATTACAAACACTTCAAAAAGAGGATAACAAACCTATCCATGAGTCTATCCAAGAGCTAACTATACATTGAACCAATTCTTTTATGAGTAAAATATGTATAAAATCCATGTAAAAATCCACCAAGAAAAGATTTTGCTAATTCGACTGACTCAATTTCGAGGTGACTCATAAAGGATACATTTATCAATTTGACTTGAAAACTCTTCCGAGTTATACATATGATATCGAATATTTTCCAAGAAAAAGAAAATAAATATGTTTTCAAATTTTAAAATGATGAAAACTATTTAAATTTAATACATTTTATCGATTTATGCGAATCATAGAATTGACTAACTCAATAGATACATGAGCTGAGTTTAGTTCCGGGTTAAATACCGCTGATATCGTCTTTGTATGCAAATCCTCAAAATAAAATGCATTTAATAGACCCTCTTGGACATTTATTACACTTAATTATGCATTAATTATGGCCCTAATTTGTATCGAAATTTCAAATATAAAGGGGGCTATCACCTTGAGAGTGCAAACATTGGCAATTTCCTGCAACAATGGGAGCAACATCATCCTCTTCATTAGTCATCATCGTTGGAGCTGGCATGTCAGGTGAGTAGGGCAACATTGAGTCTCTTGTACCAAGCAATGTTTTAAAAATTGAACCCATGGTTCAATGGATGGAACATTTGTCAAATTGGTGTAACCATTGTTGGACCCTGGTTCAATTTGCTTCGACCTCTTTAGTTTGATTAAACTTTTATGTAATTTTTCTTAACTAGTTTGTTTATTGTTGTTATTATTTTTTGATCTTCTCAAAATATAATATTAAAGGGATATCCCGAAGTCCAAGATTTTATGGGGACATCAGCATCCTCTACAATCATGTTTCTTTCATTTTATTTTTATTTTTACGAACAAGTGAATTAGTAATTAGTAATTAGTAGGTAAGGGGGGAGGAGGGAGGAGGGAGGAGGGAGGAGGATTGAACCCCAATTGTGGTATTAGTGACGCACAAAGTTAACCATCTATCTTGCTCCTCAAAAAGGGATTTTACTGTCTTTTAAGTTTTAATGCAAAGAAAAAAATTGTTTATAGTCCTTGATCATTTTTACAATTTTGTGATATTTAGAAGAAAAAAGAAAAGAAAACCCATTGAACAGTAACAATACAAATCTTTTTTTTTTTTTTGTCAAAAACATTTTTTAAGAGATATTTGTGAAAGAAATATAGTTGTGGAGGATGTCTATGTCTCATGAACCCTTAAATTTTATATTAAGCATTCTCGCTAAGATTTGATTATAATCTTATCCTGAAAAGATCTCTGTAACATTCTAAAATTTTATATATTTAAAATGGTTCATAAAAATCTGCTCTTCGATCAAGTGATAAATCAGTTGAAACATCCAATCTATAGAAATGACCTTTTTGTTTTCCTTTCCCCCAAAGTTTTCAATTCAAATTAAACCAAACTAGGGCTGTCAATGGATGGGATTAAACCCAAAGTCTGATGAGTTTTTTCCCATCATATAAGTTCTTATCTGCTTGGATGTGGATAAGACCGGACCAGTGGCCCCACTAAATTTTAATAAAGTTGGTTTGGTTTAGGGTCATCAAAGGATCGGGTCTGGATCGTATCAGGGTGAATCTAGGACCAATCCCATGAGGATCAAATTGGACCCAAAATCAATCCAAATATAATTGGATCAAACCCTTATCCAAGCTCAATGTTATGATCCAAAATGGTTTCGATGACAATTGTATTGGGTCCAAAACGGATTCAATCCAATTTGTTATACAAAATATAAATAAACTTCATACATTCAAGAAAATAGATACAATAACTTACAAATTCCTCACTTCTTCAGACTCTTGGGCAATTGTTGTTAAAATTCTTGTTCCAGTACACTGTTATTTTAATTTCAAAAAATGCATAGCAAGTTCGTTGATATTTATTCGAAAAGTAACGATCTTGCTGGTTTATAAAAGTGAATCTCGCTAACAGGTAGCAAGATCACTGCTATTTATCTAAATGACGAGATCACTGATTTTATGAAAGTGACCATCTCACTAAAAAGCATGTTTTAGGAATTAAAATGAACAGTGTACTGGAATTGGAATTTTCGCATATTTAACACACGACATGATAATTTACGCACATTTTATCCCATCGGGACTTCGTTGATCTAATACAATCATTCTATAGTCTGTCGTGCTATTCTATTCGCAGTAGTCATCTCATACGAGCATTAAGTTAATACTTGTTTCCTATCTGCCCCGTTACTCATAATTTTTTCATCTTTTTGTCTAGGGGTACCATGGGTTGCAAAACTGAGAATTAACAACTTCATACGAATAGTAAGCTAATAAATTAATCAACTTTCAGGGATATCAGCTGCAAAGAAACTTCATGACGCTGGGATAGACAACATACTGATATTAGAAGCAACGGACCGTATCGGTGGTCGAGTACAGAAAACTGACTTTGCTGGATACACATTGGAGATGGGAGCGAATTGGGTTGAAGGAGTGGGTGGTATGGAGCGCAATCCCATACTCGACATGGCTGACAAACTTGGCCTAAGGACCTTTAAATCGAGTTATGACAACATAACTTCAAACACTTACAAACAAAAGTAAGTATCCATTAGTTTTTTTGTTTTTGTTTTATTTATTATCGGTAAGCTGGGGCTATAAAGGACCCCACCCTGATTTATTAATAGAGGCTAATGCCCATGATAGTTACAAGATTGATCCTCAAGAAGATGCAAATACAAGTCAGCAGGAGTGTTCTCTCTCTATATATATATAAAAAAAAAACTAAACATTTCTTCAATTACAACTCTTCTAGCAAGTCAATCAGCAGCCCTATTTGTTTCATGCCAAGCAAATTCAAAAATGATTTCTTTAAAATCCATGGTTCGCCTTTGGATTTCTCTTAGGAGATTCAGATGCTTCCAAGAAGTATTACAAGTATCCAAAATACTTTGGACTGCCAACAACAACGAATCTAGGTTAACAATAATTCTAGGAAACCCCTGCTGTTTAATGAATTTCAGACCTTGGAGAATTCCATCTAGCTCTATAGCCATGATATCCAAGTACCGCGACTTACCCATACCTGCCAGAATGAGCTCTCCACTATCATCTATAACAATAAAGCCATACCCAACACCCGTTTTAAAACTCTTGTTGGCGGGGGAATCCATCGAACCCACTGTTGTTTTTTCACTTTTAATTGAAACATTACAGCCCCAACGTCGAAGAAGATTAAGTTCTTGAGTTTTTGACACATCCAGACCTTCTAACCTCCCATGAAGATCATTAAGAATCAGTTGGCATACAGATTCATCACTTAATTCCTGCTCTTCAAACAGAAGACGATTTCGTTCAGGCCACACGTGATGCAAGGTTGAGGAGAGTACCCATTAGTTTTGTTTCTTCAGTTAATGTTCAACATATCTTACCTTAAGGTATTATCTCGATCAAAGAAAAACCAAGACAGTCTCAATGTTTAAATTTCATGGAGTTGATTTGAAATTCGATCGATTTGACTTAGCAAAAACTAGTCATGTTGAATTAACAAGCCATCGAGTACTCTACTCCTCTTTAATGACATTTGAGTTGAGCCGTGTATTTTTAGGTTTCAAAACCAAGGTCTCAACTGAAAAAATATACCTATGAAACATTTGATATTTTCTTAATTGATTGATATTTCATTGGTATCATCAAGACATATCGATGTAAACATTCTGAGATATATGGTATGAAACTTTCAAGCATACTTATTACTAAGTGATGTTTTTGTGGTGCAGAGGTGGGATTTACCCTAAAGCAGATGTGAAGGAAGTTTTGGATGCGATGATGAAAGCAAAGGCTAATTGCAACTTACCCATCATGAAAACTCTGAAAGAGGATATCTCTATCCGGACATTCCAACGCATCAATCAATGGTAAGAACCAATTTTAGCATCTTCTTGGATGAAATTGCCCGTATTGTTTCCATGTTAAGATTGAAATATTTTTAATTTATTACTAGCTGTTTTTTTTAAGAAGTAAAAATATAAAAATTCATAGTGGAAATACAACATCAATTAATAGAAGAACAAGACATGCATGCACAATTAATCGTGCCTAGCCATGACAACATGTGGTGTGGAGCAATCTCCTTTATTTTTCAATAAATTTACCTTTTAATATTTGTTGTGATTTGTCTAGTATTTTCAAGAGGCTAAATCAAGAAAGGGGCATTTTCTGTAGGGGGAGGGAAAGGAACAATATTTATAAGTATTTACGGGTTAGGATTTTGTGAGATTTTCACTATTTTTATTGTTGTATATGAAGTTTCTGGCGGCTGAGAGAGTTGTAGAGGTTTGAGAGCTTGGAACAAATCATTACCATTGATACTTCGTGGACATAGGCAATTTTTCGAACCACATAGTCTTTGTGTTACATTTGTGTGTATATGTTTGTTTTGATTTATTTCTTGCTCTAGTTATTTTCCCATGTAACAATCTTATTATCATAATGATCTCCTTGCTTGCTAAGCAAATATATATATATATAACAATCTTATTATCATTTTACTTTGGTAATTTATGGTACTTTTGAAATCTCTTTCAATGGATCATGAGGTCAATGATTAATTATCGGCCTCGTAATTGATTATAATGAATGTTAATGACATTTGATAATTAACTATATAATCAGTTGTTTGAAAATAAAATAATAAATAGATTATTTTAGAATTAAAAAAATATATATTTTTCTTAAACAAAATAATTTTTCATTGAGGATTTACGGCCTCTCTCTCTCTAAAATACTGAAAGATAGTGGGACCATGTTGTCTTCGATATATATGATTAGTTCATCTTTGATTGTTTAGTAAATTTCAAAATAAAAATAAAAATTGTAGAAGGTTTTTATGAGCCTCTACTCCTCGAGATCAAGGATGAAGCCACTGGGGTGATCCTTGACTTGGTCTGACAACATAGATGTCTCCAAACAAAGCTTGCTTCTTCAAACGGCTTCAATGGAGGTTGTCGCTACGGATGAAGGAGAGAAGGAAAAAAGGAGGCGCCAATGTAGTGCCTGTCAAAATGCTTTGATGGTTAAGTTAGTCATAAAAATTGAAAGAGAGAGCGAGAGAGAGAGAGAGAGAGAGAGAGAGAGAGAGAGAGAGAGAGAGAGAGAGAGAGAGAGAGAGAGAGAGAGAGAACACGAACAGTAAAGTTGTAGAGGGATTTCAAAGGAGGATGAGAAGTCAGGTTCCGAACCCCTTCTCAATCGTTGAGAAGGGTTTTTATAACAATATATCCAGCGAGAACTTGTGCTTTCGCCAGAATTCACCTAGAGGGAATGTGAAACGAAGTGCTTCTTTCACTGGAAGCATGAGTGGAATGATTGTCATTAGGAGCCTTGCTTATCTTCTCCTTTCTTCTGCTTTCCGTTTTTAAATACATAGTAGAAAGATTTTTGAAATACACAAATAAGGATGTGCCTTCTTATCCCGTAGGTTTTCTAAGGTGAATGGTCTTTCTTTATTCCTGGATAACACACCATAATAAGATATGTTCAGGTAAGCTATATATGGGTTGGTTCTTGAGTTTGATGAGGACTGCTAACTCTTTCTTTGGGATTATGCCCACGCCTTCACTAGTAGGAATAAAGCCTTAAACGTTGGTTTATAACCAACGTTATTGTCTTTTAACATTGTCTTTATCGTCGGTTATAAACTGACGTTATATTTTTGGAGTAATGTCGGTTTTTTATGTTGGGTCGTCAAAGGTAAGTTAAGTAATAATAAATATTGTAAATAGTAATTAGTATATAAATAACCGATGTTATATCCATTATATATATAAAGTCGATTTTTTATAAAGCCGATATTATATCTATGATTTTATTTTATTTTTTTCTCTTGGTAGTGCCCTATACAAAATAGAAATAATATTTAACATGCTGTAACTTGCAAAAACAATCTATAGAAACATGCATGCACCTTGTAGAAACAGAAACATGCATATATGCCACCACCACCACCACCACAAACAGATATTCAATAAATAGAAAATTATAAATTAAAATTATATTTATATATATACATGGTAGTTTCAAAATATTAGTTTCTAACATTCAAAGGCTCTTAACTCTAATTCAAATCATTTATAAGTTCATAAGCATACATATATATATTTGATAAAACTAATTAATAAAAGGTAAAGGAAAATTAACCTAGTTAAAGTAACAAACACACATAAGAGATGCTAAAATTTTAATGTGGAAAAATCCTAGAATGAGGAGGGAAAAAACAACGAGACAACTCGACAACAAATCGCTATTCAAAGTAAATAGTGCAAAAAAGATTACCCATGACCTAACTTGAGTTTTACAAGAAAATAATTGGGTTACTTAGCTCATAAGATTTTACATATGTCCAATACTAATATTAAAATCCATTGTAGTCAATTCCAGCAAATCACAATCAATCATGACAAACCATGACCAACACCACCATCCATACAACGATCACCATGCACCATCACTACAACCATGTCATCACGACCAATCATGACAAATCACGACCACCACCTCGACCATGACTAATGACCACCACCACCATGCATACCACGATCACCACCACCACGACCAATCACTATTACCATGCACCAATCACCACCATCACCATGTAACGACCATGCCACGACTACCACCACCACCACTATGCCACGACCATCAAAATGCTACTACCACCACCATGCCATGACCACTAGAATGCCACTATGATCACCCCCACCACGACCATTTACCTTCACCATGCCATAATCACCACCACCATCACCACCATGCCACGACCACCAAAATGCCACCACCACCACCATGACTTGACTACCATATGCCACTACCACTATGACCGAGCAAATTTATTATTATACTTCAATTTCTAATCACTTTTTATTCTTTTGCAATCTATTTTGCATTTACAAATGTAAAATTAAATAAGATCAAACAAACAAATATATAATAGAAAATATTTACTAATGAGAAGAAGAATATGAAATCAAACGCAAACAAATTGCACCAGTACTAAAATATTGTTGTTGTCTGGATTTGCATCCTTGTACGATTTGCTAAAATCATTCCTACAATAAAAATATTATTATAAGATATCTTCACTTAAAAACATCAAACTAATTAACATAGTTGATCAAGTCATCTATATGTACATACACATACATAAACAAATTTGAGTTTAAATACATAAGGAATGATCTGAGTACATTACTATCTGAATTAACTCTTTAACTTTTTTGATATATTCACTCCAGATCTCATCAATGTATTCTTTTTTATCAATATTGAACTAAAATATTATTATAAATTATTAGTAATTTGAATATGCATCGTATTAATCATTAAAGGTTAAAATTAATAAAATTTATTATATTACCTTGCTGAAGATTTTCTTTCTGTTACTTTCAAAATTTTCATTGAGTTCTTTTATGAATCTCATCACATATACCTACAACTTGTATTGTTTGTTTGTTTAGGGTACTACATACATTAATCATATATAACAACAAAATTAGTATATATAATAAATTTAGAACAAGTAATAATAAACTTTGAACTTTAAATAAATATTTTAATTTTTATCATTATATTTTTCTAGGGCATTGTACCCCTTTTTATGCCATCTGAATATGCAAATTTTTTTAATGAACAACAAGAATACATCGAACAATATTAATATATATTTAACTAATATTTAATAATATATATATACACCTTAAAATAAATATTTTTATATGTGGTGAAATAGGTTCTCCAATTGGATAAAGATTGTAAATCTTTTTATTTGATATGTCTAATACAATTAAGATCCAATGCCAACTACAATGAAATGTATCACATATATAAGTAATGAAATCGATTATCATTTATATTTAAGCATTACAAATAGTGATATATTTAATAAAAATACGTATCCAACAAATATTAGAATAATAACTAACTTCCGCTAATATTGCACTATTTTATTTCTAAGGTATTTAGACGCTTGCTCCTGGTTAAGTTGTAATAGAGTACTTATTGTATATAGGTTGATGAAGTAAAACCAATCGCGATTCAATAGAATATTTTATTCGTACAAGTAACTGAAAAATAGGAAAAATTAAAGCTTTTATAACATTTAAAAGTGTAGAAAACTAAAGTTAATTAAATAATTAACAAATACATATATCTTACCTTATATATAATGTTAAGATGGTAGTCATCAATTCTTTCATCTTACATGTGACCAATATATCCTTGATAAAATGAAGTAAATCGTTAGCTTCACTAAAAACTCCTTGATTGAAATTTATTTCAAAAACTTGATCAATAAACCTCCTTGATAATATGGCATGAAAATTTTCAATATCGTCATCATTGAAATTATTATCATCCTAATATATCAAATATTTATTAGAGATATATGTGCATAGATATATTTAACTACTAAAATAAAAATTAATTAAATTTTACCTCTATGTCTGTTACAAATAGATATTGTGGCTAAGCAATGCAACTGTTGACAACATCTATGACAATAATGATCTTATATTTAACTGGCATAGGGACGAGTAATAGTATGGCAACAAGTATTGATACACGAACGTATCCCTCTGCCAATGTTTCACAGTGCACGAACTCATTTACGAGTCTCTCAAAATTGATTCCTTTAACAACAATGATGATCTTCAACTAATCTAATGTCATCTTGCATTTATTTTCTAATCCAAGATTTTTACGGGATGAATCATAAGGTGGGTTGCTGCCAAACAATGGAGTCAGGTCGATTCCCTTTACTTTATCACTTTGAACCTAAATAACCGATATATATATATATATATCGTACTTAATTAACATTAACAAATAAAAAGACTTGTATAAAAGAGAAAAAATGACATACTTTCGATTGTCTAGTATTAGAACCAATGTGTTCCGAGTCAACAGGTGCAACATGTGACACATGTGACACAATGCATTCTAGCTTCCATCTTTTCCCATCGTCTCTCATTGTATTCTTTATAATAATTAAATATTTCTATCTGTGCAAGTACCTGTGACTCGAGTTCTTTCACATATGTCTACTATATTTTATAACAAGTCTGGAAGTATTGGCTTGGTGTCATATATCATCTCATCCCCCTAACCCACCCGGGATGCTCGGAAGTCTCTAGTGCCATTGACAAGACATTGCAGGATCCCTGAGTGCTTAAGCTATCCTCCTCAATTTTTTTTAATAACTCGTCTTACAAATAAATGTCAATAGATTTAATAATGAGATAAATTTTTTAAATTTAAATAAATAAATAATATTACATAAGACAAATCACAATTTTATTCTCATTTAGTCTCGTGGGTTCATTGATATAATCTCTCTTTGAATTTTGATGAGCTTTCTTCTAAAGTTTTCCTTACTTAATTGATTCTTCCAATGAAAGCTCACCGCTAACTTTTTGTTAAATATAATTTACTTAAACTAATTACAATAAGAATTAATAAAAAATAACATAAGAGATTGAAAAACAATTACCATCTCTTTTATCAAGTTCAAATAGTCTTTTTTATTAAAACGATAAGGGTAAATATTATGAGACTGTCTTTCAGTTTGAGTCATTCTGAACTGTTAAAACTCCTCTGTCACTCTGAACTTAATGAATGCATCCCAATCAATTTATTGGATGAGCTGGTATTTATCTGGAACATTACGAAGTTTTTTATATTCCTCGTCATTTATGTAAGGAATGATGTACTTCGTTGTTTAGGTCATTGGTTCCACTATAAATATGGACTGAAAACATAACATTAGATTGTTAGCTCACATTTGAAATAAATTACTAATTCAGAATACTAAATTTAAAATATTTAGGCACATTTATCAAAGATCACATATTGTCTTTGATTGATGCATGCACTTTCTTCTAACTTTTAACACTTATATAAACATATTGGAATGCCAATGAGGTAAGGTATTAACTAAAACTCTTTGCACTAGGTCCTTTTGCAACTCACATGTTATTGTATTCAAGTTGTTTTCTATCATTCGACCTAGTAAATTCTGGTCTTATTGTTTAACCACGTCTATTTTTTTTTTCTTTCTTTCCACCCCTGACTGTTACTAGCTTGGGATTGATCTATTTCTGAAATAACAAATAAACAATACAAATAAGTAGATATTAAAAGAATCATAAATAATAAAAATTATTTTTTAAAGAAATATATGTATTGAAAATACCTATGAATCGATCCATGTTCCATTACAATCATAGTTCATATAAGTTGATACAAATTCATCATCGTTAGCTAAATCAATGATTATACTTTTAGTAATGCATTGGTATAAGGTTGAAGTTCGTTGAAGATATCAATGACATCATTGACATTGTCCTTGATAAGATACTCTTTTGAAGGAGTTGATAGAACAATTCAATATTTTGAATCAAGTTGATCTTTTACGTAAAAAACTTATTTAGTTTGGGAAGAAAAAATAAAATGATCATTTTTATGACTAAGTCTACCAAGTTCAACTATCGTGAAACCAATGTCATCAACTGTAATATCGTTATTGTTATCGATCTAATCATACTTAAATGATAGAATCTTAAACATACCATAATCAAGATGTAATATTTCAATAATAACACCGTAATAACACATATTTTTAATCATAAAGTTCTTATCTTTCGCAATTGCAACATCCAAAGATGTGGCCTCTACAATAACCCCATTATTCTGAGTGATGTAACTACTATCCTGATTTTCTGTACTCTAATGACATTCATTGATGATAAAACTAATACATTTTACTACTTTTATTCATGGTCACTGTGTTATCTATCTCAATGTGTCTGATATGATATTCCTCGAGATACTTAAATAATTTTCAACCATTTTTTTTAATCCACGGTATAAAATCACGATAATATTGTTCTTGTGACCATTGTTTATCTTTCAATTGTTTGGTAATAGTAATTTCTTTTAAATGTGACATATGTTTCTTATAATAAATTAATAAATATGTCATTAGATAATAAATGACATAAGTAATTAAAAAAAACTAAATTTGAAAGGTTAAATTACATACTCGATATAAAGCTAAGATCATTTATGTCTTGTAAAACATATCGATGTGTCTTTTCCTTGGATAAATGATCTATTTCAATGATACAACCAGATAAAGGCACAATGAGGTGGTATAACTAAATCTCTATGATCCTTTTCAAGCATCGAATCAAAGATTCAAATTTCATTATAGATCGAAATCCTAAATCTTTAAAATTAAGAAAAGGAAGAAGAGAGAGAGAGAGAAAGAGGGAAAACGATATTTGAAAAAGTTGGGGTTTAAAAGAAGGAGAACGATATCGAATCCAAAAATAGAATTGTCCATGAACCTTTTCTTTTCTTCTATGATTCAGATAAAAAAAAAAACTTTTGATGAGGTCAAGTTAGTAGTAAACAAAAAAATAATAAAAAATAATGATTCTTCATTGTAAATGTCATACTTATTTCACCAATTGAGTTCGAGAGAGTTAGGACTTCGAATGAGATGTAGAAAACAAGAAAGAGATGAGTTTAGTAGAGCTTGAGAGATTGAGAGATAAGAAAGTTAAGAGATTGAGATATTAGAGCTTGAGAGATTGATAGGGAAGAAATTTGAGAGAGTTAAAGCTTGAGTAGAGAACAAAAATGCAAAAGTGATAGAATAAGGCATAAAAGCTCTAATTTAAAAAAGTTTATAATATAATTGTTTATTAAAATCGATGTTATAATTAAAAAGTAATATGCCATCACTTATATAACGTCGATTTTACTACAAACTGAAGTTATAATTAAAAACAAAAAATTTGAAGATGCATTATATAATGCTGGTTTCACTAAATACCGACATTATAATTTAAAATAAAATATTACAAAAATGCCATCAACTTTAAAATATCGATTTCATTGAATACCGATGTTATAATTAAAAATAAAATATTACAAAAAGGCCATCAACTTTATAACGTTGATTTTATGTAAAATCAATGTTATAATTAAAAAAATATTTCAAAAATTTCATCAACTTTATAACGTCGATTTTCCTTAAAATTGATGTTATAATTAAAATAAAATATTAGAAAAATACCATCAACTTTATAACGTCCATTTTACTTAAAATTGACGTTATTATTAAAAATAATATATAGTTTATAACACTGGTTTTATGCAAAACCGACACTATTATTAAAAATAAAATATTACAAATAGGCCATCACTTATAAATCTTTCTAGATCGCAAAAATTATATACAGTTTATACCGTCTATTTTATGCAAAACCAACGTTTTTTTATTTTTTTTACTTTCGTAGTTACAACATTAATCCAGAAATATCCTACATTCTTTGTTATTCACAAACTTTGGTAATTATTTATGGGTTTGCATATCCTTAAACACTTTCTTCCTCTGTGACTTAAAATTGAAACTTCAGCAGCACACAATGATTGCTTCTACAAGTTGCTTTTCTTCATTTTTCAACTTATCAAATTGAAGTATACTGCTACAATTTCCTAAATTCTTGCATGTCAATAGGTCTCGATGAAATGATAAAGTTTTTTCTTTTCTTCATGGTATCCAATTGAAAACAATTTAGGGTTAGAGTCGAAGCACAGAAAAACAAATTGAGATAGAAAATCTTTCTAGAGTCGTTAAATCAAAGAAAAATAACTATTTATATTAATGTTTTTATAATGCTGTTTTGTGAAAAACCTGTTGTTATAAACATTTCTAGAGTTCACGCGAAAACCATGAAAAATATAGCTTTGTGATGTCGACTTTTGCAAAAATTGATGTTATAAACATCTCTATAATTTTAAGTAAAGTTAATAACGTCAGTTTTATAAATAAATAAATAAATAAACTAATGTTATAAACCTTTATAGAATTTCGTGCAACTTTTCGTGAAAATTATACCTTTATAACATTGTTTTACTTAAAATCCGATGCTAAAAATTAAAACATGAGCGCCTCCTATTCCGCTCGGTGTAGTAATGTTCATTAATGAATACTTGAGTTTGATTAGTGAGGGTCTCAGATCATTTGATGTGGGATTGATGTGGGATTGATGAGGGAGATTTGGCAGAAAGATGATAGCTCAAATCTTCTTGAATGTTTTGTCTTACTATGTTGTGCATTTTCAAATCGAGTTGGAGTGATGTTCGAGCTCACTAGTTCTTTTTAAGACGCTTGAATCTTTAAGTTATGTATGAGAAATTCAAGCATTTCCTTCTAATGAGCAGTAAAGAAATGTCTAAGCTCCTTACTCCAAGTTGATCTAGTATTCGCTTAAAAACTTGGCTTTCACTACCTCCATGATTTCACATATTTTTTTCATTATGTGCCAGTGAGATATTTGAGCTATCAATCTTAACCCATGCCCTTTTTATTTCTTTCTTTCTCAAGCTTTATTGGGTGGTTTCCTCTTCAGGGAGCTAGATATGAGTGTGCTCGACTTTTCTCGGTTCGAGAGTTAGACTGAACTATATTTCCCTAATCTTTGGTCAATTGAAATTGGTGTCCTTAGACGATGACCAACCTCAAGGTCATTCATTTTACTTTCCTTTTTTGGTACATGATATGACTAGGCTTTGTGCTACCATCCTAGGAGGGGACAAATGTGGTATCTACAAATTTTGTTGCAATTATTTTTGGCATAACTAATTTTGAAAAATAGAATCATTTCTCATAGTTACAAAATTGTTCATTAATGTTTTTAAAATATATATATGATTCAGAGGCCAATTATAATTCTAGTTAGAAGAAATATTCAAGTTAAAGGTATTAAAAGGGTGAGAGGAATATCCAAAAGAATGTCGATGGGGATAATTATAAAAATAGAGATGATTGAACACTTTCATTCAATACCAAAATACGTGGCATGCGAGTGGAATGAAGGAACATGTGCATGATTTGTTTGGCTGATCCCAAATCTTTGGGATGAGGCTTTAAGGATGTTGATGAATTTAATTGTGTATTTATATTTCAAACCCAGTTAATTTTTTTAGTGAGTGATAGAATGTTATAACCCTAATTAGTATCTTTTTTTTGTGTGTGTGTGCTTATCGTGGGTATCCCCACCCCCTCGGAAAGTCCTACGTGCAATTGGTTGAGTCGCGAGTCAACTGGACCTTGGAGGGTGGCCCCAAGGAATTCACAGCTTCATGGAGTTTCAAACGCTTAACCTATCCTTTCGAGAGTCAACTGGACCTTGGAGGGTGTCCCCAAGCTTGCACTAGGCCAACCCCTTGGGGTTACCCTAATTAGTATCTAATACATTAGTATAATGCATATAACTTATCTAGATCTGTCAATGGCAGCTTCCCATCGACTCCATTGGAGATGGCTCTTGACTACTACATGTATGACTATGAATTTGGAGAGCCACCAAGTGTTACAAGTCTCATGAACACTCAACCAACTCCAACCTTCGTCGACTTTGGTGAGGAAAAGTACTTCGTCGCTGATTCAAGGGGTTTCGAGAGTACAGTACATTACGTGGCCAAACAATTCCTCTTGACTGACAAAGATGGTTTCATCACAGATCCTCGCCTCAAGCTCAATAATGTCGGTACATGTTTGCATGTGCATGCTTGGTTTTGCGATCTTTTAGTTTCGCTGACAATATTTACATCAACAAGCATATTTAACAAGAATATGTTGAAAATTACAGGTAGTGAGAGAGATACATCATTCAACGAATGGAGTGATGGTGAAGACGGAGGACGGTTTAACGTACCAAGCTGAGTACATAATGGTTTCGGCCAGTATCGGAGTCCTTCAATCTAATCTCATTAAATTTCAACCTGACTTACCGGTGGGTTTTAATTAAGGAAATAAAATCTACATTTCAGTTTGATTAATATCTTACTCTTACATTGGAAACTGTGATGAAGCAGGGATGGAAACTGTTATCAATCTGCAAGTTTGACATGTCTATATACACCAAGATATACCTCAAGTTCCCTTACTCATTTTGGCCTACAGGATTCGATTCAGAATTCTTCATATATGCCCATGAAAAGCATGGTTACTTTACTATGTGGCAGGTCAGTTGGTTTTCACTAACAACATCTGCTTCTCTGTAGACCCAAGCCTTCAGAAGCTATTTGATATACAATCACCCATTGGCAACTTCTGGTCGTTGTTGGCGCTGCTTCTGGGGTGGCACTAACAAGGGTCTCAGACCATTTTAGATTCTGATTATAAAAATTGCTTTTCAGAGTCCAGAATCTCATCTAGATGTACTATTTGTAGAAATTGATTTCAGAATATAGAAATTGATTTTTGTTGATCATGGGTTCTACCATTTTAATATGCAATATTATATACCTAAGCGTAATAAAAATGTCACTTTAATACAAAAGCACAAGAAAACGATGTTGGCAATCATGATTCTTATAGAAGTGATTCCATAGACCAAATTAGGCCTATTTTTTATTATTTAAAGCGTGTTTAGTTTGAAAATCAGGTCATCTAAGAGGAGCTATTTATGGTAATGTGTCAAATGCTAAAGATGATAACTTCAATATTTGATTTTGGTTATAGCATCTGGAAAGGGAGTACCCAGGCTCCAACATTCTCGTTGTCTCGGTAACAGATGATGAGTCGAGAAGGATAGAGCAGCAACCTGACTCCAAGACCAAAGAAGAGGCCATGGATGTTCTACGTAACATGTTCGGCGATCACATTCCAGAGGCCACAGATATCATGGTCCCCAGATGGTGGTCTAACAGGTTCTTCAAGGGAGCATTCTCAAATTGGCCTATTGGTGTTACTAGACATGCCTACAATCAAATTAAGGTAGAGAAATCGGTAACTACTTTCTCTCTAGCCTCTTAACGTGAGCGTGATTCACTAATTCTAAGACTTCAAAACCTGGAAATTCTAGTTTTTCTGCTCCATTTCACTATATTATAACCTAAAAGAGTTATATATATAACCGAGGTCCACATTTGGGTCACGTGGGTTGCCACGCTGGCCCAAATGACACTTCAGCCCTCTAGGGTTTATGGTTTACATTAGATTTAACATTTTACCTAAGTAACGGCATTGAAAATGAATGGCCACTGAACTCCAAATTTAAAACATGCACATTGATTAATAGTGAAAAATATTTTTTTAGAAATCTCATAATTTTGCATGCTTTACATCCATGTGATACCCAATCATGTTTCGGGTGGTCCTTCAGTCCATGTAACCTTTTTTTTGTATATAAAATCGAATTTTTCCAATGAGTATTGTTCCTCCATTAATGAAATTAAATAGAAGAAAGATAATGATGATACCAATTTCGGAATTACAGACACCAGTGGGGAGGGTCTACTTTACTGGGGAACATACTAGTGAATATTACAATGGTTATCTACATGGTGCTTACTTAGCAGGTTCTGTGTTCACCGTCTCCTTCGAATAACTAATTATTTAATTTCCATTTTTTATTACTTCGTCGCCTAGCTTTGAAGTCTTCTCTTGTATTTGTTATGAATGTATCTCAGGTATCGATTCTGCCAACATTTTGCTTGGGAACATGAAAGGAAAACACAAAGTTCAGAATCCAACAGCAGTAGAGAGATTAAAATTCCTCTCTGTTCACCTTCTTTCCCTCTAGGAAATGTGTATATTTGTTAAAGACTGCAGTTCTAGTACTTCATGCAGTGGTGGACAGTAGCATGCATGGGTTACAAAATTAGTATCTATGAAAGGTTCTCTCTTTATATGTATAACTAGTTAATGAGATTGTTTAAAAAATTTCAAATAGATAATCTACTTTTATAAGGTATTGTGTCATCTAATGCAATACTTACTCTTCTCTTTAGGAAAATTATAAAAAAGAAAGTCAGGAAGCATTTTGATGTTGTAATCCATTTAAATGGTTAGCTCAAAGCAAATATTACATTTTCCAAGAAAATGGCCATAAAGTGTAAAAAAAAAAACTGATAAATCAACCACAGTGCCTCTATTTTTCTTTACCCCTCTAAATTCTTTCAGGGTCTTCCTAATTCCATGGTCCATCTCCATCTCTTTCTTTCTCTATTTACCCTCTTTTCCACCAAAATCCTAATAATTAATCTATCATTTCAGGTACCTTCCCAAAATCTCAAACAGGCCAAACCATAATCCTAATCTTCTCTTTCCTCTCACTCTCTCCAAATCAATCAAATTCCCATTTTTCTATTATAAATGAAACACAAATCCTAATTAACATTTTTGAGAGTTTGTCATTGATTACACAAGGGTTGGTTAACAACTAGATAAAGTTGAAGAAGACACACAGGTTAAGATGGCAAAAATACCATTCAATAAGTACCAAAGTTGCATGAACACCACCCTCCCCCCCCAAAAAAAAAAATTTGAATAAATAAATAAACAAAAATAATGAAAGAAAATTAAAACCATCGCACACCATAAATTGTTTAATTAAGTTTGCTTTATTTGCCTGATCCAACCGAATTACGAACTCAAAAAAAACCGAATATGAACATTACAATCAAACGCTATTGGCCGCCATCTGCACTTCAGGTTTCGTCTTGTCTCCCTTTGTAGAGGTTGACTTGTAGTAAATCGCATACACCAGAAGCTGTATTATACCAAGCAAGGTTCCCAAACCATTCCCAGTCTGCAAAAGGAACATTAATTTTAACGAATTTCCCTAAATGAACCTTATCTGCATATAAATACATACCAAAATCGTCCTGTACAAGGCCACAACTACTGGTCCGGCCATATTTCTAAAATCTTCATAAAAAATGTCGTATATCCATTTTGGTATTTATTTATTTTTAAACTATATTTAGGATTTGGATGGTGATTGAAACATGAAAATAATAGAGGTATAAAGGTAAATTCAGCTAAATGGTACCCTTTTTGAAAAAAAAAAAAGTTTATATGTATGAATTGGAAAAATGAAGGTATAAAGATAAATTCAGTTTAGTGGCTAGATACCTGTTTTAGTAAAAATAGAAAATACCAAAATGTTTATGTGGCCTTTCTGATAAATATTTTAATCTCCATTTTGGGAAACATTCTTATTAAATTGCATTGTATCTAATGTAATTACCAAGATATAGGGGTCGAAACGCAGGAGAGCATAAGTCAGCCAAATGAGTCCATTGAGGAAGCTTGTAAGTGAAAGAAAGAATGGCATATATTCCACACTCTTGGTTTGGATAACTAATCTCTGCAAGTAAGGAAAATGAGTGATAAAATTAAAATAAAGCCTATTATTGTCATTAAATGGATAAAAAAAAGAGAGAATCTCAAAGATGGAGAAGAAAAATGCAAACAGAATTTATGATTGTAATCACAAGAGTGGTTGACATACCACAACACTGAGAGGCGAAGCGTACATACACACGCCAAATATGACACAGAGAACTCCAACAAACATCGACCTTGCGTCGGAGGTGTGAAATACACCTAGTGTAACACCTACTACAATGACGAAGAATACTATTTCGATGGCCAAAAATTTAAATACCCTTAGCTGAAAAGAAAGTAACACAATAGGAGTTAAACATATGATAGTATGATACATTACAAAAATGTAGGCATTGTCTTTAAGACTTTAACATTATCATGCATTAAGGAAAAAGAAGAGGAGAGAATGTCTTACCAAAATGGGTGGGCTTTTTTACCAAAAGTATAAGCCCAGACACCTTTCTCAAACATATTTATCTAAAAGTGTATAAATCTATTTCAGCATTTATTATTTCTACCAAAATGGATATATTTTGTAGTATCACTTTCATGGTTTTACTTTTATACCCATTACCTTATTTCTTTTTTCCAAAAAAAGTAAGTTCATTGGTGTGTAAATCAAAACAATGGTATTAAAAGAAAATACAGTAAAATGGTCATGTGTATGTTTAACACTAGTTTACAAGTTAAAAAATTGTGGACCGTCCAAGTTTTGTAAACCACTTTTGATGGGGTTAGAAGTTTTGGGATGGGCTGATTTTTGGTGAGAATGATATCTACATCATAGAGATCTTACAAAAAATCAGCCCATTTTGAAAGTTCTAACCCATACATTGAAAAAATGTTTTAACTCTCTTTAGGGTCTCTGAATGCCATCTTATGTATATAAGGAATGTTAATGTCCAATATTCATAGGGATGTTAATATTGTTCAATAATTTTTTTACCAATAATACTCTTCTTTCTTTTGTCTTTTACATAATAAATATTTGTTTACATAATATATGCTATGAGCATTTAAGTATTTTGAATTATATATGTTTTTTTTATTATTATAGTAAATGCTTTGGTAATTAATGCCAATATAATATAAATGCATTTATTGATCACCTAATAAATGTATTTATTGGGTAAAAAACTTATATATATTTTAATACAAAACATAAGATCAAAATGGATACATATTTTCATAAATATTTTTGAAATGTGTTTGGGCTTGTAGTTTTGGATTCAAACAATGTTTAGAGGTGAATTGAGTAAAATGACCAGACGGTGAGTACCCATTTTGATATAAATAAACAAATACCAAAATGCGCATACGAACTTTTTGATAAATATTTTAGAAATGTATCTAGGCTAGTAATTTCAGGTTCAAATCAATGGTACAACGGTAAATTCAGTTAGATGATAGTTCATTGGGTTCTTATTTTGATATAAATAAATAGCAAACTGTGTACATGAACTTTTGTTTTCTTGATGACTAGGTATGCCTGCATGTAGAGGACCCGGCCTGTATCTGGCCTTTGCCTAGTCCATAGACCATTGTCTTGTCAAAGGATTAATCCCAGGCACATACAACGCCCTCACATCACATGCACCAGGTAAGTGAGGGTGTGCCCTCCTGGGTGGCTCCTGAGGAATTAATGCTCAAACTGGGTATTAAACTCATGGATACATATATATATTAGTAATTTTGAGATCATATGTGCCTGTTTTTATATAATTTCCTCAGTAAAAATAAATAAAACAATAATAGATTAGGCTCCGTAGCAGAAATGTTTACGATGAACTACTTTGGACATGGTTTCTAGATTGATAAGAAGCACAAAAGGAAATTTTAGATGGAATTAAATTTTATAATCAAACAACACTAGGAATCAAGAATCCTCCCAGTAATATTATATGTCTGTAGGAAAGTACTTCTAATTTTATAGATTCTCTGTTTTTAAAAAAAAATTAAATATCAGAAAATAACTATCAAAATGGAGGGGAGTTTGGAAAAATAACTTACCCTCTGTTGATTATTGGCATAAATGAGGTAAGTTGTTATGTAGCAGATCTCGAGAAAGAGGCCAACACCGTTGATTGTGATGACGAGAAGGCTGTGTGGATGGACAATAGGGAGACCATAGAAGACCCACAACACACAATTCATTATGGTCGCCAGATAAGGGATCGGTGAAAAATCCTGTACTGCTCCTTTCTTAATGATTTTATAAAATGTTGGCCTGAATCATAAATCACCACCATAGAAGGTTACATCAAACTTTTTTGAGTGATTATTAATAACCATAAAATGGGTTGAAGACGAAGTCATTTTATGTTATTATCTCAGACAAAACTTAGGTCAACATATCATCACTGGGGTATCTCTACTATATATTGACGAAAACATGCATGAAAAGGTAAGTCTAAATCACCCACAAATCTTTAATATAGTCTTCTTTTTCTTTTCTTTTTGAAAAATAAGAGATAAAAAAACGCAAAATATTGCCAATAAGACTTGATCCCTATAAAATAATACCGAACCCTAGAAAAGTCAGCCATGAGTATATTTGATGGAGAATCTCAAATGTTGTTTGAGCTTAGAAAAGTCCTTTAAACATTGGTCTGTTGGGAGAAATCAATGTTGCAAACCATCACAAGTATATCCTTCAAACAATTGAGAACTTATTCTTAAAACTCGCCCAAGATTGAGATAACTCAACTCGATCTTGATGCATCCAAGAGAGATGTTTGGTGTAAATCATCTATCATCATGACTCTTTGAGATCTAAGGAGAAATTTTTTGTGCACATAAAGTTATTCTTTCTCAGGATTTCATAGAATCTCGGATTGACAAATCTCAGGATGTCAAGTGTATTGAGAATTTCCATAACGTGAGTAAATTTTTTTTTTTTTTAAATTAGGGATGGCCTCTATACAAGGGGCAACAAAGTCCTATAAAGCTTTGGAATTTATCAATCTGGATTCTGTGAAATCTTGCATTGATTTTTCTATACAATTTTTTATTTTTCTGATATTTAAGTGACCTAGGCCTGATCTCAAATGACATTATGTGATTGAATGTCCAATGACCTAGTTTATAATAAAAATAATTACTACTTAACAATAATTCTTTTTCTAAAAACATTTAAATAGGTTATAAAGGATTTGTCTCAACTCTCATCCAAGTTGAAATAACTCAAACGAGTCAATTCGGTCGATGCCAAGACGGGATGAAAACTGGGTTTGAAAACCATGATTGAGGAAAGAAAACTCACACGGGTGAGACAAACAGGCCGAAGGATATGACATTTCCTGCAACAACAAAAAAAAATACAGATAAAAGTTAGAAAAGAGAGAGAGAGAGAGAGAGAGAGAGAGAGAGAGAGAGAGAGAGAGAGAGAGAGAGAGAGAGACCAATGATGCCGACTATCGTTCGAGCTGTTTCCCTGTTAACCATCTTAGCGCTCTAGAGAAGATGAACAGAGAGAGAGAGAGAAAGAGAGAGAGAGAGAGAGTATTCTTATAGGATTCAGAAAGTATGTTGTTTATAGGATCCGGACTTCTTCAAAAACAAAAGCTCAGATTTATCGCGATCTCAACCCAATCCCATCCATGCAACAATTACTAGAGATTGAGAACTCCCGAAAGTTCAATATCTATCCTACTCTCCTTTTCCTGCACGCCACATAACGTAATCCGAGAGAAATTCTATTGGCACCATAATTTTTTACTTAGTGCACCTAAATTACTTAAATTATTATTATTATTATTATTATTATTATTTTGCTTTGACAGGCTGCACATACCTATTACTGTAACACATATTCGGCATTTAAATATAATCACTTTTATGGGGAAGGGCATATAAAAATTTGAAAATGTTACCTAAGGAATAGACCCAATCGCCCTTACCATCTCAACTAATCCATGATTAAATTATTTATCATCATCAAATTAAAATTTAACACAAACACCTTTTAAAATAACAGTTACCATTTTCACATCAAAGTTTTCTTTATAATTAAAATAAAATGTAACAAAGCATTGAATTACCAATATCAACAGTAAACCATAAAAAGGAAAAATTGGTATCAGTGACTATGTTCTATTATGATTTTTGATGTTGATCTCGTGCTCTTTAATCTTCGATATCTCTTCATTAAAGAGAAGAAAATATTCAGATCTAACATCATTTCTTAAATTAAAGTGAGAGAGTGATATTTTCACTGTGCCAATAGAAGTTTTTTTTTTTTTTGTTGGTCTCTCACTGAATCATTGATTATACTGAGAGATTTGACATGATTTTGTAAATTATACCATTATAGGTGTGTTCATAAAATAAATGGCGTGGACAGTGGGCTAGCGAACTAGCATATGGGAGCACAGGATCTTCACTGTTCAATATGCTCCGATGGAGCTTTAACCTTAGACTTCGGTTGATAGTGTAGTTTTATCTTCTAATTGCCCTCAGTCTCTTCGAGTTATTGTTACTAAGGTCCAAAATTGAGTTTTTTTTTTCCCTTTTAATTTTTAATAAGAACGGGGTGTTGGACTAACCGTTCGACTAGGGGTTGGGATCAGATGAGCTAGGGATGGAGCCAAGGCATATGGGTCCCTCCCCCGAACATTTGCAACACTCACACAATACATGCACCAGGAAAGTGAGGGAGCACCCTGCGAAGAGGAAATATTGTTCATACCACACAACTTATAAAATAGAGTTATGATTTATAGTGATTTTTTAATAATAATTTTTTGAGTTAATAAAATCTAAAATTTACTTATGGATGTTTTAGGAAAATGAGAAGAATATATTGCAAATATTATTGAGCCCATTACTTTTTAAATGTCTTTACTATCATAATGAGAAAAGACTGCAAAAGTGTTTCTTGATACTAAAATTTGGAAGGCAAAAAATGCAACCACTTTTATATTTAACCTTATTATTATTAAGCTCATTTTTGTCAATAAATAAATTGACAAAATTACAATCACATATCCTTTTATTATGTTTTCTCAAAATTACCTTAGTTGATATTTTAAATTACAAAAATATTCTTATAACATCTTAAATTATAAAAAATGATTATCTATTTAATTTTTTCTTGAAATTAATTATAAAAAAATTTAATCAATCATAAATTCTAATTTTTTGCAATACTTCTGCCTTTGCACATTCCACCTACTAGTATATGAAAATAGCTTTAACAATTATCATTAACTGGTTTCTAATACATTCGATCGTAACGAGACCAAAACTCCCAATGCACTATGATTACATCACTTTATAATATTTACAATTATAATAAAATCTATGAGTGTTGATATCACGAGTTGAGTTCAAAATCTTCCTTGATCTACTAATTACAGATCACTAACCTTGTTGCCTATGAGCTACTGCCTAGCAAAACAAAAATAGAAAATGAAAGGAGTATTATTGACATAAATTCATATTAATTAAAAAATTTAGTTATCAAATACCCTCCTTTAGCATTAATTATCGGAGAAGGGTGAATCACAACATTGAAAAGCTCATATTTGACAGCACAAGACTGTCGAATTTTATAAATTTTGACAAATCAATACGTCGATTTTATCAAATTTGAAACCATCAAATTAATGGAGGATGAGAGATATTTGACAGCTCTAAGCCATCGATACGGGGAACATCAAAAATTTCAAAGACCCTGAGCCGTCGACATTTAGTTTTTAAAATTTGTGGGTCTTGACCTGTCAAATTTACAAGTTTTTACATAGTGAATATTGAAGACATAAATTTACTTGAATTAATTTTTAAAATTACAAACATACCATTATATTTAATGACAACGTTGTAAAGGTAGATTGTCTATGTGAAATTTATATAATAATCTCTCAAAATTATTGTATAACCCCAAAAATTATCTCTCTTTAAATTATTTGCTTCAAGGTATCATCTTTTTTAATGAATAATGCAATATTAGAGGAAAATACTACCGTCAAATGACTTGGAGACGTCCCCATCAAACAAATTAATGTCTACGGTTAGAGGAAAAAATGTTTATCATTGAGCATGTGTCTTTCCTCCCATCTCAATTTTAGAGTGTCAAAAGTTGTCAAGGGTTTCAAAAGTATTGAAAAAATAAGATTCACAAAACATGACAAAGATAAACTATAGATTAAAGGTATAAATCAGGTTTCGTAAGTCCGATTTACAAGCTCAAACCCAAGCCTATGTCCAAGTTTATGGCCCTATAACAGGCTTGGATTAAACCTGAGGGGTTGGTTCAATGGAAATTTTGGATCGATAAGCGATTAATACCTGTAGGTCGTGAGTTTGATACCCAGTATAAGCATTAATTCCTTAGAGGCCACCTATGAGGGCGTATCCTCACTTACCTGGTACATGTGATGTGTGGGCGTTGCACGCGCCTCGAGACTAGTCCTTGGACAAGACCACGGTCCATGGATTGGGCAAAGCCTAGATACAGACCTGCCCACTGTCTACTGGGATACTCGATTGTAAAAAATAAAAAAATAGGCTTGAGTTAGGTCAAATTAGGTTTGAGATTTTTAACCAAAATAACTGTTGGGGATAGGGGGTTTTATATTTATGTTCTTTTTTTTGGGAAAATTACTTAAAGGAGCCTAGTAGAGAAATTTATTTCTAAATAGTCCCTAAGTTTTGCTCAGTGGCTTGATATGACATTTTGTAAATCTTTTAATTCTTAATGGTTCCCCATTGTTGACGATCTTCCCGCTTTTTTTATTTACTGTGGAGTTCACCATTTTTTATTATTATAAAACTCGATGCTTTTCTAATTAGTATCGAGTTCACAATTTTAACTATCAAACTCACCACTATTTATTGTTGAGTTCACCAATTTTTATCTAATGTCGAACACAATGCTTTCTATTTATTGTCGAGTTCACCCCTTTTAAAATAAAAAGTGGTGAATCCGAATATTGGTAAAACCCACTCATTTCCAATTTTTGATTCTTTTCGACTAAAATATATGGAAATATTGACTAAAAACTTGAGATAACAAATTGTTTAAATAATTTCAACCTGAAAGAATCATTCTTAAATTGATTTTCATAAAAAAACTGAGAGAAAAAATGAAAAAAAATCCTAATTTTTTACATAGATCTTCAAAATGTTCGAAAAAAAAACTCTTGGAAATGACTTCTTCTTCCTTCTTAAATCCTTTCTACAGATTCAATTGTGAGAAATGTGGGAATGAGGTTAGGAGTCTATTAAAAAGAGAAAAATTTACTAAATGGACTATTAAAAGACCGTCCAAAACTTAGGGGCTATTTAGAAAGAAATCCCTCCACCAAGTCCTTTAGATAATTTTTCCTTGAAAAAATATATTCCACTGTTTCATTTTCATATTTGCATAAATGGCAACAAACCTCTATTTGGATCTTTTTTTCTCCCAAATTGTATCCTACTGCAATTATGTTGTGAAGGACCCTCTAAATTAAATTTTTGATTTTAGAACGGTTTAATAAAAAAACTTTCAATCCTTACTAAAAAAGAAAACAAGATTACAAACCTTGAGAGAGATCATACGAGATACTTAAACGTGATATGCATTGATCATGATAGAGAGATACCAAATTCATCTATCCGAAAAGACATCATGCATGCCGCACTTACTTGCTATATATTATTTCAAATCAGGGTTACTCAATTCGCTAATGAGGTACTGAACTACGAATTGGTTCGAACTGAATCAGTTCATAGTACAATTTGCCATACGTTTGTGAGATGCAACGAATCAAGTGAATTTCCTTCTGCGTTAGTTTTTTTTATACCTCATCTTCAACTTTTAAATAAATTTTTTTTTTCTTTTGAATTTTTCTTCAAAAATTTGTCTTCTTTAATTTCTTTTTGTACTTTATTAGTTGCTTGAACCTTCAAATACCCTCATCTCTATCTATCCCTACGAACCAGATTCATTCTTAAGTGACGAATCACGAATTGTGAACTTGAATTCAAACTAAACGAACCCATGAGTCGGGTAAGGTAGTTTCAAATATCCACTTACGTTATAATATTCATTTTGGTAGAAGGCTTTTAACCGTCGTTATCTTCGTAAACAATTGATTAGAATAAGAATCATCCATAAATAAAGAAAATGGTTCCCCAAACGTTCATTGCTACGTGGCCCAATGGAAATCTAGTATACGCTGGAAAGCTACTTGTGTTTAACACCCAAGTTTTCAACGTCATATAAGCGTTCCGGTACGGTAGACTGGACTCTGGTAACTAAATACAGAAGTCTCTTAGGAATTTAGGATTTAGGGCATAAAAACCCCATCTTGCAGTCGACCTGACTCTCCCAAGCTTCTCTAATGGCGGCCTCTCCTTCCTCTTCTGCAACCCTAGAAATCAAACCAGAAACACCCCAACCAGAAAAATTACTTCTTCAATCAACCCAACCAGATCCTCCTCCCAGTCTCGTTTCGTCTTCTTCTGCATCGTTACCATCTTCATCTTCAATTGTTGCAGAAAACCCTAATTCCAATCTTCCCTTATCAACAACACCGCTACCTTTGGTCCACTCCTTTGCACCACCTTCGATCCCTCCTTCCGCTCCATCGTTTCGCCCGGTCACGCCGATCCCACAATTCTCTCACCTTCAAAACCCTAATTTGCAAAACCCTAATTTGCAAAACCCTAATTTCCAGATCCATAACGTTCAAAACCCTAATGTTCAACCTCCTGGGGTGAACCCTGTTTCAATTATGCTTCCTGGGGCGGCAAGCGGAGCCGGGGCGGTTACCGTATCAGTGTCACCGTTGGGACCTGGTGGTATGTATCAGGTCCCACCTGGTCAGCTTCCCAATCCTGCGGCGAGACCTTATGGGCTTATGCCCAATGGATTCCCGACATCGCAGGGCATGATACCTCCTCCGGGTGGGTTTTTCTTTTCTTCGTTCAGTGATTGATTGTCGTTTGTTTATATAGATTTTGTGAATTTTCTTTAATCTTTAATTTCTTTTTGGAAATTTGGATAATTGATTGCTTTAGCTCTTGATTTTGTTTTGAATAATCTTGATTGTGCTTTATTGGTATGGCTTTTGAGATTGTGTGTTCGTTGTAAACTTTAAAAATATTTGATTATTGTGCCAATGTCGTAGGTTCAAATGCCCTTGAACCAACTTCACATTGCTTGCTAACCACTAACCCTTTACCCCATAAAAATGATTATTGTTGACCAAAGAGTGAAAAATAACGATCAGTTCTCTTCTGCATTGAGATGTAGATGTATTTTTCTTTTTTTTGATAAGCCGTAGATGTGAATTTTAGCTTTAAAAAAATCATTGGTTATCTTAATAGTCTTGATTGTGCTTTATTGGTATGGTTTTTGAGATTGTATGTTTGTTGTAAACTTTAAAAATATTTGATTATTTTTGCCAACTTAGCTAAGTTGGTAAGACGCGTGGAGCATTGGGCCCATGTCCTGAGTTCAAATACCCTTGAACCCAACTTCACATTGCTAACCACTAACCCTTTACCCAGAAAAAAAATGATTATTGTTCACAAATGAGAGAAAAATAACGATAGGTTGTCTTCTGCATTGAGATGTAGATGTGAATTGTAGCTTTAAAAATTGATTATTGGTATGGTTTTTGAGATTGCGTGTTCATTGTAAACTTTAAAATATTTGATTATGTTGCCGAATTTTGCTAAGTTGGTAAGTCGCGTGGAGTGTTGTTCCTACATCTTAAGTTCAAATTCCCTTGAACCCAACTTCTTATTGCTAACCACTAACCCTTCACCCATCAAAAATGATTATTGTTGCAAATGAGAGAAAAATAACGATAGGTTGTCGTCTGCATTGAGATGTAGATGTATAAAATTTAGCTTTAAAAAATAAGTGGTTATAAAATCACAATTGGTTAATGGTTAGACTTAGTGGGGGTTGGAATTATGATTGAGAGGATCCCAAAGAGAATATCAAAAGTCGTGTTGATTAGCTGAGGGATGCATGCGGTATCGATGACAGGATGTTTTCTCCTACACAGTGTCTTGATTGATCATGGTGAGAAGGGTTGGCAGGCTTCTTGCGGTTCTTAAAAGATCTGCTTCAACTCCTATGTTGGTATGCTATATTCTCTTAGTTTTGTTGAATATTTTATGAGAAACCATTGTTGCAGAAAAAACATCTTTTGTTCATAACTTCAAATGAGCCTCAGGGTTTGCAAAATCCGAATGCCCATATTCCATGTTCAATTGTAGGTGGTTCTGTCACTTTACATTTTGCTAGGTAGATATAAGGATTCTTTCTATTTTGGGCTTTCATGTGTTCTTGATTTGCACGGCAGCTGAACATATGTAGCAAGTGAATGCTCATTGCGCTTTTGTTCCAAGGTATCGCTATTCTTATATTTCAGCTCATATTTGTATCATCTCTCTCTCTCTCTCTCTCTCTCGTGTTATGCTGTGCATCGGGGTTGGTTTAACTTTTGAGTTGTTTAAAGATAATGCAACATCATAATGTAGTGTTGTATCATCAATTCGTGTGAGTGATACATTTCAAGTCTTGTGTTGCTCACATTTCTGAAGACTTTTTTGAGAAGATATATAAGGTGAGTCGACTTCACATATCCACAGTTTATAAATTGGATGTTATTTTCTCCATTTTGCTTCAGGTTATCTATTCAACTGCTGGTAGTTGCCATACCTGTGCTGCCATCTCTAATATGCTTGTATTGTGTGGTAACAACGTTAAATCATTTTTGCCAGATTTATTCTGCTTTACAAATTTTTTTAATGGTTTGAAGGACTATCATCAATGTTTGCTAATTTCTAATCTTTTTTCTGACAAGTTTGCATAGATTTTGTTGTGTTTGTGCAGGAATTCCTCGTTATCCTAATCCCTACGCAGCTATGGTTCGGCCTCCCTTTCCTCCACGTCCACCAGGAGCAATTGGCATGCTTCCACCACTGTCACGTCCACCTGTTACTGGGATTCGTGGACTTCCTACAATTGCCCCTCCTGTTGTCAGGCCAGTTGTACCGATTGTTGCACCAACGGAGAAACCACAAACAACAGTTTATGTTGGAAAGATATCACCTACTGTTGAAAACGATTTTATGCTCTCTCTTCTTAGGGTAGGTGCTGTTTTGTTGTTTTTACTAATTTCAATAACCCTAATGATGTTTTTAATTACTGAATCCTGATATCTATTCATTTATTGAAGCTTTGTGGACCTGTCAAGAGTTGGAAACGTGCTCAAGATCCAAGCGATGGAACTCCTAGAGGCTTTGGGTTTTGTGAATTTGAGTCTGCAGAAGGGGTTCTTCGTGCATTACGCCTACTGACTAAATTTAGTGTTGATGGGCAAGAGCTGGTGGTATGATTGGTTTAATAAGTCCTTTCCTTCTGATTCTATGATTTTTTTTACTTCAAGCTTTCATGTTTTACCATCTGTGATTATGTTATAGTACTACAACAACCGTTTTTTCAGTAGTAAATATAGCATAAAAAGTGTTTCCTTTGACTGTAATAACTGCATACAGACACTCATTGATAAACGTCTTCAGAGATCCTGACAAAACAAATGTAGCTCTGTTAGAAAAAATGTGTTGATCCCCCCCCCCCACCTCTCTTTTCTTTTCTTAATTCTACAACAAACATATGAAACTGATAACTTAGTTCAAAATAGATATTTCCATAGGTTGGGTACATTGGAATGAAGTTTTTATTTCTAATGTATCTTTTTCAAGGGGTGCAAAGTGGAAAGAAAAAGAGTACTCAAAAGTGTTTCTTTGATAAGCAAATTTTTTTTGGAATAAGAGCAAAGACAGTTGAGATGACCAGTCCAGCCAAAACTGATTACAACAAAGATATCACAAAATATCCCTTTTACATTATAGGCCTTAACACTGGCATGGTAAGGACGTAAGCATGAGCTTTGGTACTTGTACATTATAGGCCTTAATACGGTAAGGATAAAAGCATCTGCTATTGTTCTTTTGTGTGTATAGGCATTATAAATTTTAGAAAATTCAAAATATCTTCATTTGGGGTTAATCACAATCATGCAGGATTTAATTTCTTTGCATACGGGGAAAGCTCATTTGCACATGCATATTTTACACAAATTTTGTATAAAAATTTAATCAACCTTCAGAAGTTTGGACTTCCTTCTCTAAAGGTATATGTTGGTCGTGTGCTTGTGAAGATTTCATTTCGGAGTATTCAGAAGTGTATGAATCTAACATTACTATTCTCTAAATGTTTGCTCTTAATAAAATATGTTGGTTCTTTTCTCCTTGAGCTGGACTAATCTGATACTCTCTGCAGCTAAATGTTAATCAAGCAACAAGAGAATACCTTGAGCGCTATGTGGAAAAGAAGACTGAAAGAGAGAGGCTTAAGGAAACTGAAACTGAAACTGAAACTGAAGGCGCAAATAAAGAGGAAGAAAGTGCACCAGGTGTTGAGAAGAATGAACCTCCTAAGCCCCCTGTAAAGGACTCAAATGAGGAGAATGAAAAGGTGGATAAAGAAAATCAAGATAATGGCCAGAACTTTGGAATTGTGACCGATGAAGATCGAGTAGCTGACCAGGATGCTTTGGAGAAGCTTAATAATATGTTGGAAGAGAGGTTAAAGACCAAACCCCTGCCCCCTCCTCCACCCACACAGACTTCTGCTGCTGATGGTCCTGCAAAATCGAACTCTGAAGTGCCTACTAAATCAAGAGATGGTGACTCAGATGTAGATATAACGAAAAGCGGTATTATTATTGTCATCTTTATGATGCAATTATTATGTTGTGTTGTTGTTTATGTTATTAGTTTTTGTTGTGTTTCAACTATTTTCTTCTCTACTGGTGCAGATGCAGCAGAGGATAAAAATGATGATGAGACGACAAGTGAAAACAAACCTACTAGTGAGCATGATAAGCCTGAAACAAGTTCACCTGACAGGAACAGAAGGTATGATAGGAGGAGTAGAGATAGAGACAGAGAGCGAGACCTTAAACGGGAGAAGGAACGTGAACTAGAAAGATATGAGAGGGAAAGGGAGAGAGAACGAGTTCGGAGAGAGAGGGAACGAGATATGAAGATTCGAGAGGCTGAGCGTTTGTACAAGGAGCGTGTAAAGGATTGGGAGTCTAGGGAGAGAGAGAAAGAGTATCAGCGGCAGCATGAGAAGGAGAGAGAGAAGGAAAGGGAGCGAGAGAGAAAGAGAGAGATCATGGAACAGGAGGATGAGAGTGATGACGACAATACAAGGAAAAGGAGGCGTAGGAGTAGCGTGCTTGAGGAGAAGAGGAAGAGAAGGCAGCGAGAAAGAGAGGAAGACTTGGCTGATATATTCAGAGAAGAGGAAGAAATTGCCGAGGCGAAGAGGAGATCGCTTGAAGAGCAGCAGCAGAAGAAGAATGATGAATCCAAGCATGCATCTGACCAGATGACTAATGGAAGTGAAAAACCCATGTTGTTAGAAGAACCCAATGTTGAAGGTAGATCCGATGCTGTTGAACAACAGTCTTATGAGAGTGATTCTGGTATTGATAATCATGCTGGTAAGTTTCCTATACTACCTCAGTTTTCTTTTCCTCGGCTTTTCTTTTCTGTAATTGAGATGGTTTGGACATTATATTTGATAGGTGACTTGGTTATGAAAAATGGTGATGGTGATGGTGATGGTTCAACCATGTCTGCGGTAGTGGTAGCAGTATCAGATACGATGCACAATAGCAATGCCCCATCTCGGAAGCTGGGTTTTGGTCTTGTGGGCTCAGGCAAACGAACCACTGTACTTTCTGTTTTTCATGAAGAGGATGATGATGATGCGGATAAGGAAAAGAAGATGAGGCCTCTAGTTCCCATTGATTACTCCACTGAGGAACTGCAGGCTGTCAAACCTGATGTTTCTGGGGCCCCATCCCCGAATTTGGCTGCGGCAGCAGAATTCGCTAAGCGTATCTCACATGTTACTCCCAAAGAAGAGAGGTCTGAAGTGGAAAGGGAAAGAAATAAGCGATCCAGTGACAGGTCGAGCCAGCGAGATCGAGTTCGAGACCGTGACCGAGATCGAGATCGGAACGATGATGACAGTAATCATGTCAGAGATGAGAGCAGAGAAAAGAATCTTGATCGGGATCACAGTTCAGATAAGCTGAAAACACCAGAAAACAAGAAACTTTTGGATGCAAAACAGTTGATTGATATGATCCCAAAAACCAAGGAGGAGTTATTCTCATATGAGATAAATTGGGCTGTATATGACAAGGTGGGGGGAGATTTCCGTAATTCATACCAATTGTTTTACTCTATTGCATGCACTTTCTATATTTAAATATATAGATGAACAAATTAGGTGAAATTGAGTCAATGTGAAATAGAATTTTAGGGGGAGTCCAAGTTCATCTCTTTTAAGCTTTTTCTAAGACTTATTTATTGACAGCATGAGCTTCATGAGAGAATGAGACCGTGGATCTCAAAGAAGATTACCGAGTTTCTTGGAGAGGAAGAAGCGACTCTGGTTGACTACATTGTGTCGAGTACCAAAGATCATGTCCGAGCATCGCAAATGTTGGAGCTGCTTCAATCTATCTTGGACGACGAAGCAGAGATGTTTGTTCTCAAGATGTGGAGGATGCTAATCTTTGAAATTAAGAAAGTAGAGTCAGGTCACTCTTTGAAGCCTAAGGCCTGACAAGTGACAAAATGAGGTATTTTATTTGCATCAAGTAATTTCTCTCCATTGTTTCCTAGATTTTCTGTAATTGTAGAAGAAATCATATATCATAGACTGAAAAGGAGATTTTAATCTTGTTGTGAATTGGTTAACATTTTTTCTGGTGATGATCCTCTCTTCTTATTATATATAACCCATCCTGATTCCCTTGTTGCAAAATGTGAAAGGGTGGTCCTCCACAAGTGTTAGCATCACAAAGATTTGTTTTCTCGTCTTTGCACCCACCCCACAAACAAAGATGACCCTTTTGTCCTCCTCAACCCCCAACCCCAATGATGGAAGGAAATGTAGTATGTAAGCTGCTATGGTATCATCCTTGGATTGCATTCAGGCCAACTTTATGAAAAATATTATGATTTGAACTGCAAAATTGCAAAAAGTTTGTTTTTTTCCCCTGGCAGGTTGGCTGGCTAACATGTACTCTGATGTACCAATGGTTATGTTGGCGACAAGAGTTTTCCCAACACTGGAGTTTGTTTTGGGTGCTACCATTATTAGGGCTAATATTGGAGTTCAATTGTACATAATCTCTATTTCCAGTATATATAAAATAAAATAAAAAAAAGCTTCTTCACTAAAGGTCAAGGGTGTCTCGATGTAATATGGGTTGGTCTTGAGAGATTTTTAGCCGACAAAATCCAAGATGACCAATTGCACAAATCCTAATAAGGGTAATATACATGTGGGTTCGTGTTATTGGTCTATCTAGGATTTAAAATTTTTTGATCGGTGCGGATAGGATTTAAGATGGAGTTGATTTTAAGTGTTAAAAATTGAAGCTATCCTAAGAATTGTTTCCGACCCAAAATCCACTACTCTGATCCAATAATTTTGGATCTGGATTAAGGCTGTTGGATCTGATTTGATAAAATATGGTAAAGGTTCTAGGTTAGGCTTGTTGTCACGGGGACAATATTGCAGGTTAAATTTTTTTGTTATTTAATCACTGTACTTGCCCGTGTCAACACTAGATCCAATCTAGTCTTAATCTTCACTCAGTAACACACAACAATAGTTTAAGGCAACAGTCCAATTTTATTCTTGCAAAGATTATGGGAGAATACAAAACTCAGCCCATTGTCTTCCTATGACAATAGAGGTTTTTTTTACCACCTCTAACAAAACTGCTACGGTGACATCACACGACAGAGAGTTGGTTAACATCAGTCCACATGTGTCCTCTTCAAGAAGAGGCCACATGGATAACCAATCATATCTAAAACCCACAAGCTTGACACCTGTTCATCTCTTAGAGAACTTCCTTAACTCCCTGTTAGGTGTCTTCCTTGCATGAAACCACCTTTGCAAGGTGTCTTCCTTGCATGAGATTATCTCTGCCAAGTGTCCTTGCATGAGATCACCTTTGCTAGGTGTCTCATAGATATCTGCCAACGTGTTTGCACCACATGTGATCTGTGCATGAGACATAAATCCTAACAACCAACTAACCCACATAGCTATTCAATCGTCACAACTACTCAGTTATACTCCATTACATTGCTGCATAGTTTGCTTCTTGACTTCAGTCATGTCTATTAGGTCGTCTCATGGATATCACCTATCTTTACCTCGAGCACCTAGGCTGATCGTCTATACATGTCCCTCGCTGTCCGTCATGACTCTAGGGTACACATGTATTATGCATCCTCACACAAGCTACGTCAGTCGAGAGCCCGTGTGCCCATATGCCTACCTCACATGGAGTATCCCCTCTTAAAGAGTATGCTAAGTCTTTTGTTTGTTTCCAAAAGAAAACATCATTTTATAGAATCAATCATACTGGGTTATGGGCGGATTTGGAGCTCCGACTTAAAGGTTCGTTTTTCCTCATATTGTATAAGCCATCCCTAGCACTCCTTAGGATGCTTTGCCATCTCTCGGGACCTCGCACATGTGGTTCGTTAACTTAAGTCGTCGTCACGTGTAGCCTTCACAACACTGCATACCCACACGGCTCGCTGTTTTGTTCGTCCGGCATGCTGTTCAACTTACACGGCTTGCTGTCTTGCTCACATAACTTATTGATGCGTACAGTATAGCCTCTGACACACAGCCCATCCGTACTCAATAGTTAGGGGGTTAACACTTGTCCAAATTCAATAGAGCCCCAATCCAATAGAATGTGAGAAAGTAAGTTATATTATGTATTTTGGTCATGAAGTTCATTTATGTTCTGCATAGCCAGTCTGGATCCAATCTGATTGTTAAAAATTGCTATTAGAAGGTTTGATCCGATTCTTATTTTCAAACTCATAATGCACAACTTTCTCTGACTAATGTTAATTTTTATGCTTAACCACTTTCCATATGCTTATGAGCATCTAATTGGATCTCTGATATTAGGATCATTCAAACCCCTCCGGACTCCAAACTTTGCCCTTAGTGGTGAACATAGTATCTAAGATATGGGGTTGTGGATGGGCTACGCTAGGCTGGGCTAGGCTTGGTCCTGGACTTGGAAGGTAGAGTCCGTTGGGTGGCCCAGCCCAGTGACACCGATTTTAAATATTTGTGATTGAAATTTTGATTTACTAATTAAAGTTTTTGAAAAAAAAAAAATCAAAATTTAACTGTTAATGTGATAATCAATGTGGCCCACCAATCCTTTTTAAGATTTGAAATCTAAAAACCGAAAAAAAAAAAAAGTGGATGAGAACGGCAAGAGAAAGAAACTCTCTTTTTAAAAAAAAAAAAAAAAAAAAAAGTTATGTGCTTCCATCTCAGCATGCATAGTGTACGTGTGCTAAAAGTCCGTCATTGAATAATACATTATCCTTTTGTAATTTGAACTCAATGGTCCAAAATGAATTTCAAGTCCTTTGTCAATAAACATGGGCATGGTTTATAAAACATGGGAATGATATCTTCTACGTTCTTGAATTCAAAAGGACTGAGAAAAATCAAAGATTTTTTAGAAGAGGTTAAGAATATTTTCTAGAAGAGATTAAGATGATAGTCGGGACTCGGCCGAAGTCAACGTAGCCAGGCAGCACAGAAGTCAAACAAGGTTGGTCCCACTTGGTTTCGTTTTCTATATTACACAATGAGTAAAGAACCTGAGCTGTAGCTGAAATTTTGAGGCTGTCTCTCTCCGAGCCACTCTCTCTTCTAATAAAAATTGACGTCATTATTTTTTTTAGAGATAACAGGGATATTTGTAGCTTAAAAAAGTGGATTTCTCCAACTTACAAGGTCACACTTTGCAACATACAACAAGTTACAATAATATGTTTTTCGATCGAGTTTTATAAAAATTCGTAAGAATACTTCAATAATTAGGAGGATAATACTTTTATTGAAAAAAAAGAAAAATCATGAATTTTACAAGAATTAAACGAGAGATTGCTAACAAGACTTCTAGTACATGCCACGCCAGGAGAGTATGAGTATGTCAGAGGGGGGAGTTAGGAAATCACGACTCAATATAAAATATGGTGACATAACATTTTTTCCCTATTTGGTAACTATTTATAACATGAAATAGTTACTTTGTTATTTATTGCACAAATTTTATATATAAAGAGACTTTCTTTTGATTGGTGGCTATTTACTACTATAAAATAGGTACTTTGTTGCTCATTGTGTAACTATAAAGATAGAAGGTGGGCTGGCAGGAAAATATTTCAGATTTTTTTTATTTAAAAATTTGGATTTTAATTGGTTTGGGTTTGGTTCAATTCATTTTCAGTCCGGTTTTCAAGGAGTTAACTTGAACCGGATTTTTTCGATTTCAATTTGGTCTGGGTTTCAGGTAAAATGTACACCCCTAACTGCCATGGAACAATCTCTCCAAGTTTACTTGAAAATTTCATAATTAAGTCAAGTCTTTAAAAAAAAAAAAAATGCTCTAAAAATGTATTGAAACCCTAGATTTTCCTCCTAAAAATTCCATCATCTTCAAGTCATTAACTTATTGGACTGTTAGAGTATATGATAATAAGTTACATGAGATACATTGAATCATATTACATTTATCTCACCTATAAATCAAGGTTGTGGTAGAGATTAGGAATAATATTTAGAAGATAAAGACAGGGTTAAGCTCAATTTGGATGGTGCTTATAGTGGCAATCCTGGACCAGCAGGAGGTGAAGGTATCCTAAGGGATGAATAGAGTTATATTATTCAAGCTGCAAATTGGTTCTTCGGTTATGAGACCAACAACATAGCTGAATGCAGAAGTCTCCTTAAATGGTGAATGGGGGACCATATAATATTAAATATTGAGTCATGCGTCTGATGAGGATTTAGGGTAAAAAACAAAAACTGAAAAAACTCAACTATTGGTCTTCTGTGGAGCCCACATGCCAACTTTTCTTCCCTAAAAGAAAGCATGTACCACACTTCCGGAGGATGTATACTGTTGCAACATGTCCCAAACATCAGCTTGTTTGATGCTCATCGTTGTGTTTTACAGATTAGCAACAGCCATACTATAATGCAATTATTTAGTTTCAGTGCTTTTTTTTTTTTCCAAATGAAGGCGTTGGTCGCATTCTTTTACTTCAAACTTTAAGTTTTATAAGCTCAATTAATTTTCCATTCATTGACAATTAATAGGTGAATGCACGATTTTAGTTCAGGTCATGATATCAACATTCATTAACTTTAGCTAAGAGGTATTATACTGGTAGAGTGAATGGAATGTATGGTAGGATGAACACTACGTGAAAACTGCAAAATTCGACGGGCCAAGGCCAACAAATTTTAGAAATTGAATTTTGACCTAAGACCATTGAAATTTTTTATATACCCCGAATTCGACGGGTTAGTTCCATCAAAGTTTTCCCACGTTTCATTAATTTGACAACTTTTGCCCATAAAAAAAAATAATAATAATGCTTGATCCATCAATTTTTTTTTCGACAAGTTGAAATTGTCAAATTATTAGAGAATGTGAAAAGAGCCATGGAATCTGGGGAACATAACAAATTTTAATGATCATAAGCCATTGAAATTTGATTTCTAAAATTCACAGGCCTTAGCCCGTCAAAATTTTCAATTTTCACATAGTGATAGTTGAATGTGGTTTGACTCCCACCCATTTGTAGTCCCTCGTCATGTTAATCACATGATGATGATGATAAAACAAATAATAGTAATAATAATAATAATAACATTAAAGATGAGAGATACCTAAGGGCCATTTTGGCAAAGATAGACACCTAGGGTCCTATAAGAAAAAATATTATGTTCAAACAATGCAATATCCTATCAGAAAAAATATTCATGTTCAAACAATGCAATATTTTTTATTATTTATTATTACCCAGTATACTTATAGACGGACCAGACCTGTATCTCAGCTTTGCTGAGTCCATACACATGGTCTTATCAAAGGACTAGTCCTGGGACACATGCAACACCCGCACATCACACACACCTGCAGGTAAGTAAGGGTGTGCCCTCACGGGTGGCTTCTGAGGAATTGATGCTCATAATGGCTATCGAACTCATGACCTCCGGGATTTAACCACTTCTTTGTCTGATCTTGCCATTGAGCCAACACCGGTTCAAACAATGCAATATTTCTGAACTTTAAACTTGACTTTGACTTTTAAACTGTACAACCTATTTTTATTAGTGCACTAATGCCTTACTGCTTTATGATTGGAAGTTGTAGCATCACAAAAATGTGTTTTAACTAAAAGACTAATGCTGAACTGACCCCACAATTATACCTCACATTGCACATCTTGTTTGATGTGAAAGTGTGTAGGAACCACAAATAGTTTTCAATTTCGACAAAAAAACATCTATGCTTCCTACTCACTTTCACATCAAGATGGGCCATGTGAGATACAATGTTCAGATCAGTCCTGCATGGCTCTTTAACTTATTAAAATATAAGAGGAAAAAATCCACACTTGGTAAAATTTAGAAGAGTTGTGCTGGAGTAACATTGAAATGTACATTGATTCTCACATTGTTGATGTAGAGGTGCACACATAACCATAGATTCTTTTCGCTCGTATCTCAATGAAAAACATATGTGATTTAGTACATACCTCCACGTTAACAATGTGAGAATCGATGTACATTTTAATGTTACTTGAGCATTTTGTAGTTTATAATCGTGTTATGTCACTTGTTGACATTTATAGAGAGTCGATATGGAGACAAGACATATACAATGAGAAGAGATTTTCTTAGGATCAGCACATATCATTTAATGATCAATTTCATTGGAATATATTTAGATACACTATGTGAAAATTGGAAAATTCATCGGGTCAAGGCCTACAAATTTTAAAAATTAAAATTTGACACTTCATGCTTGTTGAAATTTTTTATATGCTCCATATTTTACAATTTAGAACCGTTGAATTTTTCCTTTCTTCAATTAATTTGGCGGTTTCGACCCATATATCTACTCATATATTTACAACGTGTTTAGATAGGGTCGGAATCCGTGTACACATATATATCTACTCATATATCTGCAATGTGTTTTGTCCTATGTGAGCTAAAAGTTTCGGATTGAGCTAATTTTGGTGAGGATGATCTCTATGACGAGGAGATCATCCTAACTAATAATCAGCTAATTCTAAAACTTTTAACTTCATATTTATGAGTTGAAGAATTGTGGACAGTCCATTTTTTATAAACCACTTTTATATATATATATATATATCTATATATATAGGTCATGATCTGTAGACACATAAAGCTACAACGTTTTCGTCTTATATAGAAAAAAATGTTTGGAATAGGCTGATTTTTTGTGAGGATGATCTTCTCATCATAGTGATCATTCTTGCAAAACATCAGCTGAAACCAAAACCTCTATCCCATATTTTGAAAAACCATTGTTTTAACACATGTCCCTTGAACCGACAACTATATATATATATATATATATATATATATATATATATATATGGGTGGGGTTCAAACGACACACATTGTAACACACATTGCGACGACGTGTTTGTCTTATATGGGCAAAAATGTTTGGAATGGGCTGATTTTTTGTGAGGATGATCTCTGTGATGAAGGGATCATCCTTGCAAAAAATCATCCCAATCCAAAACTTCTAACCCCATCAAAATTGATTTACAAAAATTGGACGGTTTAAAAATTTTCAACCTATAAACATGGGGCTAGAAGTTTCATAATGAGCTGTTTTTTGGCAAGGATGATATCCTCACTATAGAAATCATCCTCACAAAAAATCAGCCCATTCCAAACATTTTTGCCCATATAAGGCAAAACACATTGTCGCAATGTGTGTTGCAATGTGTGTCGTTTGAACCTGACCCATATATATATATGAGTCAGGATCAAAGGCCATATGAAAAAACATATTTAAAAACAATGTAACATTAATAAATTTTCAAAATATAGGTTAGAAGTTTCGGATTGAACTGATTTTTTGTGAGGATGATCTCTATGATGGGAAGATTATCCGGAAAAAAAAAATCAGTCCAATCTGAAACTTCTAACTCTATTAAAAGTGATTTAGAATGTGGACCGTCGATTTTTTACCAACTTTTTTCAATAATTTGTAAATCACTTTTGATGGATTTAAAAGTTTCTGATTGAGCTGATTTTTTGTGAGGATAATCTTCTCATCATAGTGACCATCCTCAATCCAAAACCTGTAACCCATATTTTGAAAAACCATTGTTTTTTCATATGTTTTACATATGGCCCTTGAACTGCCCCTATATATATATATACACATATGTCTACTCATATATCTATAACACGTTTCGTCCTATGTGGGTTAAAAGTTTCAGATTGAACTGATTTTTGGTGAGGATGATCTCTATGACGAGGAGATCATCCTCACTAAAAATCAAAACTTCTAACCCCATATTAATGAGTTGAAGAATATGATTTAAAATTACCTTGTAGTGATTTAGGTATAGTCCCAATTTATATCAATTTGGGTAGAAATTTTCTAATTACTTCTACTAATTTTGCAAGAGTTCATTAGATATTAGAATAGACTAATGCCAATATGACTCCTCCACGTGGCATACTCAATCAACTCCCCTGATGTGGGGTACAACTGCATAGATTTATGGGGATATGCGATATTGTGTATCCTAAGATATAAAGTATATAGTTATGGCACACCCATGTCAGGGGAGTCGATTGATTTAGTATGCCACGTGGGGGAGTCATATTATCCCCACTCCTGAATTTTTATAATAACAGAAAAAAAAAAAAAAATCTAATCATTACCCTTAGGTTTGTGTCATTCGCATCCTAATCGAAATAGACATGGAAATCAATTGGTGAAAACCATTAACTTGTGCCTTAATTAATTAATTATATTTCTAAGCAAGCAAGAAATTTTATATTAAAAAGAGAAGGAAGAGGGCAAGCCCATTAATAGGTGCCTTAAATTTCCATAGAAAAACCATTAATTGGTGTATCATAATCCAATCCCAATAACTGCGTAGTTATTTAAGTATATCTTATTGTTTTAAATATTAGTACTCATGGCCAGCCAAGTAGTCCTTTTTTTTCCTCCTTGCAAAGTTCAGTAAACCAATTTCTCCAAGCTTTCACGAACACTTGAAAGCTCCACCCCAATTCGAGAACTTATTTCCTACAAAACATCAAATTGAACCAATCTTTGTTAGTTTAAGCTTGAATTTATTAGTACTCTTAAACAAACAAAGATGAAGCTAGTAATTACCTGAGCATAGATTGTGTGAAAAATCTTATCACCTGAAGTATATAAGCTAGCAGCCACAACTTGAGCACCTTCTCCCTCAAGGATACTAATAACTTCATATAACTTGAATTTCTTGTTCAACCCACTCATTAAAATCACCACAAATTTTGAACCCAACTCTTTTAATTCAATAATTGGCAATCTCAGACCTATTTCCCTTGAATCTTGATTGGTCCTAATCTCAAATTCCTTCCTTGCCTTCAATCCTTCTATTCTTTCACGTAAATTCTTTATATAGTCAATGGCATGATTCAATTGATCTGGTAGTGTGAATACTTCCTGAAACATATCAGATAAGTGTGAAATAATGAAAATAGCGAAGAAAACACAATTTCACAAAATAGAAGAATTTAAGTGGTTCGGCAGTGTGCCTATGTCCACGGAAAGAATAAAGAATAATCACTATTTTTTCATATGTTTTACAACTCTAGAGATCTCTATTTATATAAACGAGAGTTACCAAAACATGTAAAACTTTTCAAAACAGAAACTCCTAAAAATAGAACATCCCTTAAGAAAATATACGCACAAATACCAAAGAGTCAAAAAAATGTATACACATATACCACTTGCTTTAAATTATATATGACATCTTCATCTTTCAAAACTCAACTCAAACAAATTTCTCAAAGACTTGATCGTAGTGTCCGGGAATGACTGGCGAATTTGAAAAGGAAGCAATACGTTTACTACCTATTTGACTCCAGATTTTACCCACACAAATTCATTTACTTGCATAACAAAAAGAGAGATATTTACGAAAACATGACCAACTTTTGACGAAGTTATGATTCGAGCTCACTATTCATTTTAATTACCAAACATGAAGAACGATATCTTAGTTTTTAAAATGACAATTTCGCAGTTTTTAAGTGACAATCGCACTAGTTCATTTTGATCTCGCACTTGAAAAATCTGCGATTTTGCACCGTCACCTTTTGGGAATTAAAATAAAGAGTTAGACGGAATTGTAAGATGTGTGTGTGTGTGAGAGAGAGAGAGAGAGAGAGAGAGAGAGAGAGAGAGAGAGAGAGAGAGAGGACCTTTGAGGGAGCGTTTTGTTTGGGAGGAATAAGGGAGAATAGCTCGAAAGAAAGATCTTTCATACGCATTCTCCTATTTTTCTCAAGTGTCTTTCTGTCAGGTTTGGAGGAACAATTGCTGCCACTCTTCTCCATCATCACCATTCTCTTACTATTTTTTTTCTAATATCAAATGCTTTTGACAATAAAAACACACACATAACCAAACATTTAAGAAGCAGAAAAGAAAAGGAAGAAATAAAACATAGTAGTTGGGTTTGATTGGGAGTGCAGAGTTTTAGGGTTTGAAAGTTAAATAAGATAAGATAAGCTCTAGATACAACACAGCAAGGAAGCAGCAGATGCGTTCAAAGTCAAAGTCAAATGAGTGCGTCACCTGATTGAGTGTTGTTTTTTATTCTAAGAGGTTTAATGTGAAAAAAAAAAAATGATGTGGTGGCGCGCACATAACCGTAGATTCTTTTCCGCGAGATACGAGTAAAAAGCTACTACGGTTATACGCATGCCACCCCATCATTCTTTTTTTTTTTTTTTGTTGTCAGCTTTGTGTCATTCCGGCATTTTCCAATGTGAAAAGAACCTGCCGCAAGGCCGAAAACGAGGACTGCCTCACAAAATGAAGTGAAATTTCCTCGAAAATTTCTATAACCACGACTGCCCCTCATTTTGTTCTAGGATTCATCCGATTCATGTATCATTTGAAAAAGGATACACCCTTAGTTTACAAGACGAAAATATGGCAAAGAGTTGGACTCAATGATAACCCTCTTGACTTGTAAATTGAAGTCTTCCAATGCCTTAAGGAGACTTCTATGTTGTTGGTCTCATAACCGAAGAACCAATTTGCAGCTTGAATGATAAAACTATGTTCATCCCTTAGGATACCTTCATCTCCTGCTGGTCCAGGATTGCCACTACAAGCACCATCCAAATTGAGCTTAATCCAGTCCTTATCTTCTAAATATTATTCCTAATCTCTACCACAACTTTCTATACACCACAACTTTGATTTATAGGTGAGATAAATGTAATATGAGTCAATGTATCTCATGTAACATATTATCATATAATCTAACAGTCCAATAGGTTAATGACTTGAAGATGATGGATTTTTGGGAGGAAAATCAAGGGTTTCAGTACATTTTTGGGGCTGTTTTTTTTTTTTTTTTTTCTTTTAAATTTTAGACTTGACTTAATTTTGAAATTTTCAAGTAAACTTGGAGAGATTGTTCCATGGCAAGACAATTAGGGGTGTACATTTTACCCGAAATCTGGACCAAATTTGAAATCGAAAAAAATTCGGTTCAAGTTAACTCCTTGAAAACCGGACTGAAAATGAATTGGCTGAACCTAAACCGATTAAAATCCAATTTGTTATTTTATAAAAACGATCTGAAATATTTTCCCCCTACCCCACCTTCTATCTTTATAGTTATACAATTCGGAACAAAGTATCTATTTTATAGTAGTAAATAGTTATCGATCAAAAGAAAGTCTCTTTATATATAAGATTTGTACAATAAATAACAAAGTAACTATTTTATGTAATAAATAGTTACAAAATAGGGAAAAAAAAGTTATATCACCATATTTTATATTGAGTCGTGACATATTCCCCATAATTTCCAAGCATGGCAAGTACTAGAAATCTTGTTAGCAATCTCTCGTTTAATTCTTGTAAAATTCACGATTTTTTTATTTTTTTAATGAAGGTATTATTCTCTGGATTATTGAACTATTCTAAACGAGTCACATATTTTAAGTTAAAAAAGAATAAACATGTTTTTTATGAATTTTTATAAAACTCGATCGAGAAAACATGTTATTGTTACTTGTTGTATGTTGCAAAGTGTGAACTTGTAAGTTGTAACCCATGTGTAACACAAGTCGACTTTAAAGCGACTATGCTTCAATATTTTGGAGGAATCTATTTTTTTAGGTGACAAATGTCCCTTTTATTTAAAAAAAATAAAAATATAATGACATGTCCCTCTACATTTATTTGAGATTATACATTACATTTTAAAATTGATGATTTGTCCCTTAACTTTGGTCTTCTTCTATAACCAATGGAACAATAACTTCAATGCCCTCATTAGTCATTAGCACCACCAATCATTATTACCATCACCACTATATCATCGCCTTCATCATCACCATTAATATCACCAATTTCATCATCACCATCACTGTTAATATCACTATCATATTATCGAATTTTTCAAATGAGATGGATAATACACGTATCAAGCATATGCCATGCATTTTCCATTAATCGAAATTTTGACCGGATTTTTGCAATCCAACACATGCCACATCAGAAGAGAATGGGGGAGCATGTCAGACGAAGCAAAAAATCATTATTCTTTTATATTTCATACAACAGGCAACAAAATAATTATTTTATAGTAATAAGTAATTACCCATAAAAAAAAAAAAATTTCTATCTTTCAGTTCTATACATTATAACCCCATACACTAGGCAACACTAGGGGTGCAACTTCATTCGAATCAAGGGAAAATAGAAATTGAACCAACATTGATCGGTTTCACTAGATTAAAACCAGAACCGAACTGAATTGTCATTAGAATCAAACTTCGGATCTATGGGTTGGTAATATCCTATACAAAATCTTGGAAGCAATATAATTTTAGTGAAAATAAATAAGTAATAAAAAATGAAATTTCATAATTCATATGACAAGTCACTAATCTCTTCATAAAAAATGTCATTGATCTATCATTAAAAAATTCATTAATTTATGTCCTAACTCCTAAAGTAATTCATAATAAATCAATATATATATTTATTATTATATAGAGGTCGGTTTGGGTCGGTTCTATACAAGCCTTGAGCCAAGAACTGAATCATATTTATCGCTTCTCCATTTTCTTAACCCAGAACCAAACTACATATGTTCCAAATTGAACCAAACCAATCCAAATTGGCAACAACAAAATAACTATTTTATGGTAATATATTGTCACCAATCAGGAAAATAATATTAAATACTTAAATAATATTTTAGAGATTTTTAAAATATATTTCAATGTAACTGAAGGGTTAGGTCTGGTTTCATTTTGAGGTTTTGTATGAAAATCCGGACCAAAATCAAATCCAAAATTTTCGGTTCGATTTGGGCAAACCCAAATGTACACCCCTAATCCTAATTAATGACTAACTCACCCAAAAATCAAGTCCAATCGATTCAATGAGCTCTAAAACTATGATGATAACATCATGGATGGTGTTGGTGAAGATGATGATTATGATCATGATCATGAGAAAGATGGTGATGATGATGATGATGTGACGAGAACACTTTTCATTAGTTTAAGGTCAAGGGTCAATGTCATTACTTTGAAAATAGGGAGGTATATTAATAGTCTTATGGGGACAAGTCATAAAACATGAGGTGTACTATTTACGTGCTTCACAAGCTGGAGTGTTGGGAATCGCCATTGAGCCAACTCCTCGGGGTTTTATAGCAGCACCTTGGAGAGTAATAAGCAAGCGTTGAGGCATCTAATAACAGCTCAGGTTCTTTTCTCATTGTGTAATATAGAAAAACGAAACCAAGTTGGACCAACCTTATTTGACTCACTCACACACACACGCGCTTTAACTATGAGAAATTCTCTCTTCCGAAGATGTTTTTGCATGGTTCAAACAACTGTGTGTGTTGTGTATGTTTTATTTATATTTTAATTCTAATAGGTTCTAAAACAGAAGGTAGGAGATAATTATCTTCCAAACAAGATCTATGTATCTCTAGGAGAAATTCAAGATCTTATTATTGCACACCAATAAACCAAATTCCCTATCAATCCATTGGTGTGTTCAAAACCCTGAAAGGATATCAAACCAGTAATAATGCAAAAAAATTTGCTTAGACTAATGAATGGTATTATGTGTAATTACCTTTTCAACAAGTATAGTTTGTTATTTTTATCAATTTTATCATTAGTTCTAAACTACTCTTCATAAAAGAACGTTGCAGTCGAAATTTAATTAATATCTATCAAAATATTTTCACCGAAACTGAATATTTCTTTTTTACAGTTGAAATTTTATTACTAATTAATTAGGTGGATATTTACTTTTCGCCAAAATATTTTATAAACTATCAGTTGAATTTAGAAATATTATTGGAATTGAATATGTCAAAATTTAATGATATAACTAATGGCAATCCCACCATCCTGTAAAATTATTCGTAAAAATGAAAACTTATAGAGCCACACGTAAGGTAAAGTGTAGGGTGTTGAACGAGACCATATATATAAATCCAGTACTTAATATTTGAATATTATGATGTGCATATTAATATGAAATTATGTACAATAATGTTTAAAATTACCGTGTAGTGATTTCGGTATAGTCCGAATTTACATCCATTTGGGTAGAATTTTCCAATTACTTCTATTTCTGAAACACCCCACCTCACGGGAGTCGATTTAGTATGCCATGTGGAGGAGTCATATTATCACGACTTTTGAATTTTTATAATAACAAAAAAAAAAAAAAAAAAACTAATCATTGCCCTCAGGTTAATTATATTAATTTTTTGGATGACGCAATGTTTCTATTCCCAACCTGATCGAAATAGACATGAAATTCAATTGGTGAGAACCATTAACTTGTGCCTTAATTAATTAATTAATTATATTTCTAAGCAAGCAAGAAATTTTATATTAAAAAGAGAAGGAAGAGGGCAAAAGCCCATTAATTGCTGTCTTAAATTTCCATAGAAAAAACATTAATTGGTGGATCATAATCCATTCCCAATAACTGCATAGTTATTTAAGTATATCTTATTGCTTTAAATATTAATACTCATGGCCAACCAAGTAGTCTCTTTTTCTGCCTCCTTGCAAAGTTCAGTAAACCAATTTCTCCAAGCTTTCACGTACACTTGAAAGCTCCACCCCAATTCGAGAACTTACTTCCTACAAAACATCAAATTGAATCAATCTTTGTTATTTTAAGCTTGAAGTTATTAGTACTCTTAAACAAACAAAGATGAAGATATAGTAATTACCTGAGCATAGATTGTGTGAAAAATCTTAGCACCTGAAGTAAATAAGCTAGCATTCACAACTTGAGCACCTTCTGCCTGAAGGATACTAATAACTTCATATAACTTGAATTTCTTGTTCAACCCACTTATTAAAATCACCTCAAATTTTGAACCCAAGTCTTTTAATTCAAGAATTGGCAATCTCAGACCTATTTCACTTGAATCTCGGTTAGCCCTGATCTCAAATTCCTTCCTTGCCTTCAAACCTTTTATTCTTTTGCGTAAATTCTTTATATAATCAATGGCATGATCCAATTGATTTGGCAGCGTGAGTACTTCCTGAAATATATCAGAGAAGTGTGAAACAATCAAAATAGCGAAGATAACATAATTGCATAAAATATAAAGATTTAAGTGGATCAACAGTGTGCCCATGTCCATAGAAAGAATCAAGAGCAATTACTATTTTTTTATAAGTTTTACAGTCTCAAAGATTTCTATTTATATAAACGAGAGTTATCAAAACATGTAAAACTTTCCAAAACAAAAACCCTTAGAAATAGAACACCCCTGAAGAAAATACATGCACAAGTACCTAAGATTCTAAAAAATGTATACACATATACCACTTGCATTAAATTATATATGAAATCTTCATCTTTCAAAACTCAACTCAAACGAATTTGTCAAAGACTTCATCCTAGTGTCCGGGAACGACTGGCGAATTTGAAGAGGAAGCTACACAATTTACTACATATTTGACTCTAGATTTTTACCCCCATAAATTCATTTGCTTGCATGCCAACAAGAGAGATATTTAGGAAAACGTGACCAACTTTTGACGAAATTATGATTTGGGCTCACCATTCATTTTAATTACCAAAACATGAAGAACGATATCTTAGTTTTTGAAGTGACAATTTGGCTGTTTTAAAGTGACAATCGCACTGGTTCATTTTGATCTTGTCACTTAAAAAGCCTACGATTTTGCTTGTGTGTGTGTGTGTGTGTGAGAGAGAGAGAGAGAGAGAGAGAGAGAGAGAGAGAGAGAGAGAAGGAGGGAGGACCTCTAAGGGAGTGTTTTGTTTGGGAGGAATAAGGGAGAATAGCTCGGAAGAAAGAGCTTTCATACGCATTCTTCTATTTTTCTCAAGTGTCTTGCTGTCAGGTTTAGGGGAACCATTGCTGCCACTCTTCTCCATCATCACCATTCTCGTACTCTTATTTTTCTAATATCAAATGCTCGTGACAAATAAAAACACACACATAAACAAACATAAACACAAAAGTTCAAAGATTTGTAAGAAGCAGAAAAGAAAAGGAAGAAATAAAAAATAATAGTTGGGTTTGATTGGGAGTGCAGAGTAGTTAAATAAATAAGATACACAGGAAGGAAGAAGATGAGTTAAAGTCAAAGTCACCTTATTGGGTGTTTTTTATTCTAATCGATTTAAAGTGAAAACACCTGCCGCAAGGCCGAAGACGACTTCTTCGAAAATTTCTACGAATCTTCCTATTCGTCGCGTCATTTGTGGACTGTGGCATGAGGGCAGGGACCGTACAGCTGCAGCAGGCTTTGAAAAAGGACACACCATTAACTGAAGGGAAGAATGTACGAAGGGCCATCTTAGCTAACGAATCAGCAACGTGTTTTTCTCCCTCCAAACTTGTTGACCTTAACCCAGGTCTTATTTTCTAAGTATTATTCATAATCTCTACCACAACCTTCGATACACTATAATTTTGAATTATAGGTAAGATAAATGTAATATGATTCAATGTGTCTTATGTAATATATTACCATATACTCTAACTGCCTAATAGGTTAATGACTTGAAGATGGTGAATTTTTAGGAGGAAAATCTGTTGGAAAATTTCTTGTGTTGAACACAATGTCCTTAAGACAATTTTGTTCCCGCAACTTGGTGCACACGGATCAATGAACAATTGTCTCTCAGGATACAACGATCACACGTGTAGAGGCAGCACTACAATCTACACGTCTAGCGAACCGAACGCTACTGTTTATACTCTCAAAGAATGCAAAAGGAAAACAGAATGCTTGCACGCGCACCCACGTGAAGCCAAATTGACGAAATTTGCACCCCCCCTGCGCGCGCATCGTGTGCCCGCATACGCATTAAGGATATTTTGGACCAATGGATCAAAATCCTTCTTGAGCCCATGAGCCCCTTGTGCGCGTGCGTGGGCTTATCCAAGTCTCTCTCTCATATACACTTAAGTGATATAAGAAGTTCTATATAAAAACTAGACAATTTTCTTATTCCTATCCGATGTGGGACTAAAGAGTTTCTCTTATAAACTCAATAATCTTATAAACCACATACAACAAACCATGGCTAATAGGAGTTCTTTGGAGCTGATTTGTCATTCACCCATAATGGATTTTTGACAACTTAAAACATGAAACTATTCTCTTCAATGAGATGAATAAGTTTCCAAGTGGTCCATCCTCAAAAAATTAATGGGACCCACTTGTATCGTAGCTCGAATATCCCTACTTGATCACAAAAATCTGGATTAAAAAAATGCAGATTTTTTTTTTTTTCAACAAAATCAAGGGTTTCAATATATTTTTGGAGTATTTTTTTTTTAAGAATTAAATTAATTATGAAATTTTCAAGTAAACTTGGAGAGATTGTTCTATGGCAATTAGGGGTGTACATTTTACCTGCAAACCCAAACCAAATAGAAATCGAAAACATCCGATTTGAGTTAATTCCTTGAAAATCGGACTGAAAAGTAATTGGACCAAACCCAAACCGATTAAAATCCAATTTCTCCCCCCCCACTCACCTTCTATCATTATAGTCATACATTGGACAACAAAGTATCTATTTTATAATAGCAAATAGTTACCAATCAAATGAAAGTCTCTTTATATATAAAATTTGTACAATAAATAACAAAGTAACTATTTTATATAATAAATAGTTACCAAATAAGGAAAAAAGGTCATGTCACCATATTTTATATTGAGTCGTGATTTTGTAACTCTCCCCACTGACATATTCCCCATAATCTCCTAGCGTGGCATGTGCTAGAAGTCTTCTTAGCAATCTCTCGTTTAATTTTTGTAAAATTCACGATTTTTTTATATTTTCAATAAAAAAAATTTTCTTTGAATTATTAAATTATTTTGAATAATTCACGTCTTTTAAGTTAAAAATAAAAAATAAAACATGTTTTTTTATACATGAATTTTTATAAAACTTGATTGAAAAAACATGTTATTGTAACTTGTTGTATATTGCAAAGTGTGAACTTGTAAGTTGTGACCTGTGTGTAACACAGGTTAACTTTGAAGGGACCATACTTCAAAATTTTGGAGGAATCTATTTTTTTAGATAACAAATGTCTCTTTTATCTTTAAAAAATAATAACATGTCCCTCTACATTTATTTGAAATTATATTTTAAATTTTCAAATTGATGATTTGTCCCTTGACTTTGGCCTTTTTATATAACTAATAGAATAACAACCTCAATGCCCTCATTAGTCATTATCACCACCATCATTATTACTATCACCACTCCTATATCATCACCTTCACCATCACCATTAATATCTCACCAATTTCATCATCACCATCACTGTTAACATCACTATCATATTATCGAATTTTTTATTTTCAAATTTTTGAGATGAGATGGATAATACATGCATCAAGCATATGCCATGTATTTTCCATTAATCGGATTTTTGTAATCCAAAATCGAATAGAACTTAGATATTTGTTGTATTCCGAATTGCTGACAAGGGTTAGAATCATAGATTTTTTCTTGGGATACACAACTGCACATCCCCATAAATATGTGCAGCTGTGTATCCTGAGGAAAATAAATTTATGGTTCTAACACATGCCATGTGAGGAGAGAATGGGGGGAGTATGCAAGAGGAGTCTGAAAATCATTATTCTTTTATATTTCATACAATAGGCAAGAAAATAATTACTTTATAGTAACAAGTAATTACCCAAAAAAAAAAAAATTATTTATATCTTTGTGTTTCATACATTATAACTCCGAACAATAGGAAATACTAGGGGTGCAACTTCGTGCGGTTCAAGGGAAAATGGAAATCGAACCAACATAGTTCGATTCCACTAGATTAGAACTAGAATCGAACCGAATTGCTCTTAGAACCAAACCTCGGTTCCATGGGTTGCAAATATCCTATACAATTTCTTGGAAGTAATATAATTTTAATGAAAATAAATAAATAATAAAAAATGAAATTTCACAATTCATATAACGAGTCATTAATCTCTTCATAAAAAATGTCTTTGATCTATCCTTAAAAAAATTCATTAATTTATGTCCTAACTCCTAAAGTAATTCATATTAAATCAATATATTTATTTATTATTATATAGAGGTCGGTTTGGTTCGGTTCTATATAAGACTTGAACCAAGAAATGAATCATATTGATTGGTTCTCCATTTTCTTAACCCATAACCAAATCGCATCTTATTCCAAATTGAATCAAACCAACCCAAGCTATCGGTTTGGCTCGATTTGCGGTTTGAAGTGGCCCAAGTTACACCCTAGGCAACACCACAATAACCATTTTTCTTTATACATATGATTTATACAATTAAAGACAAAGTAACTACTTTATTGTAATAAATAATTACCAAATAGAAAACAAAACATTCTATCTTTATATTTTATGCTTTGAATAATAATTTTTTAACTAGAAAGTCTTCACTCGATCAATACTCGGTTGAAATGTCTGGTTTTGTGTCCGTAACACGCCAGCCAAGTATTGATCGAAGAGTTTCTAGTTAGATTATTAGTACTATTATTTTATAGAAATATACAATTAACAAATTTAAAAAAAAAATGTTTCTATCTTTATATTTTATATGATTGGCAACAACAAAATAACTATTTTATGATAACAAATCGTCAACAATCAGAAAAATAATATTAAATAATTAAATAATATTTTAGAGATTTTTAAAATATATTTCAATGGAACTGAATCTTGATCCAAAGTTTTTGGGTTAGGTCCGGTTTCATTTTGAGGTTTTGTATGAAAATCCGGACCAAAATCAAATCCAAAACTTTCGGTTCGATTGGGGTAAACCCAAATGTACACCCCTAATCCTAATTA